>NW_026858769.1:0-344195 GCF_026571515.1 Ruditapes philippinarum | reverse complement strand
TTAAATATCAACGTGAGTAAGGCATTAATCTAATGTCATAAGTTGACACACAGAGGTACTTCACATGGACGTATAGTTCTGATAAAGTCTCATAAACTTGTTACTTAAGAAGCTAAAACTCGATGCTAATGACAAAGTCAATTTCACTGTATAGGTGGTAGCGGAGAAATGCGAATCTCATTTTTCAAGATTCAGATTATTCTGTTTGTGTAAGTATCGTACCACTTTTGTTATACAAAGCCTAAGACCAGCATGTACCCATGTATTGGAAGCATGCATTTTAATTTATTGACTTATTTGAAATCTGTAAATTCAACTAATTTTAATGTAATAACTAGTCGTTAAAGACATATAATAGATAACATATAATAACATATTTCGTAGCAAACAAGAGAGAAAATGCTCTTTATCATTTAATACAATTTACCACAAGATTGGATTATTAAACTTTTTTTGTATTTGATATACCTGTGCCACAGTGAGTTTTTGCATATCTAAGCAATAAGTTGAACGTGTATGTTTAAATATAAAAGATTTCACTTTTCAAAAATGTCTATAGCTACACAGAATAGATTCTTTACTATAGAAGCAAATATATACACGATTGTTTTAAATTAAGTCTGATAAAATGGTAGTAAATATTCTAAATGAATTATTGTTTATTAATAAGTCGTAAGCTGTGATACAATTGCCAATAGCTAGTTACGTTTCTTTTAATTGCATTTATGACAAAGACAATTATCATATGGGAAAAAAATACAATGATTAGTTTATTAATTGTACAATGGTATAACAAAATAACTTTCAATACTATTTGCCAAATTATACTTTTTGATTAAAATTGAAACAGGTTAAGAATATTCCGTTAATTGAAAATTAGATATCCAGTTTATTCAAATAATTTTTTTGTTTGTTTTAGCATACGATGTTTGTTATGAAAAAAACGTGTATTAGAAGCAGTAAGATGAAGAAATAATTGAAATAATTGTTTATGCTAACGTTTATGTTTTGCAAACACTGTGTATGGTAGAAACTGTTTTGAAGATTTACATTTATGTTTCATGTCCAAAAATATATTTTTTCAGACATAGTGTTTCCTGGCTTTAAATGTATATTTTCATATAATATGTTATCTAAAAAGTATTAACTTTTATTAGAAATACTGGCGAAGGGTAATCTTAAGATAGAGGATACTCGAAAACATTAAAATGTACTTTGGTTTCGCAATTTAACGTAATTTCTAATTTCTGTTTGATTTATTAGAGTCACTCACATCGTCTATGGATAAGAAAACAATAACATTTAATAGTCCTTTTGGAACTTTGTGTTTAGATAAATGAGGAGAAATGAGGCACTTAACAACGACAAAAACAATAAATTACTTCATAACACTGCTTGATTAATTACTCGATTAATGGAAGAAGATAATTTCATATAAAAATTTGAGTATTGAAATAAGAAGCAATGTAAAGCCTTTACAATACAATATTGCGGCTTTCTATTTCCAAACGAAATTCAATGTGTTAGTTCACAAAAATACTTCTTTAATTATTTGCTTCTCTAAAAGTTCCGTGTAAGTCAAACAATTCTTTAAGTCCCCGCAAAATTCTTTCTTTTCCTATATATTTCTCTTCGTGTATTTTGACATACTGACACTCAGGATATGTCGAAAGTCATTTTTGGTCTCGACAATTAAAGTTCAAAATGTTTTATAGTATATAAACGACAGTTCAGAAAACGTCCCTAGCACCGGCTTAAGCAGAACTCAAAAACGTAGTTGTAGTTAACATAAGTAAATAATTCCTTAATATAAACAGTCAAGCCAATGTCATTAGGAAATCCAAATTGTAGAGAAAATGTGTCTTCATCTTTGAACAATATTTAATGAGCGTCTGAAATACACTGATAAAAGATTCTCTGATATGACAATTTACTTAAGCACCATTAGTTATTTTAGAACATCATTACAGTAATTTAGCTTCAGATGCTCATTCATTAAGTTAATGATCACTTGATGTTTTAGCAAAAGTAAACATTCCGATTTTAGTTTATCCTACCTTATATCCCCATAATTTTTTTTGTCTCCGCCTCATTATTAGATTAAATGTGTAATAACATAATGAAGAAAAACACGAAAATACTCATTACGTTTCGTGATACTGCCGATTAATTACATCTAGGGTTTTGCATGTAAATAGTCCTTAGAATTAAGCAATGACAAGGACTTTGGACATTCAAAATAAAACAAAAACACAGATAAATAAACAACAACAAAAAAAACAACAACATCGGAATTTACCCATTTAATTAAGACATGAATAACATTTCTGCTGTGTATATGTGGATATAAAGCAAGATGCTATAGAAAAGAGAATTTCTCATACATTAAGATGTCCGTATATACAGGCATTAGCTTTATTGACATAATGAGTATTGCTTTGTTTCAAACATGTTTGTAAGACAACAATAGCTTAAGGGCTTTGTTTCCAATGCATTTCATTATTGCAATCATAATACATGCTCAAGTATATCAATAGTTTGGTCTCTTAAATGACTACATAGATGTCGTACGTTGTTTAAAATCTTTTTTGAGATTGAGGTCATTAACAATTGGTCTGAAAACATGACTTTTTAAAATGGATCACCTTTATTTGCAGAAATACAAGGATTCATTTGAATATTATTTAAAAGAATTAATTATCATCACCGATGACATTAAAAAACAAAGACAATAACTTTAATGTTCAGACCTCTATTCTTTTTTAAAACATATGTAGCAAACGTTTCTTATCATCTTAGAATACGTTGCCTGACTGCTTTATCATACCTTACAATTCTCGCTCAATAATAGTTATAATGTCTTTGTTTCACTTGAATGTATAATATATATTTGTTGTTTTTGTTTGTTTGTTTGTTTGTTTGTTTGTTTGTTTGTTGGCTTTTTTTGTTTGTTTTTTGCTAAAATTCCCTAGTCCCATATGTGACTTTATGAAACAATATTTCATTCCTCACAACGGTATTGTATTGTGATTGTATGCGCAAGAACAACAACAAGCTTGTTTCTTAAGATGATGAACGTTGGTTGCAGGATTACACTGGAAGATGACAGCTGAACAAATAGAATAAAGAACAGCTTTTATTAGTTTCGTTAGGAATTAAAGTTCGTTAACTTCATTTCTTTACTAAAGGTAGAAATTTGCGAATATTTAACTTTGCCTTGATTAGTCTAAAATGTTGATTTCTGGAATATTCGGCCTCGTGAAAATATTTGATTTTCAAGAATTCTTAATTCTTAAATGACATAATCTGGCTTGTTTTATCAGTACAAGTATTCTAGTAAGAACAAACTTATCACATGAAATAAACAGAACCTCAGGATAACACTAGTAAAGAATAGTATAAACTCAAGTTTTACAACACAATATTTGTTTAATTAACTACAACTGACCGTTTTGTACAGTCTAAGGAAAAAATGTAATTTTGAATAAATGTTATCACTCTTCATTTTTTGATACAAATAAAATGAAAAGTTGTTAACAAAGTTCATGCGCAGCAATTTATGTCAATGCAAAAATTATAGGGTATATTATGAAAGTAGAAATATGCAACAGCATTTAACGTTTTACTTATCAATGAATTAAAACCGCCTAGTTATCATCTATGAAAACTTGTAGGCTTGATCCTTTATTGCCGAATCCATACTGAAATAATTGGTTGTTATTAATAGAGCTAAAACTTGAAACATCTGAATACGTTTTCCCCTATCCATCTTAAATAGTTTCATTTGAAATATTATGTAAGCCGACAAGATTAATTGATGCTCTTTATATTTACAATGACATGATTTATTAGGGGAAGTTTTCTCGACACTTCCAACAAATTATGAAAGACGTTCTTCATACAAACGTATGTTATTTTGTATCAGCAATTTATAAAGTATGCGTGATAAATGTCAAAAAGAAAGACATTGCCAGGGAAGTTTATTTTTATAAAAGGCAAAATAAAATAAATTATTGAAGACATTTACATTTCCGAGGTAGTCACAATTAAGATGTCCCATGCAAGATGTTGCTTTGATGTAAAATGTTAACAGTACTTGATAAGAATGATTCAAGTCTATATCATTGGCAATTGGAAATACTTTCTAAATAACTCTTTTGTAAAGGATATAAAAATAAATTAAAGAACTCGTACAAAATTTATGTAATACGTCATAACTATTTCCTGCAATAG
Source organism: Ruditapes philippinarum (assembly GCF_026571515.1). Lineage (NCBI taxonomy): Eukaryota > Metazoa > Mollusca > Bivalvia > Venerida > Veneridae > Ruditapes > Ruditapes philippinarum. The sequence continues at coordinate 339,962 of NW_026858769.1, read as the reverse complement.
CGCTTCATTGGCAAAGAATTTGATTTGGAGCTTTTTAACAAATTGCATTCACTGCACCTAAATATTTCCTCAATCAGCATCAGATGTATCAATTGAATTAGTTCCTTACATTATTTCCTCTATGAATGTATGTGAGTACTGAATACACATGATATCATAGGTTTAACGAACTGAGCGTTTGTCAATTTATATTCCACTTCTCCCCTAAAGATTTATCATTTATCTGGTAAATTTCTGATATACTTGTCCAGCTTCCATTTTGAGACTTTTGGTTTTTACAGGTGGCAAAGACTACCGTAGTCACGACAGGTATGGGAGTTATCGTTTACTTAACTTATCGTTTAACAACAAAGAAGAAAAACAAACAAAACAAAAAACAGTCTAAATTTAGATTTAAAGCGGCACGCCTCCAGATGAGCCAAAATATTTCAAGAAATTCAATCTTTAGAAAAATGTATTTAGATCTTAAGAAAAGGAAAAATATTCAATACTTAATTAATTATTTATATGCTATGTGCAGTTAATGACTGATTTTGCAGTATCACTCGCTATAATTTAAGTGCGTTACAAAAGCAGTAAGAGGTATTTATGTTTATTTTGACTTCTTTTTGGTAATTTTCATGGATTGTAAGTGCCGTTTGCATTGTGTAAATTACTTTCTTTGTTCATCTCACACTATTTTACTTTTAAAGACATTTTCAAAATTTTCACGAAATTCATGAATCTGGAGGCATGCTGCTTTAATGTATTCTGCCTATATTATGAACAAACATGCTTTTGATCATCAGCATTTCTAATTATTATTAAGCCTAAAACACATATCTTCGATACTTTTATTTTGATTGATTGATTGATTGATTGATTTTCTTTAGACCTGGCGGTCAAGGATAACCTACGAAAGTGCAAGCACTTATTTCCAGTAGGTTCCGTACTTCAACAGACTCTAGAGACAGCTATGAGATACAAGGGAGTCCGGGAACCAGTCCCTAGCTCTTATTCAATAGACCCCTTGGTTCTTTTACATGCCCAGTGTAAAGCACTGATACATGCGAGAATTACCTGGGTTTCTTACCAGTAAACCTTTAGGTAGGAAGGAAACACTGACAGTGTCTCTGAAAAATCCCAAGGGTGTTACCCAGGATCAAACCCGGAACCTCAGGAGTGACAGTCAGTATTCTAACCAACTGAGCTATCGCGCCACCCATTTTACCGATCCGCAGGAAAGTATTTTTTAATACTGATGATATTTCCAGTACATTTTATTTCAGTTTTCAATATATCGTACGGGTAACAGTCTCCATTCTTTTTCACACAACAAGACATGATTGTCTTATACATATGTGATGTACATTGGAGTTATTTTCCGCTCTTTTGTACACTCCTTTGTATTGTATTTGCATCAGGAAATAACAAATGTGTTGGTGTCATATTCCAGTTAGTACAAAGCGCCTAAAACGAGTTTTTAAGAGGGACAACTTAGAATCATGTTTGTTCACTTAAATGTGGTCTAAGCATCCGAAAAATATTAAAAAAGTAATTTGAATTAATAGACAACAAAGATTTTAATCGACATGAATAAGTACGCTTTAAAAAGGATATGAACGATGTCTGAGGCGTATGCATCAGTCACACGCACATGTATCTCTGACAAAAGAATTCACTAGGGGCTAGGGGTAAGATTCTTGATTATGAGCTTCGGTCTGGTGAAGCAAATTCTGATAATATCATTTTGCTTCTGAACGTGTTAAATATCTTCGATTAAAACAATAAAACTAGCACCAGTCGTTTCTTTTTGCTTGGTGTCCTCCATCTCTGGGAGGAGATGGACTTTAACTTCTTCGTTATCTTAACCCATCCGCCACTGCAATAACCATTGTAAATTATGATAATTTGTGTATAATACAATAAACTAGGTAACAAAATGAATATGTCGATCTATAATATATTCTATAGATCTATAATATGTAGATTCTATAATATATTATATAAGGCTAGGTATGAAAATGAAATTAGATTAAGACACAGATATTTCCATTCCAATATTGGCCCAAATGGCGCTGACCCCATAACTCTTCAAAATATTTTGATTGGACAGAGGAGTAAAAATAAGCAGTGTCGGCCATTGGAGCACTTAATGCCATATTATTAGTCATAATTATGTATAAGTTTATGTCAAACAGATGTACTGTATCTAGTCAATATAAAACACCATATCTCTGTTATTCGCCGAGACACGTTTGTTTTATAGAGGATTGTAAAAAATCGATATAAATAACATGTTTTATTTATAAAGATGTAATTTAATACGTTTAAGTAAATCTGACGTCATTAACTATCTTGAAAATGAATCACATTTCACGAGAATGACATGAATCAATTCAAATGTACGAAAATATCCGAACTTCTCTTTTAATACCGGAAAGTACTTTTTCTCCATCATACTATAAAATGCACTTAAAATAAGTATTAATATGAAAACAGTACTGCTAACATTTACAATGATAATATAAAGCTTGTTCAAAATCGGCCAAAAATATCTTGAAAAGAAACAAGCAATACAGCTTGTAATTTTGTAGCCTTAAGTTGTTATCAGGAATACAAAATAAGACATGATGTATGTAGAAATCTTTGTTGATACCAAAGTCTCTGATTTGATTTGAAGGTATCCTAGTAACCTAGTGACATTTAGTAACAAAATAAATTAGGCAAATTTGCGATCAGTAATGAGCCATGCAAGGATACATATCAGTTTCGTCTGCTAACCTATTAACAGCTGGTAGCTCAATATTTGTGTATCAAAAATCCTTTAACTTCAATATGTACTGTTACAAATTCACACTAATCCAAATCCGTTTCAGAAATTCAAGAGGTTAAGAGTTAAGCATCATTAACAACACTTGCTGTTGTTATACAATAATATTCTTGCAATAAAAGCTTTATTATAACGTAACATCTTCTACAGTTGCAAACAAGATTAAAGGAAACTCTGCCTCAAGGGAACAATATATCATCAATAAAGCACAATAAAATTTCCTTTAAGCTGATTGTTAAATCGTTAAATCTATCACTATCTCATGTTCAATGATTCTATGATGAAACATAATTCTTGAAAACTGATAGAAATAAAGACAAACATATCATTATGGTTGAACATAAGCCTAAAATAATTATATATATTTCGTAGATATACATAGATGGCAGTATGGAGATTATGCACGTCTTTTTCTTTTCTTCCTATGTTGAAAATTCTGGTTGCTATGGCAACAAATAGACTGAAAATATGGCAAATTTTACACATAACCTGGATCCCGCGATAACACAAAAAGTACTGAAAATATTTTTATGAAACTTGATTTATGGATAGATGGCAGTATGGAGATTATGCACATCTTTTTCTTTTCTTCCTATGTTGAAAATTCTGGTTGCTATGGCAACAAATAGACTGAAAATATGGCAAATTTTACACATAACCTGGATCCAGTGATAACACAAAAAGTACTGAAAATATGTTTATGAAACTTGACATATGGGTAGATGGCAGTATGGAAATTATGCACATCCTTTTCTTATCTTCCTATGTTTGAAAATTCTGGTTGCTATGGCAACAAATAGACTGAATTTCAAGATTTCTGATTCTAGTTTTTAAGTTTTTTCACTATAAGTTCTTTATTTCTTAAGGTATTTTCTTCAAACTTTAAATATAAGTTGCTTGTCATCAACCACATCATATGTGACAAGGTTTACAACTCTAGCACAAAATTTATCAGAATTACCTCCCTTGAACTTAAAATTTTCATGAAAAAAAAATTGTTTTTTTTAATAACTTCTTTTTTTTAATGTAACTACTTCAAACTTCATATAAATGTTTCTTATTATCACTCAACATTTGTGAGTGTTCAATACTCTAGCAAGACTATTTCCAGAATTATGCCCCTTTTGAACTTAGACTTTTTTTTTGAGAAATTGGTAATTTTTACTCCAACTTCTTCAATCATGATAGGATTTTAAAAATGTTATATTTTGATAACAGGGATGTTTAAAAAACAACTTTAGAGTGTCCTTCAGTCTGTCTGTCTGTACATAAAAACTGTTTCCTGTGATAACTTTTAAATAACTTTTTTAACAAATTTACTTAAAATAGGAACATAAGTGAATGGCCAATGGCCCTTCAGAATGTTGCTTGGGCTCTTACCGGTAGGGGACTTATGGATTGCTTGCAATACTATGATAATTGCTTGTTATATTTGATCTTCCTGGGACACAGTGACGTTTCTGCTTATCAAACTGATTTCTTATTATGAAAGACTGCATTTTTTTTAAAAATATCAATACAGAATAGATGCTTTACTATAAAAGCAAATATCTACACGATTTTCTTTAGAAAACATTTGATAAAATGATAGCGGTTGAAATGTTCTAAATTGTTTAAAATATAGTAAACGAATTATTGTTTAAGTTGTAAGCTTTAATTTAATTGTCAATAATTAGTTACGTTTCTTTCGACTGCATTTATGACAAAGAAAATTATCATATGGAAAAATGCGATGATAAATTTATTCACTTTTTGATTAAATTTGAAACAGGTTAAGAATATTCAGTAAATTAAAAATAAATATCAGGTTAATCTTTATAAGTAAAACTTTCTTGTTTTATGGAACGCTGTTTCTTAAGAAATAAACTTGTATCAACAGATATAAGGATAAAGAAATAATTAGAATAACGGCTTATGTTGTGTCATTTTTGCAAACATTGTGGAAAAAAATGTTTTGAAGATTTATATGTTTTCATTTTCACTTATGTATTACATGTATATCCAAAAATATACAATTTCCTGATTTTAAACATTTATTTTCATATGTTATCTAAAAAGTATTATTTTTCATTTAAAAAAACTGGGAAAAGTGAATAGTGATTTTAATAATAAAAAGCAAGACAGAACATTCTTGCAAGCATTAAAAATTCACTTTGTACTTTTTTCGGAATTTAAGGTAATTTCTTTCTACATGTTCTAGGATTTCTGTTTGATTTATTAGAGCCACTCTTATCGTCTCTGGATAAGAAAACAATAACATTTAATAGTCGTTTTGGAACTTTGTGTTTAGATAAATGAGAAGAAATGAGGCTCTGAATAACGACAAAAATTCTTTATAACCGTGCTTGATTAATGACTCAAAGATTTCTGTTTTAGAACGGAAAGAAGAAAAATTATAATGTTTCGTATTAAAATTTGAAAATTGAAATTAGAAGCATAACTTAACAATATCGCGCTTTCCATTCCGAACCGAAAACGAAGATCAATGTGTTAGTTCACAAAAAATATCTCTTTATTAAACTTGCTTTACTAAAATTCTGTGTAAGTCAAAAAATTCTTAAAGTCCCGGCAAAATCCTTCTTTCTATAAATTTCACTTTGTTTACGTCAAACTTTGAGGATGTGCCGAAAGTAATGTCTTGACAATAAAACTTCAAAATGTTTTATAGTATATAAGCTGACTGAAAAAAAATGATGAAGGCTCTCTGTTTGTTAGGGCTTGTGCCTCGATGACAGTACAGACTACACCCCTAGCACCGACTTAAGCAGATCTCAAAATTTTGTTAATATTAGTAAATAATTCCTAAATATCAATATTCAAGCCATTGTCATTACATACATACATATGTCTCCGCCTCATTATTAAATCAAATTAAAAGTGTATTCACATAAAGAAGAAAACACGAAAATATTCATTAATGTTTGTGGTGTAATCAGTTTGAATTTATTACATCTTCGTTGTTACAAGTAAATAGTCCTTACAATTTAGCAATGACGAGGACTTTGAACATTTAAAAAGATGCAAAGACACAGATAAATAAACAAGAACCCATTAAGACATGAATAACATAACTGCTGTGCATATAAAACAAAATGTTAAATAGAATTTCTCATACATTAAGATGTCCGTATATACAGGCATTAGCTTTTTTTGGCATTATGAGTATTGCTTTGTTTCAAATATGTAAAAAGACAATATTAGCTTTAGGACTTTGTTTCTTATGCATATCATTATTTTAATCATATTGCATGCTCAAATAAACAATTGGTCTGAAAACATGACTAATTACATGAATCACCTTCATTTGCACAAACAAAACTACAATGATACATGTGAAAATTAATGAAGGAATTATCATCACCTATGGCCTTTTAAAAATGTACAGACCTACATGTATATTTCTTTCTTTTTATCTCTGTTTCGTACATTTTTAACAAATAACACTAATTTGGCTGACTATTTTATTATGCCTTGCAATTCTCGCTCCATAATGGCTTAAATTTGTTTATTTCACTTGTTTAATATGTATTTGTTTATTTACTTAAAATTTCCCGTCCCATATGTGACTATATGAAAAACTATTCTATTCTTCACAGCGGCTGTGTATTATGATTTTATGTGCAAGAATAAACAACAAGCTTGTTTCTTAAGATGATTAACGTAGGTTGAAGGATTACACTGGAGGATGACAGCTGAACAATGCACGATTGTCAATAGGACAAAGATATCGAACAGTGTACAGCTTTCACTGATTTCGTGCGCTAACGTCACTCCACTACTTAAAGTAAAACTTTGCGAATATTTAACCTTGCCATAATTCGTCCAAAATGTTAAATTCAGGAATATTTGGCCTCGTGAAAATATCTGATTTTCAAGAATTCTTAATTCTTAATTGATTTTATCATGCTTGTTCTATCAGTACTGATATTACAGTAAAAACAAACTTATCGTATAAACTAAAGTTTGCAACACAATATTTGTTTTATTTTCTAAACTACAACTGCTGGCCGTTTTGTACAGTCTAAGGAAAAATGTAATTTTGAATAAATGTCATCACTCTTCGTTGTTTTGGTACAAATTAAAATGAAACGTTGTTGACAAGGTTCATGCGCAGCAATTCATGTCAATGCAAAAATCATAAGGTATTTCATGAAAGTAGAAATAAGCAACATTATTTAACGTTTTACTTATCAATGAATTAAAACCATCTAGCTATCATCTATCAAAACTTGTAGGCTTGATCCAAGTTGTTTATCAAACACTTTACTGGGGAATCCATACTGAAATAATTGTTTGTTATTCATAGAGCTAAAACTTGGAACATCCGAATACGTTTTCCGCTATCCATCTTAAACAGTTGACATTTGAAATATTACGTTAACTGACAAGATTAATTGATGCTCTTTATATTTACAATGGCATGATTTATGAGGGGAAGTTTTCTCGACACTTCCAACAAAATATGAAATACATTTCTTATACAAAACGTATGCTGTTTTGTTTCAGCAATTTATTAAGTATGCGTGACAGATGTCAAAACTAAAGACATTGCCAGAGGATATTTATTGTTTATAAAAGACAAGATTAATCATTGAAAGCTTTTACATTTTCAAAGTAATCACAATTAAGACGTTGTCCAATGCATGACATGATGTTGCTAGTAATAAAGATATTTACCATTATGAATGATAACGGTATAAGTCTACATTGACAAGTGGAAACACTTTCTAAATAACTCTTTTTGTTAAACATATACTCATTATACTCATCTAAGTATTTGTGCAGAATGTCTGCAGTACGTCGTAATTAATTCCTGCAATTGCGCTTCTGTGGCAAAGAATTTTCAAACGATTTCACTGCACGTAAATATATCCACAATCAATGTAAGATGTATCAATTAAACTTGTTCTTAACATACAAAGTTCTCACCGTAAAATCAATGAGTATGCACAAATAAGTGCTTGTCAGTAATGCATGGTGCTTAATTATTTTATGCATACAGTGGTTTGTAGGTTTGTAAACGTGTTTATCTTTAAGACAAATGACGTAACAGAACACATGAAATACATTTAGTGATCAATATTTCTACAATTCTTCAGATATTTTATAACTTGTACAACTACATCTTGATTATGTTATTTACAAACTAAACATTTGAAATGTACAATTCCATTTTTATTTTTTATTTTCATCAAACGTATTGACAATACTGCTAGGAGTTTTTATTTACATCGTATTTATTAAAATGTTATTATCGCTATTGCAAAGAATTTTGCAAATATCACAAAAATACAGTATAATTTTTATATGATGAATACTGATAGAACTTAAGTTCTAAATATAATTATCACCTATAACCTGATGGAACCAAAATTTATAAGGGTTTGTCCCCAGTAAAGAGCCAAGCATGCCTACACATTCGTGCCGTCTGATCAGGCAATATATTGTTGGTAGCTCAAAGTATGTAATTTGATATAATAATCCCTTACACTTCAAATGGCTTGTTAATATTCAAACGAAAAATCAAATCCGTCACACAAATTCAACAGCTTAAACATCAATATCACCTCTCGCTGTTGGAATATAAGAATATTCTTGTAGTAAAAACCTTTATATAACGTAACATCTCCGGTTGCAAATAAGATTAAAGGAAACTTTATCTCAAGGGAACAATACATCAGCAATAAAGCACAATACATTTTCCTTTAAACTGATTGTTAAATCGTTAAATTTATCATTATCTCATGTTCAATGATTCAAAGATGAAACATAAGTCTTGAATATAGATAGAAATAAAGACAACCAAATCATTATGGTTGAAAATTTATATTTTGACAAAAATGTGTTCCTGATCATCATATATATATATTGCCATAATTCCTTCCAATATTATAATTTCCTTTGCGATTAAAAATAAAAAGCTCATGTAGCCTAAAGAAATTTATGTTGATATCCATTAGGATTAACCTGTAATGTTATTTTTTTCTTTTGATGATTTAGAAAGATTTGTATTTTATCCAACACATTTTCCAACATCAAATGTCGGTCAATAATAAATGTCAATCTTTTGAAATATAGAGTCAATTCAACTTAATTAACAATGAAACATTGAGCATGAAGTCACTCTATACTGACAAATATCAGTACCAAGCTATTCCAATTTTTTTTCAATGTAGCAGGTTACAAAAGTAATATTAGAATAAAAACAGAAAACTTTCACGGCAACATATAACACTAATACGCTTTGCAGATACCATATAAAATCAATCAAATTTCGTTTCATAACCTCAAAATCAGGTAATTACGTCATCCAGCAATATCGCTATTCAATGCTGCATTTCCTCATGGAGTATGTAATTGAGAGAATCCTTTTAATACTGGTTCTTTTTATACTGCTAGAGTATCAATACTGCATAGAAATAATATTAATATCTAGATATGCTTTTTGGCATTAAAACTATTGTAATTTCTGTTCAGATGGTAATGTGTGTAACCTAAATCAAGCCATGATGAAGTTCTTCTTGTTTTATTGTAATAAAATGTATATATTACACCTGCCGGAACAAAACTTTTTAAGCATCTGCCACCAGTATAGAGTCAAGCAAGGTTGCTCATCCATGCATTCCGCATAGGTTATATATTGTTTGTAGCACAACTTTTATATTTTGATAATGAAATTCCTAAAATTTCAAATGAAATGATTGCAAAAATTAAAAGGCAATCCGCCACAAACATTCAGCATATCAAAGTTTTAATATATATATTACCAATTGTTGTTGTCATAATAAAAATATTCATGCAGTAAAAAGCTTCTACATAACGTAACATTTTCTACAGTTGCAAACAAGGTTAAAGGAAACTTAGTATCGAGGGAACAATATATCAGCAATAAAGGATACTATTTTTGTTTTTCATTAAACTGATTGTTAAATCTATCAAGTTCTCATGTTCAAACTTCAACAATATTGACGGAAATAAAGAAAACGAATTTTTTGTTGCCAAGGATTATTTCAAACGAGGCTACTTTGCTCTTCATTTTTTGTTTCCATAATTTTATGATATGAATATTTGCGATAAGATATAATATTAGGGTCAACTTCATAATAAAAAGGCTATATAGATCATAAAAATTGTAACGTTCCTCATTTTATTTCAAATTCCTTAACGTTTTCCAATGCCAAATCCATTTTTGACCCATATACATTATCGTAACTACCTTTACCGCTAATAAATAAACAACCTTGATAATGTTTATAATAGCGGATTGAATCAGGAATCTACAATGACCTGACGATAAAAGAAGCTTTAAATTGTTAGTTTGCAATGGTACTAAAGTGACTTCAACACAAAGTTTCATCTGTGTGTCCAGTTTTGAATTTAAAAAATATCTTTGTGTCTCTAAGCACGATTTAATTGTGTTGTGTAACTTTCAACCATGCATACTATTTTAATTTGCTTATAGATGTACACATCATTACCAAGCAGTTCCTTTTTCCTTTTTAAGGTTTCTTAGTAACATTTGAATCAGAAATGTACCGGACAGATACCGAACGCAATGTAGGCAAAAAAGGGAATATTTCATGGTTTCATCTAATATCAAGAATTTGCCGATACCTTATAAAATCCAATTTGATTTCAATAACGCGGCAATTAGGTCCTCTGGCAATATCGCTATTCAATGGCCCATTTCCTCATGGGGTATGTAATGCGAGAATCATTTTAATACTACTTATGATATAATCAAAGAATGAATATTGCATAGAAATAATATCAGTACTGGTATTTTGCGATTTTTTCGTACTTTTTTTTGGCATTATAAACATTGAGTTTTTATGTTTTAGGTGGAAGTGGTCGAAACCAAACTCAATACATGATGAAGAATCAATTTTAAAATGTCCCCAAAAAGACAATATATACAATGTGAATAACTTGTAGCTTTGAATAATTAACAATCTATAAAAATATGGTTATATATATTGATGCTTAGTAATGATCACTTATCAAGCGTAGTAGACTAACATTAAAATATCAAATTTTACAAGGAGATAAGTCTTTTAAAATAGATACATGATTTGCATCTTAATTTTATTTATGATACTAGGAAGTCGAGGGGTGATAAATTGAAAGAAAACAAACACTTGAAGCGGGTGAGCCGTTCAGATTTAGGTTTTTCCTGCAGTTGTACTTAAACGACCTAGAATGTAGTTCTTAATTAAATTTAATTCTGCCATCTCTAAAATATACTACTTTGTAAAAGCTCAACTATCTCCAGACATGGCATCACGTCAAGAAATTTGATCAAATGCCTTTCAATAAATCTTATCCTCGGCACCTAGTGGTTTCTTTAATCAACATCAGCTGTATAAATATCGTCAGATTCTTGACACACAAGACGATCAAAATTCAATTAGTCTCTGACATTTATTCTTGATTAAATATCATGTGAGTGAGGCATTAATCTAATGTCATAAGTTGACACACAGAGGTACTTCACATGACGTATAGTTCTAATAAAGTCTCGTGAACTTGTTTCTTTGCAAGAAGTTATAATTTTATGCAAATGTTAAAGTCAATTGCAATGTGTAGGTGGTAGCGGTAAAAAAGCGAACCTTTCATGACTCATTTGAAAACTGTAAATTCAACTTATTTTAATGTACGTAATAACTAGTTAAAGTGAAATTCATGCCATAGTAGTTTAAGAACTTTCTTGCTTCTATTGTTTGCCCTATTAAAGTTCAATAAGTCGTTTTAATCGTTAAGAATATGCTTATGTCGCGTAGTTAGTAAAGTGGCACGCTCTGCAACATATTTGATAGCTTTATCTCAAAGAAAAAAATTAAGAAAATTGATTGAAGACATATCCAGTTTATTTTATTATGATACTATGTTCTAATGAAATACACTTGTATCAAAAGGCAGTAAGAGGAAGAAATAATTAAAAAAAATTATAATTGTTATCAAATTGTTTATGTTTTGAAAATATTGTGTTTGGTAGAAACTGTTTTGAAGATTTTAATATATGTATTATGTAAAAAAATATATTTTTTCAAACATAGTGTTTCCTGACTTTAAATATTTATTTTCATATACATGTAAATGTTATCTTAAAGATATTTTCTTCATACAAAAAATTGGGAAAAGTGAAGAGCGATCTTAATAAAATAAAGAAAGGCAAAAGATATTTGGAAGCATTCAAAATGTACTTTGTTTTCGCAATTTCAGGTAATTTCTTTCTAGAATTTCTGTGTGATTTATTAGAGCAACTCGCATTGTCTCTGGATAAGAAAACAATAACATTTAATAGTCCTTTTGGAACTTTGTGTTTAGATAAATGAGGAGAAATGAGACAGTTAACAAAGACAAACAACAACAAATTACTTCATAACACTGCTTTATTAATGATTCGATCGATTCTGTTTTAGAATGGAAAGAAGAAAAATCATAGTGTTTCATATCAAATTTTGAATTTTGAACTAAGAAGCAAAGTAAAGCCTTTAATAACAAAACAAAATTCAATGTGTTTGTTCACAAAAATAGCTCTTTACTTAAAGTTCCGTGTTTGTCGAAAAAGTCGCGACAAAATTCCTTCTTAACCTATATATTTTACTACGCTAACGTCAAACTTTCACCTACCGGCTCTCAGGACGTGTCAAAAGTCTTTTTTATATCGACGATTTACTAGTAATTTCAAAATATTTTAAAGTATATAAACGTATATCAATGGATCTAGCTCAGGACATAGCTGATAGAAGAACATGATTAAGTCTCTTTGTTTGATAAAAAAGCTTGTTTCTTGACGACAGTACAGACTTCACACCGTAGCACCGGCTTAAGCAGAACATTTTAGTTAATATTAGAATATTATTTATTAATATTAATATGCATGCCAATATCATTAAATAAACAAAGTTTATCGAGCAAACGAATCTTCATCAACACAGACGAGTTTGAACAATATCTAATGATTTAATGAGCGTCTGAAATACACTGATGAAAGATTCTCTAAAGCAATAATATGAGTTTACTTAAGGATCATTAGTTATTGAGAACATCATTACAGTAATTTAGCTTCATCCATTTAGTTAATGATCACTTTTACGTTTAGCAAAAAAAACACACAGATTTCAGTTTATCCTACTATGTGTTTACCCCCCCCCCCCCCCCAAAAAAAAAAAAAAATAAATAAATAAATAAATAAAAATCAATCTCCGTGTCTCATTAAAAGTATTCATATAAAGAAGAAACCACTAATATATTTATTCATTATTGTATGTAGAAATAATTACAAGTGGAAATACCTTAAACTTTAGTAATGACGGGGAAATTGACATTCAAAATGAAAATAAAACAAGATGTTAGAGATAATTTCTCATACATAAAGTTGTTCACATATATACAAGCTTCAGTTTGTTTGATATAATGAGTATAGCTTTGGTCCAAACATGAAAAAACAACATCAGCTTAAGGACTTTGTTTCCAATGCATATTATTATTGCCATCATAGTGTATGCTTAAGGATCTAATAATATTGTGGCCTCTTAAATTACTGCATAGATGCACATTCATGTCCAAACAAAACTACTAACAATCTAAAAAAGAAAAATTATCGTTTCGGATATGCCAGCCGATCTTTGTCTGCACTCGTCGCATGGGTATAATATGAAACAACAACCTTGCTAAGGTGGTATCGATCCCAGTTTTTGTCAGGTCCGTGTTTCCGTGTCCAACAGCAGAACTGGATACTTGAGAATAGTTTTGTTATAAAGATCTTAAATGATTAAATATTTAATGTGTATCTGGATCTTACAACAAAAGATATTAATATACTAGTAATCGCAAATGTTCATAAACTATAAGGGAACTACAACAGTATAAGCACAAGTTTACAACACAATATTTATTATATCCTCTCAACTAGAATTTACCTTTTAGTACAGTTTATAATACAATTAATTTAAAATAAATAGCATCATTATTTATAGTTTTGGATACAAATTAAAATTAAACGTTGTAAACAAAGTTCATGCGTGGCAATTCATGTAAATGCAAAACTCATAAGGTATTTCATGATAGTAGAAATTTGCAACATCATTTAACGTTTTACTTATCAAGGAATTAAAATCATCTAGCTATCACCTATCAAAACTTGTAGGGTTGATCAAAGTTGTTTGCCAAATCTTTTATTGCCGAATCCATACTGAAATAATTGTTTGCTATTCATAGAACATCCGAATATGTTTTCCCCTATCCATCTTAAATAGTTGACATTTGAAATATTATGTAAACCGACAAGATTAATTGATGTTCTTTATATTTACAATGGCATGATTTATTAGGGGAAGTTTTCCCGACACTTCCAACAAATTATGAAATACGTTTCTCATACAAAACGTATGCTATTTTGTATCAGCAATTTATAAAGTATGCATGATAAATGTCAAAACGAAAGACATTGCAAGGAGATGTTTATTTTTTATAAAAAGACCAAATTAAATAAATCAATGAGAACATTTACATTTTCAAAGTAATTCCAATTAAGACGTCTCATGCATGATGTTGCTAGGATGTAACATGTTATCCGTATTGATTCAAGTCTGTATCATTGGCAATTAGAAACACTTTCTTAATTACTCTTTTTGTAAAGATTATAAAAAATGAATTAAAGACCTCGTACAATACGTCTGTCATACGTCATAACTATTTCCCGCAATTGCGCTTCCTTGGCAAAGAATTTGATTTGGAGCTTTTTAACAAATTGCATTCACTACACCTAAATATTTCCTCAATCAGCATCAGATGTATCAATTAAATTAGTTCCTTACATTATTTCCTGTATGAATGTCTGTGAGTACTGAATATATATGATATCAAAGGTTTAACGAACTGAGCGTTTGTCAATTGTTATTTCTGTTTTCCCTTAAAGATTAATCATTAATCTGCTGAATTTCTTACATACTTGTCCAGCTTCCATTTTTGAGACTTTTGGCTCTTTACATGTGACAAAGACTTCCATAGTCACAACAGGTATGGGACTTAACTTATCGTTTTACAACTAAAAGAAAAACAAAAAAAAACAATAGTCTAAAGTAAGATTTAATGTATTCTGCATATATTATGAACAAAACAAAAATGTTTATTTTTTATTATCAGCTTTTTTTTTTAAAATTCAATTATTTTGTTTATTCAGTGAATTATTAAGCCTAAAACACACATCTTCGATACTTTTATTTTACCGATCCATAGAAAAGTAATTTTTATTTAAAATACTGAGGACTTTTCTACTTACATCTTGTTTCAGTTTTCAATATATCGTACGGGTAACAGACTCCATTCATGTTTACATAGCCAGACATATGCTTTTGACATGATTGTCTACAACTTATGCGATGTACATTGAAGTTATTTTCCGCTCTTTTGTACGCTCCTTTGTATTTTTATATGCATCAGGAAATAACAAATGTGTTCGTGTCATAATCCAGAAAGTACGCTGGATGTTTGTCTCTTTTCTTATGGAAGAGCGAAAAAGGAAAGAACTAAGCATGCTTGTTCAAACATTGGAATACTTTATGTGGTCTAAGCATTCTAAAATTATTTAAAAGTAAATTGAATTTATAGAAACGAAGATTTAAATCGGATAAGTATGCTTTGAAAATGCAATGTCAGTTATACATAACTGGACGTCTAAGGTGTATGAATCTGTCACACGCACGTGTACCTTTGATTAAAGAATTCACTGGAAATAGGGAAAAGATACTTGGTTATGAGCTTCCGTCTAGTGAAGCAAATTATGATAGTGCCGTTCGGCTTCGGCAAGTACCAAACATCTTTGATTTAAACAATAACACCGGTACAGTTGGATTCCTCCATCTCGCAGAAGATGGACATTAACTTTTTAGTTTTAGTTTGGAATGATCACCTATCTTTTCCAGCTAAAATGGTATTGTTGAGATCTTTTCATACCGTTTACGGCATAGGTTGGTGATAAATTCGGATGTGAATGATCAAAGATTTTGTGTTTTGATACAATCGATATAAATAACATGTTTTATTTATGAAGATGTAATGTAATACATAATAATAATAATAACAATAATAATAATAAAAATGACTTTTTTTTTTAGAAGGTGACATATTGAGAGTACATAATAAACATACAACTTATTTCCAATACGGCCTTCTATATATATATGTTAAAGTAAATATGATGGGTTTGAAAAATGAATCGCATTTCACGAGAAATGACATGAATTCCAAATGAAATGAACGAAAATATCCGAACTTCCTTTTTAATACCGGAAAGTACTTTTTTCTCCATCATACATACAATTAAATGTACTTAAAATAAGTATTAATATAAAAACAGTGAGTACTGCTAACATTTACGTTTATAATATAAAGCTTGTTAAGAATCGGCCAAAAATCTTGAAAAGAAACAAGCAATACGGCTTGTAATTTTGTAGCCTAAAGCTGTTATCAGGAATACAAAATAAGGCATGACGTATGTAGATATCTATATTGATACAACAGCCTCTGATTTGATTTGAAGATATCCTACTAACCTAGTGACATTTAGTAACATAATAAATTAGGCAAAATGAGTATCTTTGTAGGCAACGTAATATGTGTTTTGCAGGGACAAAAATGTTGATGAAACTTCATACTGTAATTGAGACATTGACATTGAGTCAAATGGTTTATGTGTCGCTCATCGTTGATTAAGATATCATGTGGAATTAGTAGTCGGTCACCAGCAGAGAAATTAGTATTTTCTGGTTAGTTATCCAGGAAAGCAAGTTCGATGGACCGATCGACTGCAGAAATGATCAAAATATGTATTTGATTTTTATATAGATATAAGATATAAAACAATATCATTCATTTATATACAAAGTTTTTCGATTTTTACTTAATGCTAAATATCAAAATTATGTAAAATAATTTACACTTGGCCTCTTCACATCATTTATATTTACTTTACTTCAATTAACTTAATTCTTGCTTATTTTTTTCATCTTGTACTTCCAATTTAATCTAAAAATGCCGAACAATTGTATGGTTCATACACAAACACAATCTCTGCGCCTTTGTACTTCGTCTCTTTTTAGTCATGAAAATCATCGATTATTTGATCGACAGATTTACAGATTTTAGAAACGTTTACAGGTTATTTTTTTAGAGGACACAAATAAGATAGACGACATTTTACGACGTAAGACTTTACAATATTTAAGTTAAAACACTTCCAGGTATCACAGTCTAATGATGAAATTAATCAAGTTTTGTAATTTTCTGCCCAAATTCTAAAAATTGCTATCACGGGAATAATTATTTTGATACAATTAACTTTGTAATGTATGGAATGAAGGTACAGGTTTACAATTTTTGTTGTTCACATCTTTTGTTATGAGAAATTAAAACATTCGAAAACATCTTACTCTTTTTTTAATGAGATATTACAAGGAACAAAGTATTGATTGTTTCAAATATATTTCATAATTGTTTTATGTACACACTCAATGAAATCTTATCAGTTCTTATATTGTTTTTTTTCTAATTTGTGTTTGTTGTTACTGTTATTTCTGTCTATCCATTAAGGCTGAAAGAAGCAGTAATGCTGAGTAAAATTATGTAAAACGCCAAGCAGTAATATATGTAAGTCGAATTGTTTCAGGAACCGACTCAATCAAACTGAGTCTGCAATTTTCAGTTTAAAACCTTTTTTCTTGAGGGATCTCAGGTTGTGCAGAGTTTTACAAATTTCATGATCACTTAAAAAATATTGAAATTGTGTCAGTATGTAATACGTTGGCTTAAAGTTTGAAAATATCAGGCACAATGCCTGCTTTGAAAATATAACATTGGCTCAGTTAGAATCATGGAAAGGACAACATCGGCTTAAGGGGCTTTGTTTGCAATGCATAAAATTATTGTTATCTTATAGTGTGCTTAGGAACGTCAATACTTCTGTCTTTTATGGCCACATACATGCTGTTTTTTGTTAGGAAATCAATGATCAAGTTTTGCCTTTGGGCTATAAACATTTGTTCCAAAGACATGGTGACTATTTAGATGAATGGACGTTATCAATGGATTACAGTTTCATGCAAATTGGCTGACTGGCTTTCCAATTGCTACTCTGAGGTTATACATAGTAACTGGTTGTCATAATTGGAACAAGAGAACACCTGTTTTGTTTTTGTGACACTACTTGTGAGCAGTTGACCTAGTAATGAGTAGAAAAATGTTTCATAGGTAAATACCGGGAAGGTTCATTATATTCATGTATATAATCAGAACCTGAAGAAAACATAACAGCTATTCAACATTTCACCCTACTTAAAAATCCCGTGGAGAGAATATTATTCCGGGTTGTTTTGATCTTAAAGTATGTGCTAAAATTCAAAGATTTTAAAAATAAGTTCTGATAAGCTCATGCTTTCTTCTTATTCCGGTACATCTGTCAAAAATAATTGATGCTCTTTATTGTTTAATATGATATGATTTATTACATGAAATTTTCTTGGTATATTTAACAACTTTTGAGAAAATATAACCTTGCTCATAAGCTAATATTACGCTTTATATATTTGTATTTTAGTATATATATTTTGCTATTATTAATCATTTCCACACTAAGTACCTAAAATGGGCTTTGCCATCTTTCTGTTTGGATTATAAACAACATTCGTCATCTTAGCAATTTTAGGAACAAATTTGAAAAATGAGCTGAATGATAACAGTCAAATTCATGGTCAGTCGTCACAGAGATACCGTTTGATTTAGGTTTCAACTTGTCGCTTGTTTCGCTGGTCGGCTAAGAAAGACTTTTAGGCAATACAAAGGAGTTATTACCATATACTAGTGTATCATAGACAAAAATATATGATTAGGCAACATAAACGCCTCTCTTACGTTCTCCTGTAGGAACGATTCTTACTTGGATTTAATAGCGCACATAAACCATGCAAACTAACTTTTAATGTGTGTTTTTAAATATTGCTTGGTAAAAACAGATATTAAGCTTCATTGGAGAATTCTTAGGTTCTTTTAACACTTATTTGAGCATACTTTCACGACATATACTCTGCATGTTTTATAAGATTAAAGAAAACCAGTTCTTAAGGGAATACTTAATCAGCGATAATGTTCTATAAATTCAATCAAAGTGTTGTCGTTTTTATTACTACAAGCTTTGATCATGGCCTTTGTGTTGTTAATGACCGCTTTTAATGACTGATATACCACTGACATCACTTATATATACAATATTGTACCATATCATTCGTTGGAAGGGTTATATCACTTTTATACCAACAGTATGTATGATTTTCGTCATGTTCCGAAGAGAACTTTTCTTTCATCTTTGTGTTTTTTTAATTGGTTGTGTATCAAGTCAAAGGTCATATGGAAAAATTCCAGTTTTTTAAGCAGAATAGAGCCTCTGTGTCTGTCTTTCCATACTTTATTTCAGGCACAAGCTGGCACCCTAGTAAAACCACTGACTTTATTTAGAAGCTTACTAGAAATGTACAGTAAAACTCGCTTATAGCGAACTCGTCTGGACTATGTCTTTGTGTTCGCAATATCCGATGTTTCTTATAAACAATATCATAAACCAACATCTTATAAATAACCATAACTTTTAAGCGAAAAGCTGACGTGCGTTACGGGCGGATAGATAGAACTGACATTATTCTTAAATCATAAGTTTGCGCTTATTTGCGTTGACCTTTCTTTTAGCAAGCTAGAAATGTACTCGCGTTTGTTTGATTTTAGATCTTCGACCAATACGGCACTGTAATTTAGATATATTATACTTACTATAAAAGTGTCTTTATGTTTGGTATGTCCTCATTTTGTAACAACTAATTGGCAGGTATCGTGGAGAAAAAAGGGTAAGCTATAGATGAAAAATGAAGCTTCATCGATAAGGAATATAATTAAGGCTTGATTATCAGGAGGGGAAAAATGTTTGATGTCTTTGATGACGATAAGATAAATTGCCATTTTTTCTGGATTTAGAAGCATGTAGCTTTGATGTCTACTTTTATTCTTTAAATTGTGGCTTTTTAAGAGTACTTTGTAATTTATACGTATGATTAGACAAAAAAATCAATGTAGCTTTTTTCTGATCTACTATTATAATGTTCTTCTGTCAATGAACGGTGGCGATTTTGAGCAAAACGATGGAGAAAAAAAATGTTTGTGAAACTGCTAAGGCATAAATGCTCGTAGTAATTTCTAAAACAAAATAATAATAGTCAAATAAACGCATATAAGTCAGTATAAATCAAAATTATATAAAAGATTTCAAAATATTCAAAATAATGGTGTAGACATAGAATGAAAGAAGCAGTAAATTAACTTGCATACAGCATTTAAAGCGATGTACAGTTATTTTTAATATTCAAACATTTCAGATACTATAGATCGATTATTCTAAAGTTTTATGAATTTTTAAAACTTTGCTCATGTTGAAGCGTGCATTATAAAGGGATGTTAATTCCAAATATTTTAGAAAATCTGAAATTACGCATACAATTTGCTTCAGGTGATAAGATTATTTGTTAAAATTAAAAATTTACTTATTCATTTATTTATTAATTTATTTTAATTTATTTATTTATTTAAATATTTATTTATTTATTTATTTATTCACTCACTCATTCATTCATTCATTCATTCATTCATTCATTCATTCATTCATTTATTTATTTATTTATTTATTTATTTATTTATTAATTTTTTTATTTATTTTGTATTCTATTTTTATTGATTTATTATCTAATACCATTGCTGTTGATAAATTAAGTAAAAAATAACTTATTGTTGCCGCTCTCGCTATCTTCCCGCAAAAAAACGATTGCTACCAAAAGTAGTTTTTCCTAAAACAGAGAAGCAGAATCACCTCTTGTAAATATACTCACTGGGATGTATATTGATAAAAAAAACTTGGAAACTTTGATTCCAAAACTTGAACAGATGCTAAAGCGTTCGCATTTACCCACATATCCTACGGAAAGCGGCCTTTTCCGCGGGAGGGAAAACAAAGATATTTTTAAGACTGGCCTGGCTCAAACCGTCTTCAAATACAGTAATTTAGCAAACATAAATGCAAATTTTGTAGTCCTTACATTCATAATGTTGTACTTCTCACATTATAACGCGCATGTATTAGAGGGAAACTAAACTTTACAAACATAATGATCTCTCCAAGGGAAATAAAAACGGCAAAACTACATGCCTAAAGTCTGAAGCAGTTGTCATTCACTTTACGTTCTGTAAGTAAGGAAAATGAGGACCACAATTTGAACACAAAGCATTTTAGCCAATATTGTTCACTTTTGTTCTCCGAACAGTTGCGATATTGTAAGTTACTCATGATATGAACATAACTCATAGAGCATTGCTCATGAGATGAACATTACTTTTGGAGCATTACTCATGAGGTTAATATTATACTCATTAAACACTACTTATGGATTGAACATTAAACTCTGAGCACTACTCATGAAATGAACATATCTCATTAAACATTACTCATGAGATGAACATTACTCATGAAACACTACTCATGAATGGAACATTAAACTCTGAGCACTACTCATGAAATGAACATAACTCACTTATCATTACTCTTGAGGTTAATATTACTCATGAAACACTACTCTTGAATTGAACATTAAACTCTGAGCACTACTCATGAAATGAACATAACTCACTAATCATTACTCATGAGGTGAACATTACTCGTTAAACACTACTCATGGATTGAACATTAAACTCTGAGCACTACTCATGAAATGAACATAACTCACTAATCATTACTCTTGAGGTGAATATTACTCATGAAACACTACTCATGAATTGAACATTAAACTCATGAAATGAACATAACTCACTAAGCATTACTAATGAAACACTACTCATGAATTGAACATTAAACTCTGAGCACTACTTATGAAATGAACATAACTCACTTATCATTACTCATGAGGTGAAGACTCACAGAGCACTACTCATGAAATAAACATTGCAAAACTTTTAAGCCTATATTGAAGAGATAGGTATGCTATAGTAAAAAAGATGACATGCAATCACGCGTGTCGAAGAATCAGTCGACTTAAAGTACAGCAGACGACAACTTTGCTCGTGTTGATGAGATAGGTGTCTTAATTTATAAAAGATGATGTGCAATCACTATTTAAGAGATAGTTGTCTCAAGTTTAAGCAGGTGACAAAATTGTACATGTTACAGGATTAGGTATCTTCAGGTAGAGCAGATACCCAGAATGCATTGTTGAAAAGATATGCATCGAAAAGTACGTGTATAATATATACGTAAAAATTAAACTTGTTTTATACTAAATGGTATGGTATTGTTAATTTTGCTCCGCTTTAATTACCAATATCATTTTCTATCGCAGTATTGTATTTCTATTTAATGGCTGCATATATGCATCTATTTAAGTATAATGTGCATTCAAACTGTCATCACATCTTAAGAAATTATTTTTCTTTTCTTTTTTTTGAATCGGAAATCTTAAATTTCATGTCTAGCACATTTTCAAAAACTGTAGATCTTTCACCTGTGCATAAAAACATGCAGCGAGATATTGGAATGAGGTTATGTAATCAGAGTGTGATATACGACGCTGTTTAATGTTTCCATTCAGGACCTTTTTAACACTCGTACCAAATCTTCACTCTTCTGTAAACACTCACTCCCCGCTTATCTGGGCTGTATTGAAAGATTTTTTTTTACTTTTCCCTCCATATCTTTTATATGGGTTATATAATTCAGTATTTGTTGACACAAATCTGACATCGTAAATAACTATTTGAAATTTAACTTTGCATTTTTTTCTTCACTGAAACGCTTTTTTCGGCAAATCCTGCACATAATTATATGTGTTAGGAACAACTTTGCCTGAATTTTGAATCTTTTTTGTTATATTAAGGTCCTTTACTTGCAATATCAACAAAGTTATTAATATAAAAATGCATTCCTTATTTACTCTAGACATCTGAAGACAACGTTTGCATTCAGAACAGACAACATAAGACTGTTATATATACTTTTTTCAGATATCTCTGCCGTGTTGAAAATACCTTTTGTTTATTATTGAAGATAACTATCATGTTCTCTAGATAAAGTGTAATTATTCTATTTTTTGTGAGATTGTATGTTCAAACTCTATACAAGTTATATAAAAGTAATCAACACAAAACCTGTGACGATTTAGAAGAATAAATTAAGCATTTCAAATGGGTGTTAATTTAACTGAGGGTGCATACATTGGCAATTACTGGTACAAATTTATCATGTAGCAATTTTTATCAAAATAGCCTTAAAGGGACTCCACTTCTTTATATTTATACATTTACGTACTATTTGATGAAGGTCAAGACACAAGATAACTTGTATGGAAAAAAAATTCGCTCAATACGTTTTATTTTCTTTCCCGTTTCAGATTATTTCAAAGCAGTAAAGAAAACTTTTAAATAGTGAACTGATCTATACGGTTATTGTAGTTATTTTTGCGTGAACATGTGTTTTAAACTCTACCGTCTATGCAAAGGATGAATAAAACCTAGCCTGCAATATGTTTAATTTTTCCATATTAAAGGGACTCAACGGGTTTTTTTTTGACATGACGGAAATAAAACTTTTCCATTTTGATGTAGGTCTGGACCGATAATGTGTGTGCAAAATTTCTGATCATTTGCTCACTCCGTTTTCCAGAATAATAATTGTAAAAATGATCCAAAATTGAAAAGCGTTACAACGATTTTCACTCAAATTGGGCTAAGAATAGCACAAAAATACGATTTCAAATATGTTTCTAAGTATATTTTTATTGATCTTTTTTCCTTTTTTTTTCTTTTCTTTTGCAAATCTATCCGTTTTAAGTGACCCAAACAATCAATGTAAGAAATTAAAATTTTATAATTTTAGGCTTCTGGACCTCAGTGGAGCTCCTTTAATTTATGTACTGCTTTGAATCTAAAGATCATTTTGAATAAATAATTTATTCTCTCGATAAATGAATTATTTGGAAATTAAAACACACATCAAAATATAGCAATGAAAACACAGAGCGACAGAATCATGTTTCATTTATTCATTTAAGGTTTTATTACGTTAATACAATGAGTATTATTGTTTTAAATGATGAACGCTGCACGCGCAATGGATTAATGATATTATTCTATAAATAGAATATTATTTTATTTGGTTTTATTCTATTAACTTGTCATGATGTAGCACTTAATTTACAGTTAATTTATGACAAGTTACGTACGTTTCTAAAACTACGAGATACAAAAATATATTTAAAGGCCCATTAAGGTCTAGAAATTAATTCATGTTGATAATCTCAAAAATTTATTTATTTATTTATTTATCTATTTATTCTGTTTTCAGTGTCCCAGCTGATCTATGTAAGACATTAAAAGTTTATGTTTTTGGCGTTTCGAGCTCAATGGAGTTCCTTTAAAGGCCCATTAAGTCTTAAAAGTGGTAATATTTTCATTTTTCAATATCTTTTTGTTATATTTTTGAAATCCTATTACATTTTCCAAAATGTTACTCATTGGCAATATAGTTGAGTCATATCTATTACGTCTTTTGCGTTTTGTATGGAAATCAAAATACCAATTTGTTCACATTTTTGCTACCTTCTTATAAAATAGTTCATATTCAAAACTACAAGTATGTATTCCAAGTGCATCTAAAATTTCTAAAATGTTCTAAATCCACATTAACAACATGATAAAACACATGTTTGACCCTTCTACAGAAAGAATAAAAATTATGTGGCTTAATGTACCTTTCAGTTGTTTTGCAATTTTTACAATATGACATTAATTTAATATCACATTTCTTCGAGCGAAAAGCATCACACATTCTTTAAATTAATTTTTGGAATCATTATTAAACTCAGGTCTGCATTTTCTACACAGAAACAAATCTTGTTCATTTCTGAGGCGCAATTTGCCTTTAAAACATTTTTAAATATTATTTATTAAATTTTTGTCGTTTTTAACTTTACTTGCATACCAATATTGTTTCTTTAAAGAATGTAAGTGCATAAGTTCAAATCCTTGACAAAAACATGCACGTAGATAAGCTGCATTCCTATACCAAAAAAAGGTATAAAATAAACTAGCTATCACAGTTAACACTCCTTGAGTATAATACAATACACAATTACTGGTCTGATTTTTTTTCTTCAAGTTGATAAAGTCAAGAACGTTTGACAAAATAGGGGAGGAATTTCATATCACATTTTAATCTGTAAAGTTTTTATGATAATAGTTTTGTATTAGATTACAGCATGGGGTTATGGCTGATAATATAGATAGAAAAAAAATATTGAATGAAAATATTATTCAAATAAAAAATAGGTCTACTGTAAAAAAGCTAAAAAGAACACATGTTTCATATATTAATGGTATGTAAAAATGTCGCAGATTTAAATCATTTAATCTTTATTTAGATATAGTATTTATTGCCTCTTACTTTTATATCTAGATCTGGAATAAGGTGGAGTGCTTTAATTTATTAACATATTTACATAGAATCCACCTTCAAGAGTTTAATGGTTTAATGACCGTATCTCATCTTTGACGAGACACCAGTCAAATTTAATCCAGGCTGCCAAACCTTTTAGAAAACCAGGAGTAGGGATAGCGGGGAAACGAGCCTTGACTAAGAGATTGAAAATCAAAAGTCAAATTCCACATTTTTCGATTCCCCCTCCCCTCGGCCTAAGAAAAGTACTTACTGCGTACTGATGCTTCAACGCGTTTGAGGTTATACATCGAAATTGAAATAACTGATGACGTCACTTCCAGAACACGTGCTGTTTCACTATAATCCAAAAAGAATATTTTAGAATCCCGTTTCATCACGTCACTATCGCAAATTTCGGTATTCCCTAGGCCTGTTATTTTAATAACCTTGTTATAGTTGCCATAAGCACTTTTATGAGAGAGTTTTAAATGTGGAATAACGTCAATAATTCCATCTCCTTTAAAAACTCTTTTAATTTGAATATTTGCCGAGTACGTGTTATCCCGCCTGTTTTTGAATACTTCCAGAACTTTGGCTGAAGCAACAACATCCGCGCGTTTCTCTTTGTCTTCTATGGTGCTATCTAAACACTCTTCGCCTTCGATAATCACAAACGATTTAGTAATTCCAGTGTGAATAACACAAAACAACAAAATACAGTATGTTAACAAAGCATACATTTTCCTACAAGCTATATTTATTTCCAGAATATTTTAACCAGCCACTTTTCATAGAGCACTGAGAAATTCCAAAATCGAGATTTTGAATTATATGTGATACCTTTACGAGGTATAATAATTTTAGATAGTTTAAATAGTTTATTAATATCCACAATGCATTATGTCTTCTTCGCAAATGTAGTAAAACGAAAATTATTTACAACGCTTTAAATTTATACTGATATCGTCACTTATAAATTCCTGGTGAAATTTTGAATCCTCTTTAAATTTAGCGCAACTAGACATGACCCCATTTAAGGTCATTGTAGAATCATATCGTGAAATAATTTTCAAAAAAGAAATGAATAGGTAGATAGTGACTACTCCAAACACTTTGTATCAATACACAAAATGATTATTAAAGAAACAAGATTCGTTTGATGTTTACATAATATTTGTACAAACATAGACTTATCTACATCATATGTAAACATTGCGAAGAGAGGTCATTTAAGGTTACAAAGCTTTCGTCTGCTTAAAGTTACGCGCATTTTATACATTCAAATGTAGTCGCAATTCGAATGTGGGAAAGGATACAGAAGAATTTCTTTCCATCGTACAGGCCTTTATCCCCCGTTACGTATAACCGAAGATGTAAGATATTCAGCTTGTCGGTACTTTTAGTATCGATATCAAATGTTCCGATTCACCTATTGACACAGTTGCCATATTGAGATAAATAATTATTTTCTGGACAACAGTATTTGAGATCTACGCAGAATATAATAAAAAGGTTACAGTACATGACGAGTCGGTGTTACTAAGACTTAAATAACATTTTTCCACAACTCTGGCATAACCATATATGAATTGACTGTCAAAACATATGTAAATTATATCACAGCATGTTTTGAGCTTGATTTTGACATACCCGGTATACAGATTTATCCGTTGAATTATAACGCAACTGTCACGAGGCCTTGTTTTGAAGAAAACATTGGATATTTATAATTTATCATTCGTGTGAAACTATGGCTCCTTATAAGCATGATCTCAAACCATGGATTTTTTTCTCTCTGATAGTTTAGAAATTGTATAATTTGGAAGATCTTTGTCCTATCACCGTAGAGCTCTTAATATTGCTTTTATCTTTTCACCCCGAGATTACACAATAATAATATTTTCGTTGATCCTAAGTTAAACACTAGTGCGAATATAATTTACAAATCAAATATAGGAACCTAAAGAATGGTATCTGATAAGTGGGGGGAAGGACTATCTGTTGATGTAGCCTTTGTAAACATTAGGATCATAAATGTCCAGGTTTTTAATGTAATGAAGAATTCATATCAATAAAATTTGAAGTGCGCCGCGAAAACGATCTGTTTGTTTAAAGAAGGATTAAAACTCAAGCCTCTGTCCCTTTCATGAAAAAAAAATATATGTGTAATTATATATTTGGTCATGTTGAATAATATGTCGCCTTAAGTATGCTGTCTAGCCTAGATTTCGAACAGGGCAATTGGATTGATAATAATTACGAAAGATATTTCTGTATACATTGCATGTCATTTTATTATTCTTTGAATTTATTACGTCTATTTAAATGTTTTTTTCTTCTTATTTTCATACAAATGAATGCTTATTTTGATCTTTCGTGATATTTCAAGATTGTTACCACTTTTAGATCAAAAGGTAATAGAAAACGTACCGGAAATGTCATGTCTGGTTACATATCCAAATACAATCTGTTGACAGTAACATAAATCACTTTTTCATCGACTCGCTTAAAGTTTATGCTTACATATTTTATTATGCGTCTTTATCATATACCCGTGCCCATTTTGCGACTCCGTAAAAGTGGTGCATATATTTTGACTTGACGTCATTAGCGTTGTAAAGACGCGCTAAATGTTAGCGTTATACTATATGTGCATCAATGAAAAATGGTTCTTTTTCACTTCAAACGGTCTTTATTTTTGGTATGTGATAAATAGAATATTAAATTCGTGTAAGTTCATTGCTAAATTTATTGAACTCGTTGAATAAAATCATATTATGCTCGCCAGGGGCTTGCATAATGACGTCACATCAAACTATATGCCGTGCAATAAGGTTTTTACGGACTGGCAAAAACGGCACGGGTATGTTCGATTCCTGGACGGTGCAGGTCACTTGTGACTGATCATGAAATCCTTTTTTCCGCACTGTACCTCTGCTCTGACATGTACAGAAGTTATCAGTTCCTTGCTAAAGTGAAGGCAACTAGTACTGGTAAACTGCTTGATAGTCTGTCCATGCAGGAACGATGCCGTGGTTGAACTGTAGTAAATTTAATGAGGCTTGCTAGTGAAAACTACCAATACCACCACCACGACCCAATGTAATCAGAGAAAGAGTGATGATGAGTGGAATCAGTTATGTAACAGAAGTGTAAAATTCTATGGTTTTATTGAAATTAATTCAAAAGTTTAGCAATACTCTTAACAAAAATTCAGTTTTTGTCACCACTAAACGCGACCTATCTATTGCAAACATTATACATGTTCTCATCTTCTCTTATATAACTGATCACTTCTAAAGACCATTAACAAATGCACCACACTTTAGATAAATAACAATGAAACGTGCATTGAATATTCTGACGTTTTTTTTTTATCTATTCAATGTTTTTTCCTGTGTCGCAAATCAAGATGCACTTTGCACTCAATTAAAATACGTTCGTATATACTAGTACTCATAAATCCTTTTCGAAAATAACACACTCTTTGTAGCAACAGAAAAAAAAGAGAGAGAAAAAAAAAAAAGAAAAGAAAAGAAAAAGTGAAAGAACGAATAATACGAGATGTTTTTTTTTTAATCTTAACGTTACTTATGAATATTGGATAAATGTACCTCCGATTTTTTCGTGCATTAACATCTGCAAATGCACGAGGACGAGGACGACTTTAAAGCCCGAACCAGCAGAGGTCCCGATTAAACAAATCCTTAAGGGTTTATTTTTACTGTTACTTAAGTCAGAAACACATATGATGGCTTTTATATTAAGAACTATGTTAGGACTTTTAGTAAAATGGTTAACTTAAAATCGATGTGTCCGTAAAACAGCAGGCGGAATTTCCGGGGAAATTTACAATTTACCCAGAAAATGATGCTTACATTTACAAGAGTGATTACATATGAGGTAGACATCATAGAAAATGACGAAATGGATACCATTTGAGCCAACCATCACGGTAAATTACGACAGGAATTACACGTAAGGCAACCATGACGATATTAACGAGAGGGGATACCATGTAAAAGAAGCATTATGGTATATTACGAGAGGGATATCACATATGGCTACCATCACGGTAGTTTTCGAGAGGGTTACCAGGTAAGGCAGCAATCACGGTAGATAACGAGAGGGTTACCAGGTAAGGCAGCAGTCACGATAGATTACGAGAGGGTTATCAGGTAAGGCAGCAATCACGGTAAATTACGAGAGGGATACCAGGTAAGGCAGCAATCACGGTAAATTACGAGAGGGATGCCGGGTAAGGCAGCAATCACTGTAGATTACGAGAGGGTTATCATGTAAGGCAGCAATCACGGTAGATTACAAGAGGGGTGTATCGTGAAGCAGACATCACGCTTGAATACGAGAGGGATTCATCGTGAGACAGACGTCACAGTAGATTACGAGAGAAATTTTTCGTAAGACAACTATCACGGTAGATTACCAGAAGGATTCCTCGTAAGGCAGAAAAAAGGTAGATTACGAAAAAGATACAACGTAAGGCAACCATCACGGAAGATTAGAGAGGAATAGCACGTTGAGCAGCAATAGCGGTAGATTACGAGAGGTCGTAAGGTATCCTTTTTGGTAGATTTTGAGAGGAAACCATCACGGCAAATAACGTTTGTCAATGACTAACCACTTTCTCATGCGACTCTAAAAGGCACAACAAAAAGACGCCTGGTAATTGATTTACAGAAATCTCAAAGAAGTTCAGCCGGTGCTATGGGAAGTGTATGTGCATCGCCGCTGTTGTTTTTTTTTTTCTTCGGAAATCGCTTTGTATGTTATTTTTACTTCAGAACATTCGTCCTTCATTCACAATTTTAAAATGGATTGATTCTCTGTGACTTTGACATGAAAGAAATAGTCAAAACAAGTCTACAAGAATATCATGTTGCATAATTCAATACGGCGCAGTACGGGTGGCAGACGTGTCATAGGTTAAATATTTCGAACATTTCACACTTTTAACCTCATTATCAAAATTCCTATGTCTTTCAAAACAAAAGAATAATTGCGTGATCATAAACCTCTGTTATACCACACGTGTAGCAGAGACTTAATTGATCAAATTAAGCACGCATGTTCAATTTAGGGGCATTATTCTGAGGCATTGATTAAAGAGAACATTATTTTGTGACACAGTTTTTAAGATTATTTGATTTTAAAGACTGATATCTAACGAGGATACTTTTATCTATATATATAATACATATACCATGATAATAATCAAGATGTTTTATCTCGTAAAGGTTAATCTGAAATCTTAAAATCAGTTTATGATAAATGAGTGATGAAAAGTAGGTGAACATGATTGCTTGAAGCAAGGTCAAGGACGGCTGATATCAAAAAGGTCATGAAAATTATGTACCTATAGAATATGCGAGATCATTATCTATTGTACATGTATCCATGATTGTACATGTATTATCTTAAATACAACCACCTGGTGAGTAAAGAATATTTTAAAAGTATAAATAAGGCTATAAGAACTACAGTGTAACCTCTCCAGAGCGACCCTCAAAAACTACAGTGTAACCTCTCCATAGCGACCCTCAAAAACTAGTGTAACCTCTCCAGAGCAACCATCAAAAACAACAGTGTAACCTCTCCAGAGCGACCATCAAAAACTACAGTGTAACCTCTCCATAGCGACCATCAAAAAACTAGTGTATCCTCTACAGAGCAACCATCAAAAACTACAGTGTAACCTCTCCAGAGCAACCATCAAAAACTACAGTGTAACCTCTCCAGAGCAACCATCAAAAACTACAGTGTAACCTCTCCATAGCGACCCTCAAAAACTAGTGTAACCTCTCCAGAGCGACCATCAAAAACTACAGTGTAACCTCTCCAGAGCAACCATCAAAAACTACAGTGTAACCTCTCCACAGCAACCATCAAAAACTAGTGTAACCTCTACAGAGCGACCATCAAAA
This sequence comes from Ruditapes philippinarum, assembly GCF_026571515.1. Lineage (NCBI taxonomy): Eukaryota > Metazoa > Mollusca > Bivalvia > Venerida > Veneridae > Ruditapes > Ruditapes philippinarum. The sequence goes on along the minus strand of NW_026858769.1, from coordinate 308,689 downwards.
ACTAGTGTAACCTCTACAGAGCGACCATCAAAAACTAGTGTAACCTCTACAGAGCGACCATCAAAAACTACAGTGTAACCTCTCCAGAGCAACCATCAAAAACTAGTGTAACCTCTACAGAGCGACCATCAAAAACTAGTGTAACCTCTACAGAGCGACCCTCAAAAACTAGTGTAACCTCTACAGAGCGACCCTCAAAAACTACAGTGTAACCTCTCCAGAGCGACCCTCAAAAACTAAAGTGTAACCTCTCCAGAGCAACCATCAAAAACTACAGTGTAACCTCTCCAGAGCGACCCTCAAAAACTAAAGTGTAACCTCTCCAGAGCAACCATCAAAAACTACAGTGTAACCTCTCCAGAGCGACCATCAAAAACTAGTACACTGTGTATAACCTCTAGAGCGACCCTCAAAAAAACTACACTGTAACCTCTCCAGAGCGACCCTCTGTAGGACAATAACCTCTTTACAACAGTATTAATTTATTTCCAAACTAAGACTTCACAATAAGTTTTAACTTCTTTAAGAGCAAGACCTCCCAGCATAAATATTTGTTTCCCAAAGGGTGTTGCTATGCCGAGATTGCACTGTACTTAAATATTCATACTTGCATGTTTCATACAAACTATGAATAATTGAATTTGCCATTTTAATATCACATTTTAATGCTGTTAATAACTACGCTCAATGGCAATGTCTGTATATATCAATACGTTGGTGGATAATACTGATTTTGGTCTTAGCTTAGCTAAAATAAGTGTTTTTGCAATTGACATTTTTTCTAATTAAAACAATTTATTTTAAATTTAAATCCTAAAGCAGTCTGCTTTAAACCATATTTAAAGAATTTATAAATATATATTTTTTTTTCAGAAATAAAAGGTCTTGTTTATTATAGTGTCCCCCAACTGAAAGGGTCAGCCATTTCTGACTTATGAGACACCTTTTGCTTGCATACCATGTACCTCCCAACTCCTACCACTATGCCAGGTGGATAGAAATCGTTAACCATTCATTTTAACTACCTCGCACCTCACGAAGCGGCCATTTCGGAACAAGTCCCACGAGAAACATTCATCCTTCAATTAACGCTCCCCGTGGGGCTCGAATCTTCGACCTCCGGATCCGAAGGCGGACGCCTTAACCACTAGGCCAAAGGTACTGGTATAAATATTTTATCACCTCTAACTCAATAACATATTGAGCATGATCACACATCTTTAACAGTCACATCTTTAGCGTGATCTCATATTTAGCATAATCACACATTTTACAGGATCATACCTTTATTTTAAATCAGTGCTTTGATTTAAAACAAAGTGTGCAATTTCCAGTGCAGCTAAAGTGTATGCTAGACAAGAACAAATAGGCTTTGTGCATGTAATTCTTCCAGCTTTACCTGATTGAATCAATGGGTGTTATAAAAATATTGGACAAAACAAAAAACAAAGAATACAGTAATAAAAACCCACATATATAATTTTATTGACCAAGTTTTCATAATAAAATTCCACCAATTAAAATGCTCATCAAATTAGATGCACAGAAATAATGATAAAACATTTTAATCAATTAACAACAACATTCACTCACTAAAAATGAGATTTTATCTATGTGACATGAAATGATTTAAAGACCAACCTAAACCTCTAATTGTCAAGTTGAGTAATATAAAAACATTAATTTTTGGTAATTTTACAAATCAACTAAATATCCAAGAATCATTTAAACTGAGCTGACAGATGGAATTCATGAATATTTAATCTTACAAATACACATGTAAGTCTAAAATATTCTTTCAGCAAAGATTTTGGCTTCACCAAAATATCTTGATTTTACAAAAAAAAGAAAGAAATTACTTGCTTTCTAAAATGATAAAAACTTTATCCATTGAACACAAATTTGTTTCAAGTCCAAACCTACCATACACCAACTATGCTGAGTTTAACACGATCTCTATGTAAATTGGTTTAAAAAAACTCATCTCATTTCAAATGATGATGTTTAAAGGCCTAACTAGATTGACATATGTCAAGTTAAATAATAATTTTGACATGATTTGCTTTTCTACATTGATTAAACAAATAATTGATTTATTGAACATTAAATTGATTCAAGACCCCGAACAAAAATTACATATCAATGTCAACAACACATAACTTAAACTGATTTAAATTCTTAACAAGAATTTAAAGACCTACCAAGATAGATGTAACTAAAAATGGACGTCGGTGGCAAGAACAAAGAATTTCAACACCAGTTAAATTCTATATCTGTTACAAAAAGTCTTTCATATCTATCAGGTTTTATTTTGTTATATATATGAAGGGACAAAAATCTGTTTAAAATGACATATAAACATAAATTGAGGCTCAACAATTATGTCACATGTGTTATTAATTATCAATAACTGGACACCCAAACAATGATGTCATGTGATATCAATAACTGGATACCCAACAATTATGTCACATGTGGTATCAATAACTGGATACCCAACAATGATGTCATATGTGGTATCAATAACTGGACACCCAACAATGATGTCATATATGGTATCAATAACTGGACACCCAACAATGATGTCACATGCGTAATCAATAACTGGACACCCAACAATGATGTCATATGTGTTATCAATAACTGGACACCCAACAACGATGTCATATGTGTTCTCAATAAATGGACAACCAACTATGATGTAACATGTGTTATCAATAACTGGACACCCAACAACGATGTCACGTGGTATTACTGACTGGACACCCAACATTGATGTCACATGTGACAAGATATCAATTGACATCCATTAATGATGTCACATAATGACATCATGATCAGCTAATTATCAGAGTTGAAAATTGCATTTGCTTAAATGTTTTAACATCTTTCAACACCTTTCAGTGCAGTATTTTTAATAATGTCCCATTGAAGCCAAAAACAAATTTTCCCCATTTTGTAACATAAGTACAAATAATAAATATTCTCACAAAAAAGCAAGCACAAATTTAGGCCAAGGTAGGTTTAGATTAAGCAACAAAAAATATTTAATAAATCGTCCAACCTTCCACACATTTTTTAATGTTTTATTGCCACAATGGAAAATACTTTAATGAATGTAAAAAAATGCATATATTTCATATAATTTATAATTGCACATCAAATTTATGTACTTTTTTTATATTTTTTTTACAACTTGTTGTTTTTTTCTTCACATTACATGTATCGACAGAAACACATTTTTCGTCCTTTTTCCCCCACATTGTTCTTTGGTCCTATATAGCTACTATTTATAAATTTATATGTTATTATATAATAAATATGTCTAATTTACATCTAACAATCCCTGAAAAATAGTGATTTGGTCATGACCAACTTATATACAAAACCATCAAGCATTTACAACATGTAATTTTTTTGCTTTCATAATAATTTCATACCTTAATATCTATCTAAAAATATCTATTGTTAAGGTTACGCTTACATAAACACTGTAAAGGTCATATCGGGATTTCCAGCTTGGAGCAAGACCTAAGATGCTATTCTATGCAATACTTTAGGCATGAGTAAGCACGACAAGCTAACCGGATACCTTTCTCATATGAAAGAACCCAAAATCCCTCAAGGGATTCAAACTCAAAGCAAATCACTTGGCAAAAAAAATATTTTGACTTCTGATAAACAACTTTGTAGTCATTGTAAAAGCTAACCCAAAATTACCCATGCACTCTAAATATTATCTCTCTTACAAATAAATAGCACTATATTGAATAGTTTTTCATTCTGGTTTCTTTCGTTAAATAGCAAAGATCCTTAAGGCGTTCTATCCGACAACAGCAGGCCCCAGAGTTCCAGATAATCTGCGTACTTGTTATATTCCTTTTAAGGTTATGGGAAAGTTAAACAATAGATGTTATTCTGAACTCGGCATATGTTGGTTTTTCCAAGCTTATGCCCCGGTATAAAACAAACTTTTTACTGTTATAGCTTCACAGTGCACTACCCATCAAAATAGATTAGTCAACCTGTTGCGCTTATTTTCAAAAGCTGTAGTAAAACTTTGTTTGTACCTCCGGATTATCTCAGGGAAAACCTTAAATATTCTTAATTCCCTAGGAGTACGTCTATTTGCTGCATTGTCACAGGCTATTGTTGGATGCCTCACCTTAAGAACTATCAATCGAACATCACTACACTTAAAATAACAGGCTGCCTTCTAACTTCAAACAATACTGGAAACTGACTAATTATGTATACAATAAATATTCAATGTCTTAACAACAATATAAACACTGTGACTATTATTCTATCTATGGTAAGTATTTAAATAACAATTCACTTAAAAAAAAACTCAAAGGAACACTTGTATATGTTATTTCCCTGAATTTCTGCCCAATAAGTATATATTCCAAGTTCACTTACAAACAAATACAATATTCTTAAGGTAATATAAAGTTATGGATAAATTTCCTCATTTTGACCTTAAAGGTAAAGGTCATTCATAGGTCAAGGTCAAATTACAAAAAAATCAAAATGAGGCTCCCATCAAGCTTGAACTGTGTCACATTATGTAGGCTTTAGCTTTTAAAATGAGGACTCAAAAGCTCAAAAGCTTATGTTGACAACACTTAGACATACATACAGTCAGAGAAATGATCTGGCAAAAAAAGCTCCCCCACCCCGCACACTCGGAGGCGCAGATGCAATTGAAATAATTGGCAGCAAACATTTTAATGTACATAAAAGGAAGTTATTTATAATATAGTGACCAACAGAACTGTAAATATGCAACTTAACTTATTTAACTAAATCCATCAAAACCCCTCCTTTGTAGTAATTTTCATTAACGGAAAAATGGCAGTGTCAATGAAACATGAAAACAAATAATTCGCAATAATAAATAAGAATACATCTGCATATGAGCCATGCCCATTAATTACAATACATTTAACATTAATAGCATCTCAAAATGTCAATAAAAACTAAAATTTTGGTAATTTTTCAAAATTTTGAATAACCAAACTTTTTAATAAGCAACGCAATTTTGGTTACAGTGAGCACCAAAATTGTGCACATTAAGTCTGTTAACAAAGTATTTGTATTAGTGGCGGGTGTTGCAAAGAAAAAAAATCATTTTGTAATATATTGCGATATTTACAGATATATTGCAATATATTGTGAACTATATAAAATGCTTGAAAATCAAGGGTAAGACCTACAGAACCTTGACTTATCTATTCATTTAAAATTATCATATGTCACAATAAATCGTATGCAAGAGGCCCTTTAATAAAAGATTTCACAATGTGTTAAAAAAGCCATTGTAAATCAAGGAGTTTAAACAACATTTGAAGTCAAACTAATACAAGTTGACTACAATTCTTTCATGTTTATATTCAACGTTTATAGCTTCAATATATTGCAGTATCTGAAAATATATTGCAATATATTATTGCCAGATAAAATATTGCAATATCCAAATATTGCCATATATTGCACAACTTCATGATCTGTACGATTATCAAAATATTGAAAAATCACCAAAATTGTGGAGAGAAAAAAAAAATCATCAACATTTTCAATAATAACCAAACTTTTGAAGTATAAACAAGAACTTTGAACACCTTTACAACGGTTTAGCTAAATTTACATAAAATATTGGCGTAATTCTTATGGACAACACAATATTTAAAAATATTTCAAAATGCAATATCTCCAGCAACACAAGTATATTATAGTGAGTAACATACAAATTACATATAAATGTGCAACCATTTAAACTTTCCCCTCACATTATTGTTCAAATACATTACAAGATTTATGTTACATTTCTACTGGTATTTCTTGAAAGTTGAAAAAGCTCATTCTGTACTAAAGTTACCCTCTATTCAATATATAAGTTTCAAACATTAAATATCTAGTAAGACTTTCACTGTATAAAAGAATCCCAGGTCATATTCAATGGTGTTATTCTCAGTAGACCGCAAATTTTACATAGTAACTAAGATAGATGCTCATTCTCACAGATGTCTGTACTGGGGTTGTCCACTGGTACAGTCTTTTTTATGTTTTTTTTCCAGAATTTACTTTATCAATATCTTTGGTTGTTTATTTTTTTGGTTTTACAGCACACAAACACAATTTAGGTCATATGGCGCCAAGACAGGATAGATGAATCAATATCATATGGACAAGACAAAAAATGCTTCAGATAAAATGGAAAAGAAAATCAAAGAACTCCAAGTTCAAGAAGCAATGAAGAAACTAAGAGATGCTCCCCATTTTTCTGTGTGATTTTGTTAACATGTTCGCTTGTTTTTAATGCCAAGTTTCACTAATTTTTGGTCATATCCCGGCTTACAATAACCCATAATATGTTGAGGCTAAGTATTTTTGTCAATAATATAAAACTATCAAGGCATGCCAACACTATCTGATGTAAAAATCTAAGCGCATCGGCATGCATCTGGGGAGATCCCTAAAAGGCAGAACTTTTGGCGGGTCGGTCAAAAGTGGTATTCTAGGAACATTTTATTGGAGGACCAATTAAATGACAGGAAGAGTGGTAAGCTCGATTATCAAGACCTTTAAATGAATAAACTAAATTGGTTTTTTTAATAGGTGAGATAGGTGCTTACTAAGCAATTAAGAAAGATAATTAAATCATATTGTCTGAAAACTTGAAATGCAATTAACTTTCTTTGCTGGCTGAGAAGGAAGACATGGCAGTGCTTTAACTTGCAGCTGATAGATACTGTTTAACATGAATCTTTTTAGATCTAAGGGACACAATTCATTCTTATTGCAATATTTTACAGATTTACTTCCCTTATACACTTCCTTCCCATGCAGTTAATATTATATTTTCATGCACATACCACGGTCAATGTTTGTGAACATCAAAAATATCTTTCAAAACAATGTTAACTCTCTAATTAAATCAATATGAAATCGAAAATACTTTCATGAAACAATGGAAAATGATAGCAAATATAAATGCTCAATACAGCTTTGTGTCAACGCCTGTAGTCCAATCTTTACTCCTTCTCCTATCAGTAGACTGAGACAAGTTCAAGGCATATTCCATGTAATAAAACCCTATGAAATCCTCACTTCGATGGAAGTTAGTGGTCAAAATCTTTAAATAGATGACCACTATTATACACAGAGCATTTCATTATGGGCGTAAAACTAGCTAAAAATCTGACAAGATCTCTACATTATTAACATTATTCAGGGATGAATTTTTGTAAAAGCCTTTCTTCTGGAAAAAGAAATAAATTTTAAAAAATTTTCAAGCTTTACTCAATCATAACCCTAATTTTACAATTGCCCCAACCACTGCAAAATATCCTCATGGTTTATACATTGACAGTCATCCAGTTGGAAATGTGTCATTGGTGTCCGCATGTGTTTTAACGATTCATTTGCCGCAATAGTCAAATCGTTCCCACGTAAGCAAATAATACAGTTGCAGATATAATATCATCAGTCGCAGCCGCAGTTGAAATGTTCGTCGCTATCCTTCAGTTTGTTGTAATTTGCGCCGACACACACCGTGTGGTACCAACCGTCACAATCGTCACACTGCACCTATAGAAATAAAGTAATGTCAGGTTATAATTTAAGGCATATTACCAAAATACTGATCTTTCTTCCATCTAATAACTCTTCTCCTAACTTCATACCATACCCTCTAGTTCCTTCAGGACAAGCCCCTCATGGCAGGTTTATTTGCCTTATATATATTTTTATAATACTTTTTTTATTAGGTTTTACGTCACACCAACACAGTATAGGTTTTATGGTAACTTTACTGCTTTCATTTAAAGGAAGACTTCGGGTGCCCTTCCTGTATTAATTCAGGCCAGACCTGGGGTAATCACTAATCGTAATCATCGATTTTTTAATTGATTACATGATTACACTGTAATCATCATGTAATCGATTACCTTGCTCAAAATTGATTACATTAATTGTAATTAATCAATTACAGCTTAATTTCAGTCTGTAATTATGATTACAATTTGATTGATGTTGATTACTTTCAGATTTAACATGAATGTATTAAAATTCAAATATTTATTTCACATGTTACAGTTTAACTAAGGTAGTAAAATATCAAGTGAGACATTTTATGACATCACTCACAATGAAAAAATAAGTTTTAATCCATAATTCTAACTGAAAGATAAACATCATTGTTTGGCTGGTATTCTAACCAAAATGTCATATCATTGGATTTATGATGTCTTTGAATTTCCAAAAGAAACATCTGCAAATGTGACAGCACAGTGCAAATTGTGCCATAAGAAGATAAATGGAAACACTAAGTCACATTAAAATTTCATTACCCACATGAAGGTATGTTAAATTATGTTTCACATATTTCAGGCACAAACTTGCATCTTAGTAAAAATAGAACCACAGACATTTTGTAAGATAGCTGTATAGCTTCCTCACATGAAAGAATCCAAAGTCCCTACCGGGATTGGAACCCAAAGCAGTGACTGTGAGGGGCAAGTGGTTTGAAGTTAATAACCTTAACCACTTGGCCACAGACAAATTTTTCATTTGCATTTAAAGATATAACAATACTGTTAAAGCCCTTACTGGACTGAAGAAGACATTATGTGCCTTTCTGAGCACTAGTCCTGTTACAAGTAAGTTCAACCGTTTTATTTTTGTAAACTTCCCCTTATGAAAACTATTCCTTGGCTCAAGATCCTTCAAACCAACAGATTTGAGGGATGAAGGCCACACACTTAAAGGCAATATTGTTTCTCTTTTAGTAATAAAAATATTATGCAATTCATATATGAAACAAAGTGAAAATCTAACCCATTACCTTCTGGAACCAAGAGTAATTAGCCTTTGCAATTAGTATGAGCTGGGAAAGCCTGCATTTTCTAGCAGTCTGACCAGGCTTCTGACCATTGGATATCTCAATTTTTGTATTTTGTTATCAAAATCCTTTTTAACTTTGAATGGAATGTTAACAAGAGGGCCATGATGGCCCTGAGGTCACTCACCTGTATATAGCCCCCCCCCCCCCGGGCCAATTTTACCCAAGGGCTTTTATTTGTTTATTTGAACAGACTTGGTAGACACCCATAAGAAGATGTTTCATGCTAAACATCTAAGTTCTAGCTCATTGGGTTTTTTAAAAGAAGATTTTTTAAATTTTTACTATACACATATAGTAAAAAACAATGACACCCCTGGGGCAGGGCCAGTTTTGACCCCCGGGCTTTTATTTGAACAAACTTTGTAGATATTTACTTATAGATGTTTCATGCTTAATATCTAAACTCTAACTATTTGGGTTTTTTCAAAGAAGATTTTAAGTTTTTGCTATACACATATAAGGAAAATCAATGACCCCCAGGGCGGGGCCAGTTTGGGCCAGTTTTGACCCCAGGGCTTTTATTTGAACATACTTGGTAGACACCCATTAGAACATGTTTCATGCTAAATATCTTAGCTCTAGCTCTTTGGGTTCTTTAAAAGAAGATTTTTTAAGTTTTTACTAAATGCATATAGGGAAAATCAATGACCCCCTGGGGCGGGGCCAATTTTGACCCCAGGGCTTTTATTTGAACAAACTTGGTAGACACTCACTAGAAGATGTTTCATGCCAAATATCTTAGCTCTAGCTCTTTGGGTTCTTTAAAAGAAGATTTTTTAAGTTTTTACTATATGCATATAGGAAAAATAAATGACCCCCCGGGGCGGGGCTAATTTTGACCCCAGGGCTTTTATTTGAACAAACTTGGTAGACACTCATTAGAAGATGTTTCATGCCAAATATCTTAGCTCTAGCTCTTTGGGTTTTTTAAAAGAAAATTTTTTTAGTTTTTACTATATGCATATAGGGAAAATCTATGACCCCCTGGGGCAGGGCCAATTTTGACCCCAGGGCTTTTATTTGAACAAACTTGGTAGACACTCACTAGAAGATGTTTCATGCCAAATATCTTAGCTCTAGCTCTTTGGGTTCTTTAAAAGAAGATTTTTTAAGTTTTTACTATATGCATATAGGGAAAATCAATGACCCCCTGGGGCGGGGCCAATTTTGACCCCAGGGCTTTTATTTGAACAAACTTGGTAGACACTCATTAGAAGATGTTTCATGCCAAATATCTAAGCTCTAGCTCTTAGGGTTGTTTAAAAGAAGATATTTAAAGATTTTTCTTTCGGTTGCCATGGCAACCAGAGTTCTGCATGGAATTAAATTCTTTGAACAATTTTTAAAGGTGACCACCAAAGGAACATTCCTGTGAAGTTTGGATAAAATTGGCTTGGTGGTTTAGGAGGAGATGTCATTTAAAGCAAAAGTTTACAGACGGACGACGGACGGACGGACGACGGACGGACGACGGACGAAAAGCGATCACAAAAGCTCACCCTGTCACTTTGTGACAGGTGAGCTAAAAATTCAATGAATAATAAATCCATTACAACATTTAATAGAATAAGGGAGGATTAACAAACTTATTACTTTATATATGTATAATTTTAATTTAGTCTTTAGTCTTTCATCCTAAAACAATATCTTATCATGGCATTTTTTTTTCAATCTAAAAACCTAATTTCTACTTAAATCAATGCAGTTGAATATCAAATAAAAGCTTGTGAAGGCAAGGCCAAGTGGTTAACACGTCAGACTAGTAATCTAAGGATTACTGACAGCCTGAGTTCAAACACCGTCAGGGGCAAGCTGTTGTTTCCTTGACCAAGAAACTTTACACTTAATGCGTAGTACTAGTTGGTTCCAGGAATGGATTTGAGAGTGTTTCAATAAGCTTATAGCTTTCAAACAATCTAAGTAAAATAAGTAAGTATAAACTAACTAAAAGGTTAATCCTCTATAAAGTAACTTACCCAAGGGGTTCTCTTCTTTTTCGGACGTTTACAATCTGCAGAGTCGCACGTGTCATCCTCGTACCATTCCACGCCAGGCTCGAGGTTGTCACTTGTAGAAGCTGTTGAAGAAGAAGCCGCGCCACCTTTTCTTCTCCTTTTCCGGCTTCCAACTGCCGGTGCATCATTTCCTGTAAAGATTGATAAACATACCAATTAAATTCAGCATGCCTTCTGAATAATGCTAATTTTCATGTTTTTTTCCCCCTGAAATGTATCTAAAAGTAAAAATATTGCGAAGTGAACAAAGTAATTTACACACTGCAAACGCCCTTGCAATCCCGTAAATTACCAAAACAAGGTCAAAATATGCAAAAACAGCCTTTACTGCACTAGACATGCAGTGGAAGTATAGTGATATAAAATACTGCAAAATCAGTCAATAATCGCACATCAATGTAAATTATTACTTGCATTTTGCATTGTGTTTTTACTTTTCTAAAAATAATTTTTCCTTAACTTTGATTTTCTTGAAATATTTTGGTTTGTCTGGAAGCATGCAGCTTTAAATATTTCATTAGCTTTAAGTGATGAAAAGCAAGACTGAGATCACATGACCATATTGTAGACGTACATTTCGTGGAAAAGTCACCAGGCCTAGTGCCCCTTACTCTGTATCTTCTGGCACAAGTGCATACCTGGACAGTTCAAACTAAAGTTTGGTTGGCTAACCAATTAGTTTTGATTTTAAAATTATTGAATGCATAATGTTTACAAACAGTCACAATACCATATCAAGTCAAAGCAAGACTTTTGATATTCTGGATGAATAAGAATATTTTTTGCATATTTCAACTTGACTTTCCATCTAGAACTAGTCTAATTAACGAGAAACTGACCTATAACAACAATTTTTGATGTTTTTATTAGTCACAAAAAACGTTATTTGACACAAATTTAAAGACAGGGCCACAGTAAGGTAAAAATAAAATAATAGTGGTTTATACTTTATAGCAAAGTCAAGCATGTCTTGTATTTCTTTATATTACACGTGTACCAAATTTTCTTAAATTCTTCCACTTTCCTAGTTAGTATCATCCAAAAACCATGAAAATGGAGTGACTGAAAAGTTCACAAGTATTCACTCCTATGATTTATAATGTAATATAATGGACAATGATAATAATTGTCCCACAGAATATTACCTTGCCTCTTCTTCTTTTGTTGTGGTTTTTGTTTGGCTTGTGACTTTGGCCTCTGATCAGCCTCGGGCTTACACGAGTCATCTGTAAATACAATCAAACAACACACTGTTAGACCTTTAACTGGTTACAATTTGTGTAATAAACTTCAGTCTGGGGGTCATCATTCATTCAGAGCTAATTTTCTCCTTCTGTCTTTAAAACACATCTTGACTGGTAGTTTATCATCAGTGCATTAAATCATTTTGCTCAAAATCCATTTTCTAGACAAGAACTCCTAAGAATCTTGAACACAGAGTTGCTTCCCTTTATTGATATAGTATTTGCAGATTGTTTATTTGTAGACATAATGAACTGCTGTTTTTTCTTTCGCCTTCTGCTAAAAAACAATTTAGCTGGTGGACTTACACTCAAGTTGTAAGCATATAAGCAATCAATCTGTAACAATTTAGCTGGTGGACTTACACTCAAGTTGTAAACATATAAGCAATCAATTTGTAACAATTTAGATGGTCGACTTGCACTCAAGTTGTAAACATATAAGCAATCAATCTGTAACAATTTAGCTGGTGGACTTGCACTCAAGTTGTAAACATATAAGCAATCAATCTGTAACAATTTAGCTGGTGGACTTGTTTTCATTTTCAGCTTGCTTGTTTTGACGATATAACATCATAGGTGCTTGTGTTCAGTGAGCTATTTACAAATACTACACCATCCTAGTTGGGTAAACTTACAAATGGTCACCTGACACTATAGTAGTAACAAGCATCAGGGCCATGACTACCTTATTATAGGGGTTTTGGGCCATTCAGGCTGGGGAATTTAGTCATTTTGAAGAAGAAGAAAAAGGATATTTTGTCTGTCAACAACAATCAGTGTCTATTCTAGGAATTGAAAAATAGGGGTGATTTTCCCCCCTCTATTTCAAAAAAGGGGGCGATTTTCAAAATCAAAGGGTGCCAATATAAACTGCCAATGTTAAATCGTCTGCATTAAGTTTACACTGAGGCGTTCAACCGATGAAATAATTAAAACGATAATATTTATTTAAGGCAGCAGAAGTTGTCCCCCCTTAATTTTTAAACGAAAACAAATTATTACAGAACTGCCGCGATTGATTATAAAGGGATTGGCAATACAAATAATCGAACTATCTTTCACGTCTAGATTGTAGCCAAGCTAGGAATTGCCTCATTTTTCTTGATTATTTACTACACTAAAATGGCGCCCAACTGTCAGACCTAGCACACTAGTTCCGGTCGATACGGAACATTCCGTTATTTTCCGTCAACTCACGTAACCAGTACCGTACGGTACTAAATTATTATAATTAGCTTACAGTTACCTCCCTTCAGTTTTCGGTGTAAATGTAAACAAAACAACCAAATATAATGTGGGATGGAAGTTTTACGGTTTTATTATCTTTTTTTATAGATGCGTGATTTTCACGCACATGATTTTGAATTGTGCGCGATCTGTTAAATACTAGCGTGAATCGCGCAATCGCGCGTCCTAGAATAGACACTGAACAAAACTCATATATTATTATTAGTATTATTTTTTTACATTGCAAAAAGAAAAATGATAAGATATTACAAAGGGTTTTTTTAGTAATCACTTTTTTCCAAGGGGATTTTTTCTTAAAAAGTAGAAGATAATATTATCAATTCTGTAGGGTATTTTACCTCAAATAATTGGGAAATGAGGACCCTTTCTATATCAATTTGGTTGGAGAGTGGGGCTGAATTTTAACTTTCATAATTTTTAGAAATGAGGACCCGGTGTGTATTAAATGGCATTTCTTACCTTCTTCTGAACTATCTTCCGATTCTGATGGTGGCTCGACTACTTTCTTTCTACCGACTGGTTTCTTTGGTGGTGCACTGTAATATAAATATTACATATAGAAAAAAATTGGACAAGTAACGACATTTTGCTGCATTAAATTATAACACAGAGGAAACAAGTTGACATTTGACAGGTTTTTGAAGGTATACTTTTTCTATAAACTTTTAGTGCTCTAATTTTGCACATAAAAAGGATGCAATTTTGGACCAAATACTTAAGTAAAAGAATGTCTTTAATTAAAATGAGCGCTTACTTTTTGAAACTGTTTAATACTTTAAATACAATGAAGCGTGGAGTATCCAACTTAATATTGTTTTACCAGTGTATCATAGAATAAAGTGGGGTCAATGGCCAAGAGGTTTAATGGCCTCTGAACCACTTGCCTCTCACTGCTGTGAGTTTGAATCCCATCATAGACTTTAAATTCTTTCTGAGAGGAAGCTATTCAACTAGCTTATAGAATGTCAGCAGTTTTACTTGGGAGCAAATTTGGGCTTGAAATAATGCAACAAAAGGCGCTCAATGTCCTCCTGGAAATTTGCGATATGATCTTTTAATTCTTAACAGTATTGACCTTACCAACCAAACCACGATAATATAAGTAACAGATCCCTACTCTTGACCTATTCATTGAATAACAATAGATTTAACCACAAACATTGACATGTGCTCTTTTGTTAACAAACATGTTGTGGTGAAATTTTTATTGTAATACCCTTATCTGATAATTAGATTTTAGCATGAAACAGGTTAGGAATTAATGCGTTACATCATAATGATATATAGTATAACAGGGCTCGAATTTAACTTTTTTGGCCACTAGCAATTTTTTGCTAGTGGACAAATTTTTAACTAGCAAAAACTGAATTCAACTAGCACTTTTTAAGACAATGATTTTTTAATTCCAAAATTGTTTAAACTTTTGTGTACATTCATTAATTGTTTAAATTATCATGTACCATAATAATTAATTCATTGTTGTTACAATTATGTATCATAATTATGAATTTTATTGAAAATGTTTTTATTAATAAATGTTGTAGTGTAACACATAAATTGACAGTACTTAGTTAAAAAGACAAAGTTGTTGCTGGATATTGAGAATAACAAAATTAAAATTGCAAAAGGTTTAAACATATTTTGTGACAGCTGACTTAATCATGAAATTGGGCATGAAAAAAATTATAATACTTCAATTTTAAGTTTAATTATTTGATGTGCTGAAAGACAAAGTTGTTGCTAGATATAGAGAATAACAAAATTAAAATTGTAATTTAGTCCGAACAGCCTGGGGTACGAATCAGCAACGTAACTTTCTACTCAAAAACTTGATTTAGGGGACAGGGATTCTTATCAAATGTCAATCTACATGTAAAAAAATAATAATGCAATATTGTCGCCATACCGATGATGTCAGGTCTGGATTATGCACACAACAATCGGCGAAAAATATTTTGGCAACATTTCCATCGTCATCGAGTTCGTACGTCAGACTGACGTGCAGTTCTTTCTCCCATTTTTAACTGTTTTAACTGAAGGCCTGATTGTCTTTCTTTTGATAGACTGTGAATCATTTTCTGTACTCAAGAGTATTGTTATCGGAAGACACATTTGCTTTAGTAAGTGGGAAGAAGTTCGTTATTTTTCGTTTAGACATTTTATTCCGATCACGCTTGATTTACACGGACAAAATGACATTTGGACTGGTTTAAATTGGTGTACTTTTTTAAGCGAGGTTAAGGTATCGAAAATGTAAACCAGACAGCAAGTGCGCGCATAGTTTATAACTCGGCTACCTGCGAATATTACGCCCCATTTATATTTCGGATTTTCCTAACGAGCGTATTCCGTTTTTTCTTCAACTCGCAAAAAATTGCGAGTAGTCATAAATCTAACTCGCAAAATCATTTTTCAACTAGCATTTTGCGAGTTTGCGAGTGTTAAATTCGAGCCCTGGTATAACCCTTCATCATATTACCTTGTTTTTCCTTTTCTAACTCCTCTTTTCTTCTTAACCACCACTTCTTCTTCTTCTTCTTCCTCCTCCTCCTCAACTTCTTCTTCTATTTCATCATCATCGTCATCACTATTAACTACGTCCTCAATTTCAGCTGGCAATGTTTCTGAAAATACATCCTTACTTCCTCCCGTTGACACTTTACGTTTAGAGTCACTCACTGAATCACTTATTGGAGATTTACCAGAACTTTCAGAGTTATGCTTACCTGAACCACGTCGGCCTTTTTGATATGAGCTATTTTTAGAAACAAAGTCAAGGTCATTGTCAGAATGGGAACTCGAATCTTTCCGGGTGCGACCTTTATGAGGAGATTTCGATTTTGCACTTTTTTCGGGAGACTGTTCTACATTCGATTGAATGTCACTGTTTTTAAATAGTCTTTCGGACACTATTGTCGCGTCCTTTTTGAGATCTGGTGGATTTGAACTCTCCTCTACCGGAGTTGTGTTTGGTGATGACAGTGACTCTGAAAACATCTCCGAGGTTTTTGATTTCCTTGGTATTTTTTCGAACTGGAAATGAAATGAAATATTATTTTAATACAATAGGAATACTCTTTCTGTGGTTTTCTTTCTCTAGAACTGGAAATAATTTTTTGAGATTAATGTTTCATTTGATGTGGATATAGACCAATTACTTGTATGCAAAATTTCAGATTGTTCACTCAGTTTCTCCAGAATAATTATTTTGTGAAAAAAATGACCCAAAATTGATCCAATCGGATCAAGAATAGCATAAAAATACAATTTTAAATTTATTTCTGAGTATATTTCTTAATTATATTTTTCATATTTGTATGTTTTAGTGCCTCAGCTTAGTTATGTATGAAATTCAAATATTATGTATTTTGGCTTTTGGACCGGAGTGGAGTTCCTTTAAAAAATATCATAAATTAAAGATAAAACTGCTTTTAAACACATTTTTGCTTTACTTCTTTAATTGTATTCCTTTATGCATGACAGTGATGAAACATGATGTTGTTTATTAATTTTCAACCACTTTGTATTCAGCTTCCTGAATCTAACCATTAAGTCATTCAAACATAAATCTGTCAACTTAATTCAAGCACTTTCAAGTGCTTTTTAAGGCCAATTTTGCATTTTCAAGGACAAGTCCCGCGATAAATATTCCTGTAAACAATCAAGTTTAAAGCAAACATTACAAAAAGCAAATTGTACTCTTTAGACATCTTATCACATTCATTATGAAGGCTGTATTTTCCTTGTGGGTGTTTCCACTTTCATTGCTCCTCAGAACACTTTCACCATCTCCCATACCAACTATTTATCTTCATGTATACCCATCAGTGCTCGGCAATGGCCACTTCAAACATCCTTTTATCTTATTCCCAATCAGTAAACATGAAGCAACTTTAAACAGGAAGTTATATATCTTAACTTTAGTTTTCAAAGTTTACCAATTTTTCTTTATACTTGTAAACAAAAGGTAATGTAAAAAGCAATGACCTTGTATACCTACATATCTACCCAAAAAAAATTGAGGAAGTAAAACACATCCCGTCTTCATTTCATACTTACTAACATTTTGTTACATAATTGTATCTCATTTCAAAATTAAGCACTTTTTCAAGGACACCCTCACAATCAAGTAATTTTTAAGACACAGATCAGCATCAAGCACTTTTCAAGACCTGTGCCAACCCTGAGCATTGGACTTGTCACTTATAATAAAGAGAATAGTTGCTGACCCCAATAACGGACTCCAATGATGTTTTAAGAAATGTCAAACATGTGTAAAATAATGTTTTAATAATGGATTTAGGGCACATTAGAAGTTTAACAACTGAAGAAAGTTGGTGTTGAATGTGCAGTTTTGTGTCATAAAGGAAGCAAATGTAATCACAGTAGTATGTTGATTTCCTTACAAAAAACTCATTTACTATGATTATACTCATTGCCAACAGAGCAAAAAGAAGTTCATCTCTGTGGCAAATGAGTATCTTTTTGGAAACTGTAAATCAAGATACCAAAATTAGAAAGTTTTTGAGAAATAAAAATGATAGCATTTCTGAGGCAAAATGGGCCTTTAAGCTACTTCTGTCACTTCGCAGATTAAGTTGATATTTACCACAAATTGAAATTCTGACTGTGGTTGCTCCGCATAGCTGCCTGGCTGTATCTTGTATCCATTAGTGTGGCCGAACGTTATTTTATCGCCAATTTCTAATGTGCAAGTTTTGTGTGTCTGAAAAAAACAAGACATGCAAAATTAATCAAAACTTAACAATTTAGGGAAAAGAAACAAATCTTAAATAATGTTCAGGGCTCATCCTGGGGGGAAATTTTAGGGAGAAGTGACTTCCTCGCGAAAAATAGGGAGAAGGGAAACAGCCCAATGTGTATGCATTAACATGCATGGCTATACATCCTTAACTATAATATAAACACAATTAAACTATTTATCAGCTAATTTATAAGCTTTCTCTACATATTTGTTTATATATTTTCATGTAGATTTATTGATAATAATGTGTAAGAAAAAATTTGATGAATAAATTAATTTCATATTTTTACTTTCCTCACTTTTAATAGAAGATAAAGTTTCAAACAAAATCTGCCTATTCTGTTCTGATTACAGAAAATTCTTATATGATCTTGCATGTTGTAATGTCATATTTATCTACATATAGTTATGCTTATAAAACAATTTTCAAACATCGAAGAATATGTAAAATATGTACTGCAAACATTTGTGCACATTATATTTGATCACTAAAATTAAATACATTCATTTCTTATTGAAAAATTTGACTGAGAAATTATAGAAAATAAATTTCTAATTACCTCCCTTTATTTTCATGAAATGTTAAACTCGTAATATCTTTATAAATAATGCTTTTTGAAATTTACAATATTGATAAATCTTAATCTGAGCGTCATATTTATGACATTAAAACAAATATATATATTGAAACAATAAGAACACGTCTTTCCGATATATACATGTACACATGATATACGATCGATATGTAGCATGCCAATCATGATTCGTAGTTTTTCCGGGATGTCGTGCCCACGTGCGTAAGCTGTGTCAAATTTGGCATTTCTACAAAGATAACAATGCCAAACACTCTCACTGTCTTCAACATACCAATCGTAAGATTTTTGCGAATTGGCTTTCTTAAATTTTTGCGTCAGAATCAGTAACTTTCTTTTACTTCTAGGTTTGGGCATTTCGCCCTGTAGCCATGACGTGAGCGACATAACAATTTTTTAATTTATGTTAACTAATTTATGTTAACAGACTGAAATCATTCAAAACTATGATTAAGTTTTTAATCCGGTCGCTGATCATTAATGAAATTGATTATTTTTAATTGACTAACAGTTTTGTGATAGCCGTGAAAAACCCATTGCAGATCGCCTTTACTCGGGTTAAACACCGCGTGTATATCAATTAGGGAAGATTTGCACGTGTTTAGATGATCGGGAAAAAACAATCTATAATTATCGCCAAATCCCGTATTAAACTCGCAAAACTGTCACACAATTATACCCGTTTCGGGCCGATGCTCTCATTATTTACTGTTTAGAGTAGGCGGTCTATCGCTTTGCATACAGGTAGAAGGGTAGTATAAAGCGACGCTCTGATTGGATAATGATAATTAGCAGTCGTCATATGGGCGTATACAATCTCTGCTCTTTACATCGCCAAGTAATTATTCTTTGGGAATTAAGATTTTATCGGCGATGTTGACTTCTCTTTGATCAATTGTGAGAGCGAAATGGAAATATACACGGCGAAGTTTTCGCCTGAATCGCCCTTCCGGATGAGCCCTGATGTTTTCATTAAACTATTACATACATGTACATTTACATTTTACTTCTGTCATAATTCTATTCTTAATACTTGAAGATCTTCATCATTTTGAAACACTTATGAAGGCGTAAACAGGGTTAAATTTTAAAACTTCAACATAACAAAAATTAAGACTTAAATTTTACTTTACTTTACTTTAACTGAGCTTAACAAATAATCTGACTTTCCATTATCAAGAGCACAAGTCCTGTATATTAAATTCTATAGACAGAATGTTTTGTGTCCTTGCGAGAATGGGACAGAAAGAAGACAAAATGCTTGATCATCACAAAAATTTTGAGCTGCAATAGTACATTTAACTGATTAGTGAATGGGTTAAGATAAATCGAACAGAATAACTAGAAAGCATGAAGCAGTGGCCAATTTATGAGTTCTCAACAGCTTCGTTTCTTTGCAAGTCTGCATTCTGTACAACACACAAGACAACTTCTGTTCTTCTTACCCTTATATCATTTATAAAAGTTCCGTTCAAGCCTTTATCTGTCAGTATGAACTCAATTTCGCCATTTTCATTCTGTTTGCCGAATATTTCAACATGAGATCGTGAAATGAAATTTTTGAGGACGGCGGAGTCCAGGTAATAATCATTGTGCTGGCCTCTACCAACTTTTGTTAGTCCCAAATTCAATCTGAAACAAAAATACAATTTTAACTTGTATCAAAAGATTTCGAGAAATGAAAATTACACAATTTGAGAAAAAAGTTGTTACATACTTAAGTGTTAGAACTGTCTTTTTCAAAGACAAACAAAAGTTTTCTCAACTGACTAAAGTACATAGAACACAGATGAATAATAAGGATGTGAAGGTATACCATAAATTGGACATCAACTGGACACTTTTTGAACATTTTTCTGTACAGATTTCATAATCTTAAAGCTAGAAATCTGAAAATTTGACACAGTACATCTAGGTTCTTCTCCCAACTAAACATAGCTTCTCCCAGGGTTCCCGCTGTCGCTCGCCAATGGCGCCAAATGCGACAAAATATTAATTCTGGCGCATAAAATCTTTAATTGGCGAATTTAACTGGCACCAACGTAAGATAAAAGCATCCGACAACTAGTACACTTAAATGACATAAGCGGCCGCGTCAATTACATAAGCGGCCCAAATGTGAAAGGTCACGCACTATTAGTTTGTTTATCAAACTGTATAATCGGGTACCGTATAATCAATTATGTCATCAATTGTGTGACACTTCGGGAACATGTGAAGATGAAAGTGTCAATGTGTTAATTGGAACAATTTACGTCTTTCATTCTCTGACTTGGAGCACTGATAATAACATGTGTGGTCAACAGGTGTTAGTAGCGAACAGAGAAGTGAAAGATCGTCTGTTATGTTGACAAACATTGAACTTTAGGTAAGTTGACTCGTCAACTGATTAAAAATAATTACAGTTTGAATATTAAATCGGATGACAATTAAAAGAATAATTTCACTAATGATTGATCTAAAGCCACTGTTTACTGCAATGTTAATATTTTCATATCTGAATGTAAAGTGCTGAAGTGTCTATTCACATGCAAACCCTATTAAAATAAACAATATTTTTCATTGTTAAAAATACTTAGTATTTATTTCATTTTTATGTTCTCATTGATTTTTAGATGAAGTCAATTTATAGTAATGTTGTTTTTTTATTATTTTGTATCTGTAGATCACCCGATTGTCTGGTAGAAGCTCGGAAAGATCTTTGCTCAGTCCAGCCTGTGAGAAGAACTGCTATACTGGCAAAACGGTGGAAAACAGGGCCTCCCATGACTAACTTAACATGATGTTTTTGATTACATTTATGTTGTTATGTGTATTTATTTAAATGGAATTTGAAAACCACATAATAATATGTCTATATTTTAGATAAAAAAACATGTGCAGCTGTAATAAAATGAAATATTATAAATATGTGTTTGTAATCATAATGATATATAACTGCTAGCAAATCTTAGCAAAGATAGGCATGTCTCCCTTGCAGAATTATTGGCTCCAACTTTGGAGCCATTGGCTCCAACTTTTTCTGATTGGCGAATTTGGTGGCGCAAACTAATTTTGACCCAGAGGGAACCCTGCTTCTCTTAACTAGCAAACTAGTTTGTTTATTTCTGATTATGTTTCACTTTTATCTGAGGCCCGTCAAGACAGGTATCAAAATTACCTAAATCAACACTATAGTATGTGTCGGACCAGACAGATATGTACTAGACATTGATTTAATCCACATAAAAGATTGGGTGCTTTAATTTTTTTAACATATTTCAGTAGCAATGAACTTGTATGAAGTTTTGAATAGTCTATGGTTTACTCTTACAATGATTATCTAATATAAGAGGTCAGCTATTACACTGATGTCCAAATGTCATTCAACATTCTTGAAAATGAAAGAGGACTCAAAATATTAAAATTTACACAAGTTTAAATAAATTCAATTACTTAATTATGGAAGAAACATGCATTTAGTGTTGATAAAAATGCCACCGATTGAACAACAGAAATAAAACTAAATCAGGCATTTTTAGGAATCAAGGGTCAGCTCGGCCCTAAATCGTACTCGTCTCCCCCGAGTTAGCTCCACCCTATATACCAACTCGGCACGGGTCAACTAGGCCCACTTTTCAATTTATGAATATATTGGTTTGTTTTATTACAAATAATTTAAGCTAATTAAAGGACTGTTATTATTACCAATTAATTACCACATGTATATTAAGGGTACCAATTTAATCAGGTGATTGATGAAATCATTCAATATTTATTTATGACCAGGCCATCCTTAAAAAAATGTTTGTTTGCAGTAACCTGACCCAGAATTTTCAAGGTGGGTAGGTAGGTCGATTTTTTTTTTTTTTTTTTTTTTTTGTTTTTTTTTTTTTGAACTGTACTCCCAAATAAACATGGAATGTCAAAATGCTGGACAATATATGCCTTGATAATCTGGTAACAATTAATAAATTGATAACTGAATACTAATTTAATAAGACCTACATTTAATTTCTTCCATTAACCTTTAAAAGAATGAAAACAAAGCACAAGGCATAATTTTCTGATTAAAAAAAAAAATTTATCCAGACCATGAAAAAATTTTTTGAGTGGGGGCAAATTTTGTGAGTCGGTCGCGTTACTGCAAACGAACATTTTTTTAAGGATGGCCCCACCTGCAACTATTTAGAAGCTTAATATAATAAGTAAACCCGTTATCATTTCGTATTTTATCGGGGATTTCTTTACAAACAAAAAGTATCAAAGGAAACACATTTGTATTAACTATTATATGAATTTTTAACAAATCTGCAAGAAATTAGAATAAACATAACATATTTCTTCTTAATATTCTTTAATCGGCAGAAGTACAATGTACAATTATATAATAATATAACAGATATCTCTTATTTTTCATTTAAAACAGCTTACCTTGATAACATGCAAGTAATCAGAAAAGTTTAACACGTTTTTTTAAAAGTGTGCCGAGTTGACGTGTGCTGAGTTGACCCATGCCCAGGGTTGTCATTAACATTTTTTGCAGAAGGTTTGTTTTGAACTTGAGGCGGTCATTTCTGTCTTTATCATGCATAACAAAGAGTGTTTTCTTAATTTTGAGGCGGCCCATAATGCATTTGAGACAGGCATTTTGGCCTCCTGCCGCCTCTTAATGACAACTCTGCATGCCTAGTTGACTCTTTACCCATTTATAGGGTCGTCAGCGTTTGACAGTTATTTGGTTTTGGTTGGTCCCCAACAAGTTACGAATATAATCTTAAACGCTTGATAAAAATAGATAAACAATGCATTGATCTTATTATCAGTAACTATAAGTTTAATTCAGGCAGAGTTGACCGGTCCCTTTTTTGAATGTTTCCCAGACAACATTGTTGCAGGGTCTGTTTAATGCCAAGCCTACCTAATTTGTAATTATTTCATCAATGAAACTATGCTATGATTTGGGGGTCCTACTAAACACTGCTAAGGACTGCCAAGGACCGCTAAGGACTGCTAAGGACTGCTAAGGAGCCACAAAGGACTACTAAAGAGGCACAAAGGACCTTCAAATACCTCCTAGGCCATTCTTATATTACATGGTATTATTTTTAGTGGAAAAAAAATTATAATTTTAAGAAAAAATATGATTTTGGTGAAAATTTTATGAGTTGTCGGACCGCTAAGGACTGCTCAGATACACAAAAGACTGCTAGGGAGGCACAAAGGACCTTAAAATACCTGTAAGGGCATTCTTATAATACAAGGTAGTATGTTTAGTGACAAAAAATGTATTATTTTAAGAAAAAATATCATTTTAGTGATAAAATTTATGTTTTTGAAGAGTTGTCGGACTGCTAAGGACTGCTCAGGTGCACTAACAACTGCTAGGGAGGCACAAAGGACCTTCAAATCCCTCCTAGAACATTCTTATAATATATGGTAGTAAGTTAATAGACAAAAATGTATTATTGTAAGAAAAAAATATAATTTTGGTGATAGAATTTATGCTTTCGATGAGTTGCCGGACCGCTAAGGACTGCTCAGGTGCGAAAAGGAATGCTAGGGACCTTAAAATATTTCCTAAGGAGGCACAAAGGACCTTAAAATACCTGTAAGGGCATTCTTATGATACATGGTAGTATGTTTAGTGATAAAAAATGTATAATTTTAAGGAAAAATATCATTATAGTGATAAAATTCATGTTTTTGAAGAGTTGTCGGACCGCTAAGGACTGCTCAGGTGCACTAACAACTGCTAGGGAGGCACAAAGGACCTTCAAATCCCTCCTAGAACATTCTTATAATATATAGTAGTAAGTTAATAGACAAAAATGTATTATTGTAAGAAAAAATATAATTTTGGTGATAGAATTTATGCTTTCGATGAGTTGCCGGACCGATAAGGACTGCTCAGGTGCGAAAAGGACTGCTAGGCAGGCACAAAGACCTATAAATATTTCCTAGGGAGGCACAAAGGACCTTAAAATAACTGTTGGGGCATTCTTATAATTCATGGTAGTATGTTTAGTGACAAAAAATGTATAATTTTAAGGAAAAATATCATTATAGTGATAAAATTCATGTTTTTGAAGAGTTGTCGGACCGCTAAGGACTGCTCAGGTGCACTAACAACTGCTAGGGAGGCACAAAGGACCTTCAAATCCCTCCTAGAACATTCTTATGATATATGGTAGTAAGTTAATAGACAAAAATGTATTATTGTAAGAAAAAATATAATTTTGGTGATAGAATTTATGCTTTCGATGAGTTGCCGGACCGCTAAGGACTGCTCAGGTGCGAAAAGGACTGCTAGGCAGGCACAAAAACCTATAAATATTTCCTAGGGAGGCACAAAGGACCTTAAAATAACTGTTGGGGCATTCTTATAATTCATGGTAGTATGTTTAGTGACAAAAAATGTATAATTTTAAGAAAAAATATCATTTTAGTGATAAAATTCATGTTTTTGAAGAGTTGTCGGACCGCTAAGGACCTGCTATTCAACGTCCAATCGACGTCAAATTTCAGATTTATGTCATTTAAATATTAATAGACGATTACTTGTATTTTACTTCATACAACAATCATTCAGTTTATTTTAACATTTGTTTATATTTAAACATTATATGAAAATTTCGGCGTGCGCCGATGTTGCGTTGTCATGGTTATTAAAGTGCACATACCTCGTTAAGGAAATAAAAGTTAACAATAAAAGTAAATCTTACTTTTAGAAATAAAGACACTCTTTCGATTCATATCCACTAAGGGTGTTTTTATGAACCAAGTAAAAAATGGCAGCAAAAATCCACGAACTTTTTGAACATACCTCGTATATAGTGATATAATCAGATTTATGTTTTTAATAGATATTATACAGGCTGAAGTAAATTATAAGTTGTCATAAGCTTGAATTTCTATTTACTAAAATAGTAAATACCAACAAATAAAAATTTTCATTAAAAAATTTACAGATCTGCTTTTATAATGTTGTAATTTATTACTACCAATTGATGAAATTTTATTTTTATTTATGTGAAATGTCAGTAACATTATTATATGAAGATGTTATTATGATTCAGTGTTATTATAAGTTCATTATTTCCTAGTATTGATAGTTCTCTATGTTAATGTTTCAGTATAAATGGACAGCTGTCATTCATTAAAATTTATAGAGTCAAAATATTTGTTTAGGACTTTGTTTACAAACAAATTTTAATTATACCCCCACAAACGAAGTTTAGGGGGGGGTATATAGGAGTCAGCTTGTCGGTCGGTCCGTCGGTCGGTCCGTCGGTCGGTCGGTCCACATCATGGTTTCCGGACCATAACTAGAGTTTGGAATGAGGTATTGTAATCAAACTTGGTATATAGCAACCTTATGTGAAAACTCCGGTTGGTATTGCATTTGGGACCCCCTGGGTCAAGGTCAAGGTCACCGTTACTAAAATAGATAGAAAATGGTTTCCGGACAATAACTACAGTTAGGAATGAGATATTGTTATCAAACTTGGTGTATAGCAAGCTTATATGAAGACCTGGGTTGGTATTGCATTTGGACCCCCTGGGGTCAAGGTCAAAGGTCACCATTACTAAAAATAGAAAAATGGTTTCGGGACAATAACTAGAGTTAGGAATGAGATATTGTTATCAAACTTGGCGTATAGAAAGCTTATATGAAGACCTGGCTTGGTATTGCATTTGGACCCCCTGGGGTCAAGGTCAAGGTCACCGTTATTTAATGGTTTCCGGACAATAACTAAAGTTAGGAATGAGATATTGTTATCAAACTTGGTGTATACCAAGCTTATATAATGACCTGGGTTGGTATTGCATTTGGACCCCCTGGGGTCAAGGTCAAGGTCACTGTTACTAAAAATAGAAAAATCTCCGGACAATAACTAGAGTTAGGAATGAGATATTGTTATCAAACTTGGGGTATAGCAAGCTGATATGAAGACCTGGGTTGGTATTGCATTTGGGCCCACTGGGGTCAAGGTCACTGTTACTAAAAATAGAAAAATGGTTTTCTGACAATAACTTGAGTTAGGAATCAAATTTGGTGTATAGCAAGCTAATATGAAGACCTTGGTTGGTATTGCATTTGGACCCCCTAGGGTCAAGGTCACTGTTACAGTGTTACTAAAAATAGAAAAATGGTTTCCGGATAATAACTAGAGTTAGAAATGAGATATTGTATTCAAACTTTGTGAAAAGCAAGCTTATTTAGAGACCCCAGTAGGAATTACAATTAATTGAAATATTTCTTTGTACACAGTTGATAGTTTGTGTTCAAATTTTTCTTCAGACTACTTATTTTTCAAAAAGTCAAAGTTGCTGGTGGGGGTATTAATCACCTTCAGTGATAGGTCTAGTTATTATCACTTTTTCATTACTAGGGTCATAACCATTTATTAAAATCCTTTTTCTTATGATCTTCTTCCATTTTTTATAATAATTATATTGGTCAAGTGATATGACAATGTGCTGGAATATGGAGACAAATACTTTATTCAGGGTGGTGAAATATATATATTTTTTTTTTTTTTTGGTGTTTTTTTTTCATTGACTATATATTTGGCCAATAAAAAAATGATGTTCAATAGATCCTTAGACTTAATTGATCTACAGCCTACTTAATAGGCATTCTCTAACAGAAAGTCCCTCCCACTGTTTTGAAGTATATCACCCTATATTGGCACCCCCACTGGTTTGTAATATATCACACATCCCAATATACAATACACAGCTCCCAATATACAGCTTGTTAACTTCCAATAATGTGCCAGCCCCATCTGTATGTATATAGTTAGGATCCTTATCCCACTGTTTTATGAGGGGCTGGGATAGATGATTTGTTTTTTATTGAAGTAAAAAGAATGATCTTAAAGAATCTATGTTTTAACCATTGATTAATTTTAACCACAATGTCACTTCAACATTCTATATATCCTACTTTAATAGTTTTCTGTGAATATATAGCCTGATAAGATTATTCTGTTATGATTATTCTATTTAATTTTAGTGTGAAATATTTCTATGTACAGTTGCAAAGCTAACTACTTCCATATCGAACAAGATAAGTTTAGTGTTATTGTAAAAAGAATCATTTGCTCATTTCTGTTACATCTGTCCACTTCAGTTCCTTAAAAAAAAAATATTTATATATATATATTTTTATCACATAAACCCCGGCGCGGGAGTGTTATAAAGCCATTTAATAAAAACGATATTACACTAGTGTAATAACACTTTGACGTGACGTCATTTGCGCTATATATAAACATAGCGTTACACTATGGGCGCGTCATTGTAGAATTACTCATTTTAACAGTTCACTGTTCTTATTTTGTATATGTGATAAATAGAATATTATATTTGTGTAGATTCAATTCTAAATTTATTGAACTCGTTGAATAAAACAGTATTATGCTCGCCAGAGGCTCGCATAATATGATTTTATTCAACTCTTTCAATAAATTTAGTATTAAACTACACTCATTCAATATCCTCTATATATGTGTCCGAAATTCATTATTTTAAGCTTTAATATTATGTTGATAAATTGTTGGTCCACTGAAGGTTAGAGTAACATATAATCTATGTTATGTAAATAATTTTCGTAGAAAAAAATAATATCGGTTGCTTTGGAGATTTAGGGTAAAACTCCCTTTGTGATATTAAGTAAGCACCATATGAGCCGCGTCATGACAAAACCAACATAATGGCTTTGCGACCGCGCAGTCTGATCAGGATCCATGCTGTTCGCTTACAAACCCTATTACAAGTAGAGAAATTGATAGCGAACAGCATGAATCCTGATCAGACTGCGCGGATCCGCAGGCTGGTCTGGATCCATGCTGGTCACAAACGCACTATGTTGATTTTGTCGTGACGCAGCTCATATAAATTTAATACTGATGATAGGGATGGATGTTACAGACAACTGTTACATAATTGCCGGAGAAAATGGCAATTTTTGTAACATTTTCATTGTTAGACTATCAATAAGCACCAGTAACATGGTTTTGTCATGCGTAATGCGCATTTGTTTCACAATTGGATACTTTATGTGGGGTGAGGGGGTGTTTTAGTTTTTTTCATCACATCTTATTTTAAATATATTATATATAGGATTACCTATACCAAGTGATATATATCATCGGAAATGTCATTACATTTTCTATGTGCATGTAAAAATAATTAATTATTTCATGCTTTCCAGTGTTTTATTGTAATATATCAGATGATTATATTCTGGTAAACCACTAGTGTAATTTATAAAATATAATTTTCACTGTAGCCGGACTATATCTGAATGCGGATGAAAAGAAAATTAAACTAAATGGAATAACAGGCAGAAATAATTGTCATCATACGTAAATTTTGCTTCTATAGGAAAAGAAAGTCGATGTCACCATACATCATGTAAAAAATGTAACAAAATTAGAGAATTTAACAGAACTATATTTCAAAATTGATGATGTGACGTCATGATGTGATGACGTCACAAAGGAGAATGCGCGACGTTACGCGGCAAAATCAGTAAAAAATACTTAAAATTACTTTAAAAGCATGAAATAAAAAGAATATTTATTTGTTTTACATATAAGATTGAAATATATTTCATTCGTGAACACCAGCTATTATATTTTCACTCGTGGCTACGCCACTCCTGAAAATATTGCATCTGGTGTTCACTCAGTGAAATTATATTTCAATCTTACATGCAAAACAAACAAATATCCTCTATGTAAGAAAATGAAACAGATAATAGTGGTGGTTACTCCACTATCACCAAAAAAAACAAAACAAAAAAAAACAACAAAAAAAACCCCAAAAAGATGCTTATGTATTACATTACATATAAAATTGGGCAATTTTAGGGTATAAAAATGTCTGTATCTATATTTTGAGTCATGCTATTATAAAAAAACTTTAAGGAACATTTAATGTATTAATTAAGTTTGGCATTTGGGAAAACCTAACAAAGTAATTGCAAATGCAATATATTTTTAAAATAAAAAGCCTGCATTATAATTATGTTGTTTGTTCCGAAATAATTTGCCCATTTACTGTGCAGCAGGCAATGTGCACTCTCAGCAGGACCTAATGTTTCTATGTCTACTTATTTACAAATACATAAATATAGAGATAAATAAGTTATATACAAATAAGATTTCACAAGTACTATTTCAATGATCTAAGTCATATTGGTTTTTATTTCCTTTAAAGGTTGTGAAAGTGTGCTGCTCGACAGAACAAGATGTCTGTTGTTTCCAACAGAATCATTACACACGTTCACTTCCTTGGTGTGAAAGTTCTTGTTACTTTTGGACGGGTCTTTGTGCCTGCCTAGCAGTCCTTTTCGCACCTGAGCAGTCCTTATCGGTCCTGCAACTCATCGAAAGCATAAATTCTATCACCAAAATTATATTTTTTTCTTACAATAATACATTTTTTGTCTATTAACTTACTACCATATATTATAAGAATGTTCTAGGAGGGATTTGAAGGTCCTTTGTGCCTCCCTAGCAGTTGTTAGTGCACCTGAGCAGTCCTTAGCGGTCCGACAACTCTTCAAAAACATGAATTTTATCACTATAATGATATTTTTCCTTAAAATCATACATTTTTTATCATTAAACATACTACCATGTATTATAAGAATGCCCTTACAGGTATTTTAAGGTCCTTTGTGCCTCCTTAGGAAATATTTTAAGGTCCCTAGCATTCCTTTTCGCACCTGAGCAGTCCTTAGCGGTCCGGCAACTCATCGAAAGCATAAATTCTATCACCAAAATTATATTTTTTTCTTACAATAATACATTTTTGTCTATTAAACTTACTACCATATATTATAAGAATGTTCTAGGAGGGATTTGAAGGTCCTTTGTGCCTCCCTAGCAGTTGTTAGTGCACCTGAGCAGTCCTTAGCAGTCCGACAACTCTTCAAAAACATAAATTTTATCACTAAAATGATATTTTTTCTTTAAAATAATACATTTTTTGTCACTAAACATACTACCTTGTATTATAGAATGCCCCTTACAGGTATTTTAAGGTCCTTTGTGCCTCCCTAGCAGTCTTTTTGTGTATCTGAGCAGTCCTTAGCGGTCCGACAACTCATAAAATTTTCACCAAAATCATATTTTTTCTTAAAATTATAATTTTTTTTCCACTAAAAATAATACCATGTAATATAAGAATGGCCTAGGAGGTATTTGAAGGTCCTTTGTGCCTCTTTAGTAGTCCTTTGTGGCTCCTTAGCAGTCCTTAGCGGTCCTTAGCAGTCCTTAGCAGTGTTTAGTAGGACCGATGATTTGGTGCCAGTAAGAAAAAAAAAATCTAATTTTATAGGATTAGGAATCTATATCTTACAGAAAAGAGTCCTTTCAGGTCTATAAAAATTGCAATTCAGACAAGTGCCTAAAAACTTGTACCCATGTGTACCTCATTGCATCTGGGACTTTAGCACATGTAGCTGGTGGTCCAATTCGTCTCAACTGGAAAACCCAGTCAGCCATCTTCCGTTTACCTTCTTGCAGATCCTCTGGATCAGACATACCAAATGAAGGGTTGTGACAAACCGCAACCTTTGTTTAATGGATTATCATGTAAAGAAACTAATGGACTATATAGTTACTGTCAATTATATGCAAATAAAGGTTAAATATATTAATTTTTTAGTAATTACGATGGGAAATGACAGTTGTGCAGTTTTTAGCGGGGATCGTAGACTGGTATCAAAACGTAATAAAAAAAATAACAAAAAGAAGCAAAACCACCTAAAAGAGACCGCACTTCCTCTTTTATAGTAAATGCATGGTATTAATAAGCTAATAAAGACCTGTTATTTTTTTATTCACAATTATACAATAATTTATGGCCAATTTTAAAAAATTTGGTATCAAATAAAAGATTACTTGATAAGCTTTCTAGGGATGCCATAAAAATTAATATGACATAAGTAAAAGTATTATTTTTTTTCAAAGTTTCTCATTTTTTCTTCTGAAAACAACACTCTCAAATTCGGTCAGGAAAACCGGATACGGACAAAAGCCCCCCCCGGACGAAAGCCCCCCCCTGTCTAAAAATGACAAAGTGGACAAAAGCCCCCCCCCCCCATGAAATTTCCAGATAGGAACAAAGCCCCCCACCCCCATAAAAAGTAATGGTAGGACAAAAAGCGCCCCCCATAGTGTAAATGTATAAATATCTGCATTTTTTCAATTTGTTTTTTTTTTTATATATATATCTAATTAGCAAATAGAAAACATATATTTGTATATGTATGTTTTTTTTCAATAAATATGTATGGACATCACATGTAGGTGACATATAGTGCTAAGGATATTAATTTGATCCCTTTACAAAAGTGATAAAACATCACTACTCTTCTGACGCTTGTTGTGTATATGAAAAACTATGAAATCAGTATCGCATGCATGCATTATTTCATCTGTTATCATACTTTGTTATCACTTCAATATATACATTATAAATAAACATTAAAATAAATTGTTTTCATTTTTATTAATTCATTTACACTACATGTAATTTGATGGACCATGGGGGGCTTTTGTCCTACCTTTACTTTTTATGGGGGGGGGGCTTTTGTCCTATGTGTAAATTTCATGGGGGGGGGGCTTTTGTCCACCTTGTCATTTTTAGACAGGGGGGCTTTCGTCCGGGGGGGGGGGCTTTTGTCCTACACTCCAGGAAAACACGGCGCCCCTACTAACTTTTTTTATTTCTTAATCAATTTTCATAAATTTGGTATGTAATTAAAGATTACTTAATAAGCTTTCTAGGGAGGCCTTAAAAATAAAAATGACTTATGTACAAGTATTAAAATTTTTGTCTCAAAGTTTATCATTTTTTCCTCTGAAAACAACACTCTTTTTCATCTGTTGCTCTTAAGCAATAAGTAAAGTTATAGTGTATAAGTATTTTGTATGGGAGTCAAAATTCTACTTTGTTTACATTTTGCTACTTTTATGACATATTATTTCACATTAATCGATTCTTTCTTTAGGTAATAATCCTCTAACATTCTCTAAAACCATTATTTACACATTATAAAATATATGTTTGCCCTTTCTCAAGAACTAAAAATTTATTTGTTTCTGAGGTATTATGTGCCCAAACGTTTGTCTGCGTTTGAATTTAATAATTTATCAAAGAAAATATAAAAATGAAAGAACTCTTATGGATAATCGGGAAAATGCTATATTAAACGCAGATTTAATCAATTAGAAACAAAATGAAACACTATAAAGTGCATAATGGGTCTAGAGCGCCTTTAGTACAACTTTGATATGACAACTTTGATATGAACTTAACTTGCAAGTTTCCATTTCCATAAATATTTTTGTAGTGTACGTAAAATCTTTGAATTTAAATTTGTTTTTAGGGTCAATATTTTAAACATACGCGAAGATATGCAAAAATATATTGCAAAAAATAATAATAATGAAAATAATTGTGGAATCACTAAATGTCTGAGTTATCTCTGCAGCAATTATTGTATGCATTTGGTATATAAATTGCGCATTAACACTCACAATAAAATCTTCAAAAGAAAATGACCAAAGCTTGTCAGAGAAGACGTTGCATATGTAACATGTATCTTGCTTAAGAATCCATATTTGGTTAAATGTGTGGTTGTTTTCTGTTGTTGGTCAATATGTATTTTTTATAAAACGACTATACTCTCAAATTTAAAATACAAAATTTAAAAATTAATTTAAAATAAAAATGAATATAACACAAAGACTGGTAAGCAATGTACAATATACATATTATAAATAAAAAGAAAGTAAGAAGTATGTCTTCATCCCTAAGCATACGTGAAATTGCTAATGATTCTACTGCACACTTATTTAAGCATGGTGTAGTGTGCTTCTGTCGTTTACCGACTTCCCCGTTCATAGCTAGGCTTTAATTACACTTGTACAGTACAGTACAGCACGGATTTATATTAATATAAATCCGTGAGTACAGTAAGCATTTAAAGCTAGAAACTACCATTCGGGTATGAGTTATTTAACAATTCCTTTTAGGGACTGGTTCTATTAAGAACACTGCACATGACATTTTATAAACTTTCTACTTAAGATATCTTACACGTTTAATTTTTTTGTTTGTTCTTTTTTACTATTTCGTAACTTTCTGGTGTTAATTCTCTTAATGTGGTGAACCATTCTTTGAGGAGTCTTTATTATGTGTTGCTCTATTTATCAGTTATTTGTGCCTTGATCGTCTGCAAATCGCAATATTACTTCCTAAGATTTTATCTAAAGTAAAGATATATATTTTTATAAATGACATTTCAGAAAAAAGGAAAGAATATAAAGCAATAAAAAGATTAACATTTAACAAGAGATCAGTTTACCAGCTTATCCCTATGTTATGGTTTTTCTCAAGAAATGGAAGTCAACCCAGAAATTGGATCTGAAAAGAGACCAATCAAAATGCCCCTGCCTTTATATGATGCACAGGGAATTGACCACAAAAGACAGAGATATCCTAATTGTATTGTGTGGACCCCAATTCCCTGCTTGACGTATTATTTTTTGTTACTAAATAACCAGTTGAATTTATCACCTCACCTTTTTTGTTTTATTTCTGTTACACAGTGTTACAGGCATGACAGGTGCACATTTTTCTCACCCTGTAACATTTCAAATAGTTTATATATTATCAGAAAATTACATCTTTGTGTACTTACATGTAATCTATCAAACTAAACCAGAGAAGATAGATGTTTTAGATGTGTAGCAAGTGGATGACTAGACTTGAAACCTTGACTTGATCATTTGATGCTAATTGTTCAATTTTAAGACTTGATTTGAGACTACTGCAAAATCACTATTATTCGTGGGATACTTATTTTCATGGTTTTCGTGCATAGGCCAATCCATTAATTTAACGACCAGCAAAATTTCCATTTGTCTGCTGTAAAATTAATTTGTATGACATTATTTACATTTTACCTTTTGAAAAAGTAAACAGTCCGCAAATTTAAGAACCCATGAAAATGTTCTTCGTGACAACACTACGAAATTTCGTGCTACAAAATGAAGTGAATTCACAGTATTCAATAATAAACAAGTTTTAAAACCTAATTACTTTATACTTTAAATTCATTTTTGAAATGATTTCTTTGCAGATGGCTATTGCCAATGATTGGACACATGGGGATAGCAACTACAGCTGGGGTAATTCGGGACTTTGCAGGACCATATTACGTGTCGGTTAGTAATGAGTTTATTATTTTGGAATTTCTTGCATAATTGTGCTAGTGTTATGATAAGGCAACTTATTATACTGCTCTAGGAGATATTGTGCTATTTTCGTGTCTTGGCAATATCTCGCCTCTAAAATCGAGATTCTGCCCTAGAACGAAAATATCTCAGAATTAAGCTAAATGGCATGTCAATATATTTTGACTAGTGTTATGATATAAAAACTATAAAGAATTTATTTGAACAAGTTAATGTATTATGTTAAATTTAGAGCTGTCATCTGTAGAAATAGAGCTGTCGTTAATAGAAAAGATTTTGATGTAACTTTGATACGTTTTTTGCCGATCGATAACCAATATAGATTTGAAAAGTAAAGATAACTTTACCATGATGAAAACTTGCCAAAAAAACGAAAAACAGGTGCCCTATCAAAAGCACATGGTAAATATATATATTTATAAATTTCATCATAGATCATTGTTGATTCTAGGGGGCGTCCGTGGACAAGTGGTTAAGGTCGTTGACTTCAAACTGCTTGCCCCTCACCACTGTGAGTTTAAATCTAGACAGGGACTTTGGAGTCTTGCATGTGAAGAAGCTATCCAGCTAGCTGAGTTCTACTCAGGTGCCTGTTGGTGCCTGAAATAATGCACGGAAGGGCACTTGAGGTCTTCCTCCACCTGAGTAAAGTTGGAATAATGCCATATGACCTTAGTATACTGTGTCGGTGTGACGTAAAACTTAATCAAACAAACAAAATTGTTGATTCTCATCCTAGTTTAGTTCAGCAATGCTGTTTTTATTTGAAGCTGACATTTTATATTCTAATTAAAATTTGTTGGTTTATTTCAAAGGAGGATGAAATGGCTTTTGGGAGACCAACAAAGTAAGTTATCAGTAATCATCCTTGTTTTATTTAATTTTTTAAGGGGTGTCATGTTTTTAAAAAATGCCAATCGTTTAAACGGCAACCTAATAACTGTGTTAAATGTTTAACTGACCATAATAATAAAATCCTCAGATTTTCAACATAAACTGTGTTTATTTATGACTGACAAGATACATTTTGTTTGTATCTTGTTTTTCTAAAAATGATTACAAATACGATACATATGGAGTTACTATTTACCGGTAGGGTCAAACCATACTCAATCAGATTGGAAAAAATGCATGGTAAAGTTGAGTACAACTAAAATACAAACAAATAGTCACATTATATTATATTGTATTGTATTGTATTGAATTGTTATAAAAATACTAAGGTAATAAATAAAATCAATTTAACACTTTTTCGCCTCTTTGTCAAATACTAACCTTGGTTACCGGTTATTGAACTTTATATTTTAGCTTGATGGAGAGTTATATAACTCATCCAGGCATTTAGGTCTCGTTAGTTTCACACTTGTAGTTAAGTTTTTTTGGTTCAACCCAAACATTGTCATTGAACACATACAGATATTTTATTTGCTTTAAAACTTATTACACTTATTAGTAACCACCCTTCCACTTTAAGGCAAACAGGTGTCCGTGACCAAGTGGTTAAGGGTGTTGACTTCAAACCACTAGCCCCTTACCTTGTTGAAATGTCGAGATCCCTTCTGGTAAAAAATCCAGGATCCACACCTATCACAATTGTACAGTATTGTCATATTTATACGGTACAATATTTTATATACTTTATTATATGGTGAACATTAAGATATATATTATGGAGGGCGATCGTTGCCAAAATCCCAGACATGTAATGTGTTCCTTTTGAAAACTACTTTTGAAAATGCGAACATGTATGTCTAGCATTTTTTATTGCATTCGTGCACAGCAAATGATATGCCTCTTAATCCAATCTTTTAATTGAAGGCACCCGCTTTTAAATAACACGTTTACATGTAAATCTTAACATCTGACCTAACATGGAGAACAACAACACATTTACAAGTTCGTATCTACCCATTGCATATAATACATAAGCATGTTTACACACTTGTAGATATATATATGTACCTGAAAAACACAAATGAATGTAAAACTCGAATGCAGAAAATAATTTAATAAAACGTGTTCCAGTCGTAGAACTACACAGTACGTTTACACAGTTACATGTTTAAAAATGACAAAAGTAGATTCACAAAGTTTAGACGATTCTAAGTCATGCATGACGCCCCGCCTCTCTCTGAGTATTTGCGATCTTCTATCACGGAAATGTACGGACAGGTATAATACCCGTCGCCTCACTCCTATTTTCTCAATAAAGTGAAGGAAAAACACGGCGTCCTTCTAACTTTTTTATTTTACTAAAAAGTCAATATTATTGGTAATCAAATGAAAGATTACTCCATAAGCTTTCTATGAGTGCCTCGGAAATAAAAATGAATTAAATAGATGTATGGAATTTTTAGGTTTTTTTTACTCTGAAAATAACACTCTCGAATTGGTAAAGAAAAACACGGCGTTCCCTCCAAACTTTTTTTTAAGTTCGTAATATATTTTGATAATTTTGGATCGAAATAAAAGTGTGCTTCATACGATTTATGATATATAATTATATAATGCCTAAAAATAAAAATGAATTAAATCAAACTGAATTAACTTTCGTTAAAAAGTTTATCATGTTACTTTTGTAAAATAGAGAAAATAAGAATCCCTAAAGAGAACGCTCAAAACGACAAAATTGAGAATGTTGCAGGCCCGGTTTGATTGAGCCTGCTCATGGACGGTAATGGAAAGAGCAAGTTATCGTTCCACGCCTCTAGCACCGGCTAAGCAAAATTCAACATGAAACTGGTACAATTTTGAAAACATCCGCAGATGTGTTAATATGGCGATTATCATGGAACCTTCAATGTGACACGTAAGTGCCATACCATGAAAAAACGGCATATGATCCCCAAGATAAAAAAAACACACACTCTGAAATTCCAGTAAGAAAAAAACATGGCGCCCCTTACTTACTTTTTTTTATTTCTTGGTCAGTTTTGATAATAAACAAGATCATCAAGGAAAGGCGGTGGAAAAGTACATAAGAATTGCAGATTCGGTTTGATTGAGTCTGCACATGAGGGATAATGAAACAAGTGACGATTATCATGGAACCTTCAATGTGACACGTAAGTGACAAGCCCCTAGCACTGGCTTGAACGGTACTCAATTCTAAACACTTAAATAGCGCTGGCATCAATGATCCCGAATGACCAGAAAAACACTGAAGTGAAGTACGGGGCAACTATTTACAACTGCCACACGGCACTTGGCACCTGCTGTTGTGAAGTATTAAAATCTGGAAACAAAATGATCCCTCGGAAGCATTAATCACTACAAAATTACATAAGAATTGCAGACTCTGTTTGATTGAGTCTGTACATGAGGGATAATGAACAAGTGCAAAAAGATTTTATTCATACTGAAAATACCGTATTAAAGATTGTAAATATGTGCTACGGATAAGTATTTTCTTGATTTCGGAAGGAAATCTCGGTGGCCGCTTTAAAATCCTATTTTTGCAAATACTTGCATAGTTTTTTGTTGAAAGTGAAATTTGTGCCAATACATTTTTCAATGATACCAATAAGAGTATTGGATGTTTTTACATTATCAATAAAATTACTCCCTTGAAGTTGGTCATTGTTTCCCCTAAAAATTTCCAAATCGCCGATGTTTCTCAGGAATATATGATAAACAAGATCAACAAGGAAAGGCGGCGCTTAATGAACGCAACCCTACATGACCCAGCAACAAGAACAAGTGGCAAGAAGCCCAGGCGGTCCCCAAACAACACACATGGCCAGGGCACTAGGCATAGCACGGACAGGCTAATCACTAAAATGATAAATAATTTGTAACTGATAAGAACACGATGTTAAATAATAAGGTAATGCACAAGTTATCTTCATCATAAATGGTAAAATCAGCAATTTTCAAGTGATGTTGCTTGTGACAAAACTTTTATAACAAATGCAACATATATATGTTATGAAAAATGCCGTATGTTGTCCTTCAGTTTTATTTAAAAATATGGGAGAGGCGCCGTTTTATACCTGTCCGCAATAGAAGGTCGTAAATACTCCGAGAGGGGCGGGGCGTTATGCTTGACTTAAAATCGTTTAACTTTGTGAATCTACTTTTGTCATTTTAAACATGTTACTGTGTTAACGTACTCTTGTAGTTCTACAATTGGTAACACGTTTTCTTAAACTCTATTTTCCGTATTCGAGTTTTACATTTCATTTGTATATTACAGATCTATAAGTGTGCAAACATGCGTATGTATTGCATGCAATGGAAGATACGAACTTGTAAATTTGCTGTCGTTTTAGATGTTAGGTCAGTTGTTACGATATATATGTAAACTTGTTATATAAAGGCGGTAACCTTCAATTAAAAGATTGAATTAAGAGGCATACAATAAAAATGGTAGACATACAAGTTCGCATTTTCAAAAGTCATTTTAAAAAGGAACACTTTACATGTCTGGAATTTTGGCAACGAACGCCCTCCATAATATATATTTCTGTAATTGCCACTTTTTGTGTTGCAGGTACTGGCAGTTGGACATAGATAAAGTTGGTAAGAAAGGACAGAGTCAGAAAGACACGTGGGACCTGGCCGTATATGATGCTTCAGAGGAATATAAAACAAGAATGGTAACTATAGATTAGTTCCCAATTTATAACAATATTTACCTCCCTTGCCAAAAGTGGCAGCCATTTTGGGGCGTCGATATTCTATATTTAATATAATTGACTGAGTGTGAAAAATAAATAATAACATCTGATTTCAGTGAACTGTCAAATTCTTTTACACATCTGAAGGAAAATATTATTACAGAACCAATATGTTAAAAGAGTTTTATAAGTTTTTATGAGGATGATATAATTATGAGAGATTTTTAGCTCGACTATTCGAAGAATATGAGAGCTATTGTAGTCGCCCCTGCGTCAGCGTCCGCGTCGGCGTTGGTTACAGTTTTTTGTAAAGTCAAATATCTCAATTATTACTTGAGATATTGAATTGAAACTTACAATACTTATTTATAGTAACAAGCTACATCAGATTGACAAGTTGGATAACTCTGCCTACAATATTGACAGAATTATGCCCCTTTTTAACTTAGAAATTTTGGTTAAAGTTTTTTGTAAAGTCAAATATCTCAATTATTACTTGAGATATTCAATTGAAACTTACAATACTTATTTATAGTAACAAGCTACATCAGATTGACAAGTTGGATAACTCTGCCCACAATATTGACAGAATTATGCCCCTTTTTAACTTAGAAATTTTGGTTAAAGTTTTTTGTAATGTCAAATATTTCAATTATTGCTTGAGATATTCAATTGAAACTTACAATACTTATTTATAGTAACAAGCTACATCAGATTGACAAGTTGGATAACTCTGCCTACAATATTGACAGAATTATGCCCCTTTTTAACTTAGAAATTTTGGTTAAAGTTTTTTGTAATGTCAAATATTTCAATTATTGCTTGAGATATTCAATTGAAATTTAAAATACTTTTTTATAGTAACAATGTACATCAGTTTGCAAAATTGCATAACTCTGTCTGCAATATTTGCAGAATTATTTGCCCCTTTGAAACTTAGAAATTTTGGTTAAAGGTTAAAGGTCTTCAAATATAATTACTTGAAACTTTACACATGCACAGCACTTAGGGTCATAATTGGAGGGTCATAATTGTATGTCACTGACCAAGTTCCATAACTCTATCTTGCATTAAGGCTGATTCATATCATATCCCCTTTTCTACTTAGTCTCTTGGTTAATGTTTACATGCAAGTTTTAGATATCTCAATAACTATTAAAGATATTTATTTAAAACTTCACATATGCATTTAGGGTCATAATTGTAGGTCACTGACAAAAATCCATAATTCTATCTTGCATTTAGGCTGATTTTCTCCCCTTTTTCAACTTAGAAATTCATGGTAAAGTTTTGCTTGTAAGCTGTTATCTCAATAACTACTGAAGGGTTTGTGCCTTTTTTGGGACAATTTTATGCATTCATAATAATAAAGCAGTTATTTACTTGATAAAACATCTTAATAACAAGCCTTTGCACCTTTTCTGTCAAATTTATGTATTCATAGGTAATTAGTATTATTATACTCAATAAAACACCCTCGTGACATTACCTTCCAAATAGTCAAGCCAATACTGTATAA
This sequence comes from Ruditapes philippinarum, assembly GCF_026571515.1. Taxonomy (NCBI): domain Eukaryota; kingdom Metazoa; phylum Mollusca; class Bivalvia; order Venerida; family Veneridae; genus Ruditapes; species Ruditapes philippinarum. The sequence goes on along the minus strand of NW_026858769.1, from coordinate 267,513 downwards.
TTAGACTCTCTCTAAGGCCTATAACATGAATTTATAAAAAAAAATTAGCCCTTTGTGAACTTAAAAAATTTAACATTATCAAGGCTCTTTTACTATCAAGCACTTAGAATAGTCGAGCGTGCTGTCCTACCGACAGCTCTTGTTATATGATATAATTATTTGAAAGGCAGTCAGGGGAGGTAATTACTGTATGAAAAGAATTTATTCCTTGAATGTTTTATTTTCTGCTCCATTTGATATATTGATGATATTTTATATCAAAAAAAATCCTGTATGATACAACCATTATGCCCCACACCCTTGAAATATAATATTAAATTTAAGATTTTATTTTAATATTTGTCCAATTTCCATGTATAAGATTAGATTTAATAAAAGAATTTGTGTAGTATTTATCTATTTTACCATTGTCCACAATGTGAAGGTATTACTTGAGTATTTACACATGTCTTTGGTCACTCTCAAAAACTATTAAACCCCTTGGTAAACTTTGAAAATGTCTGGTAAAATTTTTTTGTGCAAGATGCATCTTCCCAACCATTGAAGGTATTGGACATGTCTCAAGTTTTGTAAACTTCTTTTCCTTCATTTAAAGGCCCATTATGCCCAAGAAATACTTATAATTTTGTTTCTCAAAAGCTTTCTATTTTAGTGACCTGTTACAGTTCCCAGAACTTTATTCCTGAAAGATATTTTGCTTCTGTTGCTTTAGTTAATTAGTATACATGTAGTTACGGTGATTTGGTATTTTGTATTGAAGTCAAAATACTACTTTGTTTGCATTTTTGCTACTTTTATGACAAATAATTTCACATTCATTGCTACATTGGTCAGGTTATAAAACATTATTTAAACATTTTAAAACTCATTTGTGACCTTCTAAAGATGAAAAAAATGTATTCATTTCTGAGGCATAATGTGCCTTTCACTACAGAGATAAGGAAAACCTCGATCACTGTACATGTATGTGTGACAGCTCATATGATTTATTTTTTCAGCATAATCTATGTTGTGATAATTGTCACAGTCACTGTGCCATGGCATTGAATATCATGGAATATGGTGGTAGCAAGTCCTGGAATATGGTTAAACTTTGTTTCTATATGCTTATATTTGGAAAATATGTCAGGTTTGTGTATTTTTCAGTTTTCTTAAAATAATTAGATAAAAAAAGTCTATAAATTGATATTATTGATATACATTTGAGCCGCGTCATGACAAAACCAACAAAATGCGTTTGCGACCAGTCTGATCAGGACCCATGCTGTTCGCTATCAGTTTCTCTACTTGTAATAGGGTTTGTAAGCGAACAGCATGGATCCTGATCAGACTGTGCGGATGCGCAGGCTGGTCTGGATCCATGCTGGTCGCAAACCCATTACGCTGGTTTTGTCATGACGCAGCTCATTTATATAAATTGCAGGTTTTAATTAGAGGTGAAACATTAAGGTTTTCCCAAAACTGTCATATGTTATATGATGAATTTTGTTATTTACCCTTAATTGCTGAATATGTGAACTTGATTGCCGAGACAGTTAATTTAAAGTTCAAGTGATTTTCATGTCATTATACAAAAAACAAGCCACCAACAGTATAATTATACCTGTAGCCTGATCAGGCTGCTCTTACTTATTACCTCCCTTTATTTACATGAAATGTAAAATTCAGTAATATCTTTACAAATAATGCTTTTTGAAACTTACAATATTGACAAATCTTCATTTTAGCATCAGATCTATAATATAAAACCATGAAAAAAAAATTGTGTTACAGGGTCTTTAATATATTTTGAGTACAGCAGGTTATTTAGGGTTGAGTCTTGTACTGCAAAGATAATTTGCCACAAACCACCATAAATTTAACGCAATGTGACTGACCCTAAATTTCAGGCAAATTCATTAAATAGCCTCAATATTGTAGTGTTTATGTTAAAACATATGTAAATAAGTTTGTTTTTTTTCCAGTATGTTCTAGTACAACATATTACCATACTTTTTATGCCCCCGCCATGTAATGGCCGGGGCATATAGTGTTACCCTGTTCCGTCCTTCCGTCCTTCCGTCATTCTGTCATTCCGTCATCATCAGTTTCCGTTCATTATCTTAGTAACGGTTGCACACATTCAACTCAAATTTGACATATGGATATGTCATGAGAAAATACAGGTCAAGTTTAAATTTGGTCATGGTTCGATGATTTTTGGCTTTGAAAATAATATAGATACATCTTAGGAATAAGCAGTTTAAGTTTGAAATTGGTCATGGTTCAATGATTTTGGACAAACTTATCTTTCTTGAATGTTGGAAAAATTTTGAACTTTCAGTTTCAGCACTCATACTTTTGTGGAAATGTATGTAGCCATTATTTTGGCTACAAATATGAAATATGCTTTTTTCAAAAGGTTAAGACTGAATAATTTCAGTGCCTTGAACATTGTATGAAAATGGTTTGTGTTAACATTGAAAAGTTTTAAGGGCTTTGAACTTAAAATTAAAAAAATAATTTGTGCAAACAAATTTGGAACTAAATATTATAACATCTGAAATTTTGGCTGCATGCGGGGGCATCCATGGCATGATGACACATTTCTAGTTTTTAGTGTGAAACTTTTTCAACAAACGAAAAGTAGCAATCCTTTACTCATAAAGTATGAACTATGTATTTTCAGCGATTCATTATGTATGTACTATGTATTTTCAGCGTTTCATCATATATATACTATGTATTTTCAGCGTTTCATCATATATGTAATATGTATTTTCAGCATTTTATTATGTATGTGCTATGTATTTTCAGCATTTCATTATGTATGTATTATGTATTTTAAGTATTTCATTATGTATTTTTAGCGTTTCATAATGTATGTACTATGTATTTTCAGTATTTCATGATGTATGTAGTATGTATTTTCAGCGTTTCATCATATATATACTATGTATTTTCAGCGTTTCATCATATATGTACTATGTATTTTAAGTATTTCATTATGTATGTAGTATGTATTTTCAGCGTTTCAATATGTATGTACTATGTATTTTCAGTATTTCATGATGTATGTACTATGTATTTTCAGTATTTCATTATGTATGTAGTATGTATTTTCAGTGTACTATATATTTTCAGCATTTCATGATGTATGTACATTGTACTATGTATTTTCAGTATTTCATGATGTATGTACAATGTATTTTCAGTATTTCATGATGTATGTACTATGTATTTTAGCATTTCATTATATATGTACTATGTATTTTCAGCATTTCATTATGTATGTACTATGTATTTTCAGCGTTTGTGGCTTCATCAAGACATGGTTACCATTCCTGATAATGGCTGGAGGAATCATTGCTCTTGCTGTTACGTTATCGTGAATATTTCTGTTTGATTGTTAGTAACCATGGAAACAAACATCCAACAATATCATCATCATGTCATACTGGCACCATAGAACAAGGCATAGTGAACAAGGAGTTGTTTCCTTGGAAGTGAACTTCTGAATTATGAGTATTTCCAGTACTTTAACTTACCAGTTGTTTTCTTTGGAAAAAATTTCATACTTGCTCACATAACTCTGAAGAATTCAGCAAATTAGTACAATGTTGACATCTGTGTGTAACATAGTCTACAAAAACAGCTCACAAATATGCTTTAAGGGGGGAAAATGTCATTAAACCAATACACATTTTCTTTAAGTAACAAACATTTTCATCAAATTTGTTGCTAAAAGCTAAATGTCATAATTGTAAATTATTATTGTATAATTGATCAGTGATGTACATTAGATAGATTCAAACATGTGTTTAAAACCATTTCAGAATATTGACTATATAATTAAATATATGTAATATAGAAAGCTTACCTGTTAGGCCAGGAAATTTTTTTATTGTAACAAATATACTACAAATCTACCTGTGTATAGATACTACCTGTATGTAAAGACCAAACTGTCCATGAGCGTTTCTAAACCAGATTTTATAATTATAAAATCTTGAATGTAAAGATTATTTTTGTATATACTTTTGTTATATATATTACTTTTAATTTTCAGACCTTTTTATAATTTTTGATCATTGCCCACTTTGTAAGTATGAGTATTTGATTCTTGGCTACTTCATTAGGTGGCCTGTAAGCAGAAGGCCTATAGTTTTATGCTATCCTTTTTTTAAAGAAATTTAGTGATTTTTAATAAAGTTTATTCTTGAATGAAAACATTTTTCTTCCATCAATTAAGCCTATATGAAATGATCTGTTCATTATTGTGTTTTTTTGTTATGCCAATAATTATACAGGTCAGGTGTTTTGTTATGCTTCATGTTTCTATTTTTAGTTATATTTCTATTTTTAGTTATTGCTATTTTCATTCTTTATTATTAATTTATTTAAGTAAATTTGATAGTTTGATTACTTTATTCTTGTATTTTGATGCTTTGGGGTCTTATGACTTCTTGTCAGCCCTTACCATGCAAAATTATCTTAAAAGGACTTGTCCATCTGTGCAGTATTTCAGCCACAAAATGGCCGCCTGTGTAGAATCACCGAGTTTCAGTAATTTTAGCTAGCTAAAAAGAATTCAAAGTACTTGGTGGGATTCAAAGGTGAGGGGAAAACCGTTTAAAGTTAACAACATTAACCTCTTGGCTTGAATCATATTTTGCATGTAATAAGCATTGTTGATCTGTATGTAAAGAAAGGTAAAGCGATACAAAAATCTAGGATAAAATTAAAAACGGGGTGATAAAAAAATGAGGGGTCAAATGTCCAGGGTGGGGGGGGTGTCCGAGGGGCAAATGTCCAAGGGGGTTGCAGTTGTCCTGGGTGCAAATGTCCGTTTATCGCAGATGTACTACTTTATCTATGCTTAAAATCCAGAGAATTATAAATCATGAGTTATAGTTAAGCATTCATTCCTTAGATCTGTGATAAATTTGTGTTGTTCTGACAAACATTACATGCGTTATAAAAGAAATTATATTGATGTAAAATATATGTGTTGTTTAATTCTTGTGTCTGACTTACTCAAAATGTGTGTGTGTTTTTATTATCTTGCAGTGTATACATAAAAACATTGTTAATAAAATAGTGAAAATCTTTTAAATAAATAGTGAAAATAATTTTTGAGTTAATTAAGCCACTTTTTAACTAACAATTTTTGTCAAAGGTGAATATTCTGACAGACGAGCATTTACACTGAATGTGGTGCTCCCGCTGTATTTTTGTAATGGAATTTTGTAATAACATGTAACGTTTGGGCCCTTTAAGTTATATAACCGTCTTTATTAAAGCCGTCTGGAATCGGGCGACACGGGTGCGATTCCCGGACGGTGCAGATCACTTTCGTTGTGATCATGAAATCCTTTCTACAGTCATTTGCACTGTACCTCTGCTCTGGCATGTACAGAAGTTATCAGTTTCTTACGAAAGTGAATGCAACTAGTACTGGTAAACTGACAGCGATGAACTGAGCTCTGGTAAATTCAATGTGGCTTACTGCCGTGATCCATAGTGAAAACTACCAACACCGCCACCATTTAAGCACCATTTGTCGGAGACCATTGAACGCTACCAATTGGACCGACTTTATTGCGGCTTGGCCAAATCAATACTCGTGACATGGAGGCTCCATTAAATGACAATATAAAGCACAGGGAGCTAGCAGAAGAAACTTGACCGCCATATGCCCTAGTTGTGCAGGCGTTAAAAGTCATCGCGGCGATTCCGTATGCTCGTACATCAATTTTCTTGGCATTTTCGTAAAAACACATCATTTTCCAAAGCATATCGTGAGTTACGCATTGATCTAATTCAAATGTAGATTAGCTGCTAGTGCGGTGTCTCTAAACTTCTAAAGCATCCCTTTATGGTTATAAAAGGCCCTTAATCCAAGAAACATGTCTGCAAGGTGCCCAAAATGACATGGGGGTTGGTGCAGCTATTTGTGGTTTTAGCGAATGTTTGGGCTATCCTACTCACCAGGATGCTTGTGTCGTGCTAACTGTTTGTTTTGTTAACGTTTCACTTGCAGTTTAGTGTGCATCATATCTTATCCACCACCAAGGTGTTTGATTGTAACACATTTACTTGAGATCAAAACAGGACGTAATTTTCTAAAGGCCCATGAATCTAATTTAGATTTTGACTGAATAATGGCCCTTTATGAAGTGTTGCAAGTAACATCAGTCTTCAAAATTGAAACTTAAAACATGTCTCCAGGATTATAATTAGTTGTCACTATACAAGGTCAATGACTGGCATAAATTTTGATAAAATTATGGTGATTTGTTCTTTCTGTATGTAAAGTATGATTTTCGTTAAAAAAAAAACCATTCACTGGTGCCAGCCTTTCAAACACCATTTTTTATTCAGTTGAGGATGAGTCACTGCAATAGTTTGGAGATTTTCATATACAGCATTAAAAGGCACAAAGCTGTAGCCCAAGGCAACTAGCCAGGAGAGCCCGAGCCCTGCAAGGCAACTAGCACCAAGAGCGCCCATGCATGGCATAGTCGCTTTTTTGGTCCAGCGATTTGTTCTTTCTGTATATAATATGTATAAATTTTTGTATCGTCGTTTCTTGGATCGGCGATTTGCAATGTGTATGAATTTTCGTAAAAAAAACCAACTATTTTCTGGTGCCAGCCGATAAAACGTCATTTGTTTTATTTATCTGCCGATGATCCACTGCAATAGTTTGACAGGGAAAGACACCTAAACCTTTTTGGAAACTAATGGAACCAAATGAGAAAAAATTCACATTGAACAAACAAGACTGTTTAAATAATTTAATTAATATGTCAGCCGAGAAAGATTTTGTTCATGTAATCTATCATACCATTATATCAAATTATAGACTTTTTAAAGCGCGTTAAAAGTGCAATTGATTAAGTTAAAGCTTAATCGGTTAATACTGTAAAACTTTCCTTGGGTATTAAGTCCGTCACCTTAATAAGGTCTTATAAACATTTATTAAACGGGTCACATCAAAGTTTAGCGTAATTTCAGTACAAAAAAATCTTTTTTCATGAGACTTACGAAAGGGGGCGGGGAGAGTGGACGGGTATAATTATGGTAAGAGAGTACAGATTGGCCGAGTGCGTATATAGACCAATGTGGGCAATTTCCACAATTGAAATAGCTATTATGCATTCATAAAATTAGTATCATTATCATCAACATCATATATCATCATCGTCGTCGTTGTCATTATCGTCATCCGTAAAATTATCATCATCATCAGCAGCAGTAGCAGCAACTACAATGTCAACATTTTGAATACCAATTTTCATAACATACAGGAATCATTTTATATGGAATCTCAAACAATTAAAATAAATTCCAGATTTGAATGTGTTTTATGCAGTGACTGATATGTTAATCTCATGCCAAGTTTAGGGATTAAAAATATCAATAATGGGCTGACTTACATATTTTTGAAATGTGACCAAATGAAATCTTAAAAAAAAATACATGTGTGTTTATAATTGAATCAATGCCATGGAATGACCGCTAGTGTTTAACAGTGGATTATTTCTGAATTACCTGAAATAATGTAATGTATTATTGTAATTATTTATTTTTTATTTTGTATATGAGTAGAAATTCACAAATTTATATTTTTTCTCCATTTTTCCTAGGTAATTACGTAATAATCAACTTGAATATACATGTATGCTACTATCATATGCCAGTTATGGAACGTGCTTTACAGAATAAATACAAACTTGCGTCGATTTTACTTAATTAAAGTGTATTGATGGAAGGTTGTAATACAATAGATAATTACATTTTATTACAGACCTTCCGTTACATCTGAACTTGGTATTAGACAAGAAAAAAATTCGTGAACGAATTCTATATGTATATTTTTGGCAAGTGTGAGAAACATGATCCGATATGATATATAGCAGATAATAAACTGTTCTAGAACAAAATCTTATCATTCGTCATATAGATATTCATACCAAATCACTTAGAATAGTTATATGATCATTTGTTTCAAGCAATTAATATCTAATCAGAATATCCATATTGTACATTTCTATTGTTGTATCAATATTTGAAGTGCCTCTTATAGACGAAGATACTTCAACGTATTCCATTACAATGTTTCACATGAGCTGGAAATAATATTGTCGAGATTTTTATACAAAATATTGTTGGTCTAAACCAAAAACTGGTGTACAACATTTAAGATCATTCGTGGTTTTCATAAATAACCATTTTTGGGTTTAGAAAGCCCTATACATGAAAGCATTGAAACACGTTTTAACTCAAAACTGGTACTTCACACAGTACTAAAATCGATTTCAAGTCAGTTCTGAGTATTTTTCTTTATTGTATTAATTTTCAGTTTTCAGTGCTCAAGTTGATCTACGTAGATCGTATATACATATCTTACATCATTATGTTTATATAGCAGATAATAAAGTGTTCCAGAACAAAACATTATTAGAACATAAATGTTCAAAACAAATCACTTAGAACTTTATCAACATTTTTCCAGGCAATATTTTAATAGAATATCCGAATTATACATTTGTTTTGGATGTATCAACTTTTTTAAAATACTAATGGAAAATGCTCCCATTGTAGACCAATCCATTTTTAAGGGGTTTAAACATTAGAATACATTAATTTTATGTACTAAAAAATAAAAATGCATAAATTAAAAAAAAAAACAACATTATTTCGGGTTGAAAATTTAGCTTTGCTGCAGGTGCTTCGGTGCTTCTGCTATTGTTGTTGTTGTTTTACTTCATTATTTCAGTCAAACAGTGACGAGCCGTGGTTCTTTACAAGTATTAGATAGCGCCTTCATATCATTGGGGAAAAAGAAAAGAAAAATGAATTAACAAAGAAAATGCAGTCAAATTACTGTTTATTTCTTAGTGCAGGCTCCAAAACCTGTTACCGTAAAATTACGAACACCTTTTTTGCAACCTAATACATTTGTATGCATTTTGTCAAGAAGCAAACAAAATTGAACACATACCCTTTACATCCAACTACATATAAGAGGCCCGAAAATGTTTTATTTTTTATTTTTACAGCTTCATACTGAACACGTGTCAACCATGAACGTGGTACAATATCTTGCGGGAAGCTTCTTCCTCGTGCTTCTAGTGCCACGTGCATTTTGTGTTGCTCCATCCGGATGTGTAGAAATTGATGGTAAGGAAATGCTAATTCGTGTAAACTTTCGTTTTTGACGTGCATTTTTTGTGCATGCATTATTGGAGATTTCTAAAAAGAGTTGGACACAGATTTGCTGCAATTTTTTGTTTGTTTTGTGTTTGCATCTTTTAACATTTTAAGTTTTCTTTTCCACTTGAAGGTGTCAGGGCTTCATACATTGCATTGACATATTTTGACACTTTTTAAAGAAAAAGAAAAAAAAAGTCATCACACTATATTTGCAGTTAATGTTTCCAATACATTTTACAAATCTTTATCTTTTACAATTACATGTAGTTTGTTTTCCCTCTTTTTCGCAAATTTTAACTTGGTTTTTGGTCTTAACTCCGCGGTCGACCCATCTAGCAGGTTTTACTGGATAACTAACTAGTTTTTACCAATTTCTCCACAAGTGATAAGCGTGTTTCGCTGCGCACCTCCACCATTTTAACTTGTTAATTTTCGACTTTTCGCTTGGCGGGGTCGCGAGGCGAAAACGCGTCAAAACACGAATTGCACAAATCAGCTAACATGCATTTGGATTTGTATAAATGTATTTTTGCGTATGACTTCTTTGCTTTTGATTATGCTTTTTGAACATGCATATTTACAGGGCTTTATGAATGCACCCATGGAACAGTTAGTCTACCAATGACGGAGACGTCTTTCAGTGCCCCAGTGGCACAGCGTGTCCGCCTAGTTTCAGCGTCAGGCAACCTCAACACGAACATTTTCAGTTCTACGTTTGACTCCATTGATACAACACAGTTTGATGCGAACTGGGCGGCTACTTTTGAAATTAAGTGCAATGGTGGCAGCGTAACCCTTGGTCAGAGCACATTCGCCCGGATGAACCACATCCGGGACATCAAGATAGTTAACTGTGGCATCACTGCACCGGCTAGCACATTCACGTGAGTCTACATATTCATAAACATGTAATTCATTCTAGCTATGAAAAGTGTCATTTTTGCATTAAACACAATATATACCCTTTGGGCTACTTTTCATGGATTTAAGCAAAGTTCACGGATTTTAAGATAGCGCACAATTTTTTTGCATTATCTAGGTTTTATTAAATGTAAAAAGAAATGCGGCTCATCATTTTATTTTTACATTTTATTTTCAAAATGATTATACATGTATTTTTTCCTTCCAATATGTACCTGTCAAAACTTTTAATCATACCATGCAAAATACATTTTTAAACTTTATGTATAACTAAAATGTGTGCACCCTTTTTGTGCATTAAACAACTCAGCAGAGCGAAACATTTTATAAGTCCAAGAGTTTCCGCAGAAACGACAAGATTAGACGACATTAAAATAAATCAAGAGGCAATATTAATTATTTGTAGAAACCTAGTTTACTTGGATCGACTGGTCATTGAAAATGGATCCGTGGCGACATGGGATTCAGGTGCATTAAGCGGCATGCAAATTGTAAAGTTATCAGATCCGAGTCCTGCATACCCTGTCAGAACCGGTGAACTTATATTCCGGAACTCAAAGGTGGCTTCTTCCGCATTCCTATCTGATTTCATCGTAAGTCAAGGCAGGATAGAAACCTTGATTTTGGAGGTAACAAATTTTATATTTTTAGTTATTTCCTTTACGTCATGATTATTAAAACTGACATAGCTGATATTGTATAAATCATTATTATCATCATCATCATTATCAGCATCATCATCGTCGTCGTCGCCATAGTCATCATCATCATCATCGCCATAGTCATCATCATCATCACAAAAGTCATCATCATCGCCATAGTCATCATCATCGCCAAAGTCATCATCATCATCATCATCGCCATAGTCATCATCATCGTCATAGTCATCATCATCGCCATTGTCATCATCATCATCGCCATAGTCATCACTATCATCATCACCATCATCATCATCATCGCCATAATCATCATTATCATAGTCACCTTCCTCCTCCTCCTCATCATCATCATCATCATTATAATGATTGTAATTTGTAATCATTATTTTATGCTATATTATATCAATCGTGCTCCACTCCGTTGAACGGATAGTTTTTTTATTTAGTTATAATGACGTAAGACCTGAAATAATTGGATTTAAAAGTTAATTTTCTACCAGAGTTACGACCCTTTACATTTACACATTATTCAAGAAATTATGTTTGCGAGTAAACTTAATGTATTACTATTATTATCATCAAATAATAAAAAATCTCTGAGTTTTTTCCCATTGACTGTCTTTTTCTAATCAAGACATAAGCTCTATTTTGTAAATCCGGCATCTGCCGGGATATACCGAAGGAATGGCTTATTACCGCCAGGTTAATGCTGTAGATTTGTTTTCCCGCCAAAATAGTTGCATGTAGCAGGGGTCCGTGTTACCAAAGAAATATAATGGTATATATAGTGACTCTGGTCTTACACTTCAAAAAAATCAAAGTATTTTATATTTTCCGGTATGAGGACGGGTTTCTAAAGATTTGAGCAACCATTACCAATTTAAAATGTATCCATTTTTGAAATGTATTTTTTAATTTTTTTTTTAGATTTTAACTTCCTAATCTATGATTTTTTTTTTGTTTAGGGTATGGGCATTGATACGCTGTATGCTACTATGTTCTCGAACACGACGAAACTGCGGTTTCTATCGCTTGGATACAACAGCTTTACAAGTATGCCCACTGGCCTGTTCGACGGTCTTAACAGCCTAGCTGAACTTCACATGTATGACACGCAGCTCGACTGCAACTGTTCGAACCTCTGGCTCTTTGAGCACGCCCAAACCACTAAGATGAAGATCCGCGGAGATATCACCTGTGCCACGCCGGCTGATTGGCTCAGTAAGTATTTGTGCGACTTCAAATCCAGATTTTAGATTAATTTTAGTCCAGCGTTATATCAACTTAACGAGTACATTAAAGCCACAACATATTCGATAATTTTTGTTTGTTTGTTTGTTTGTTTGATTTTACGCCTTTTCCCAACAGTATTTCAGTCATATAGGCGGGTAGTTTCCTAACCATCGTTCCTGGAGAGTTACACCAGTACTAGACTACCTTCCTCCGTGCTAAACTACCAAAGCATCTCCCGGGGATCGAACCCACGCCAGAGAGGTAACTGGATTAGAAGCCATCGACTCCAACCCCTCGACCACGGAGGCGATACAACATATTCGATAAATAAATATTCCCTGGATTTTGTTATACAATAACCAGTTACTGCATAGGCTTTTTTAATATAATAACCCTTTAGTGGACTTGTTCATTACAATATTCCTTTGCGGGACCTCTTCAATATATTAACAACCCTTTACTGGAATTATTCAACATAAGAACCCTTAACTAAACTTGTCCAATACAATAACCCTTTACTGGACTTGTTCAATATAATAACCCTTTGTTCAACTTGTTCAATACAATAACCCTTCACTGAACTTGTTCAATATAATAACCCTTTATTGAACTTGTTCAATACAATAACCCTTCACTGAACTTGTTCAATATAATAACCCTTTACTGGACTTGTTCATTATTACAACTCTTTACTAGACTTATTCGTTATATTATAATAACCCTTTGCTGGACTTGTTCATTATAATAACCCTTTACTGGACTTGTTCAATATAATAACCCTTTACTGGACTTTTCAATATATTAACCCTTTATTGGACTTGTTTATTATAATAACCCCTTACTGGACTTGTTTATTGTAATAACCCTTTACTTGACTTATTCAATATAATAACCCCTTACTGAAATTGTTTAAAATAATAACCCTTTACTGAACTTGTTCAATATAATAACCCTTTACTGGACTTATTCATTATAATAACCCTTTGCTGGACTTGTTCAATACTTGACTTGTTTGAAATACTATTCCTTTATTTTACTTATTAAAATAATAGCCTTTTACTGGACCTATCTATTATGATGATTACTTTACTGGACTTGTTTGGTGTAATGTTCAATGAATATTTTATCTGCTGTGCGCCCTTCATTTCAATGTCCTTCCTTATGCTCTTTATGAGCGTGATTAAAACAATAAACTATGCATTTTATGTATTTGATCATTCTTAAATTTATATGTATAAAATTGATGAACTGGCATATCTACCAAAAAGGCATTATCTATTGATGTTATCTTTGAAAATTTAAAAAAAAGAAGAAGAAAAAATGACATAATCTTTTTTACAGACTACAGAGCAGCGTCGTATTACCAGGCAAACTGTGTCACGGTGGAGGCAGCTTGCGGCAGCGGTAATGTATAATATGTACTATGACAGTTTCAATCGGACGTTCTCGTCCCTTTCCGTCAAACATCGGATGTAAAATTGATAGCTTAACTCTTAAATCAGTTTAATCATGTACATAAATCGGTAAAATAAAATTTTGAGCCACGCCATGACAAAACCAGCATAATGGGTTTGCGACCAGCAAGGATCCAGACCAGCCTGCGCATCCGCACAGTCTGATCAGGATCTATGCTGTTCGCTATCAGTTTCTCTACTTGTTATAGGGTTTGTAAGCGAACAGCATGGATCCTGATCAGACTGAGCGGATGCGCAGGCTGGTCTGGATCATGCTGGTCGCAAACCCATCATGTTGGTTTTTTCATGACATGGCTCAAATCTTTATTGTGTACAATGCACATTGTACATGTATAGTCTTATTAAGTATATGATTTCTCGAGGACTTGGTATTTCCGTGTCCTTTCAAATACTAGTAGCTACTTGCGTGTCGTTTGGGCTTGATAATTATTAATGAGCGGACTGCTTGCCACGTGGATGCAAACCCCCTTAGCCGTATTTTCCATGAGCAAGAAACTTGACACTCATTGCTTAGTACTGGTTGGTTCCTGGAACGGATTCGAGAGTGCTTCAATTAGCTTATAGCTTTCAACACAATCGACCTAAACAAATTCGTTTAAACTAAATGCTTTTAGTAATTATGGAGGCATGCAAATTTGGTCTGTATCATGAAGGATTGGTCTGTCTTATGACATGAATGTTTTTTTTGTTTACAGGAATGATACTGATGAATGCCTGTATTACATACTTTGAACTTGCAATGTACGGGGTATGCGCCTGGGCGTTTATCCTTGCTATTATTGTGCTGATCCTGGTTATCCACACCAAACGACAAGTCAGTGGAGGTCACGGCTCCTCGCGCAAGAAGAAAGGCGGTCCTGGCAAGAAACCACCAGGCGGGAAAAAACGCCCGCCAAATGGCACCAAGAAGGGATGGGCATAAACAGTCTAGAAACTTCTTGTTCCATCTTGTTATTCCTGGGTGTTATTCAAGGATGACTCATGTCCATTCAATATATGTGTTGTTTCTGCTTTGGTTTCTTATGATTTAACAGCTATAATAGTTTTTATTAAGGAAATATTGGAAGTTATACAAAATTTATGTAGATAAGAGATCTGTGTAAAGCTGCGGTCTCACCTACCGGGATGTTCCGGGACGATCCGTGGTGAAATTATTGTTGCGGTTACACTAGCCCCGGCAGTACTACGGTAATTTCCAACTAACCACCCAGGATGCGCTCCGGATCATCAAGGCAGAGCCCAGGTGAAGCTACGGTTCATGCCCGTGCCTCCCCGGTCGTTCCCGGATGACGCCGGAAGAGCCCCGTTTAGCCCAGGCAGAGCCCAGGTCGATCCAGGCAGAGCCCCGGCAGAGCCCAGGACGATTCAAGCAGAGCCCCGGTAGAAGCCCGGTGGATTGAAAACGCGCGAAAATGATTACATTGATACATAATTTTTATTTTATATATATATCTATTGTTCCAGAATAATAATTCATGATGATTTTCTGAAAAATTCTTATGCAAGACTTGGATAGAAGGGAAATAGGAAGGATTTAATACAAGCAAGTGCAATCATTACAAATTGTCGTGATTCTATTGAAATGAACCGGGCTTTGCTGTGGCTCTACCGGGATCAATCGTAGCTCCATCGTCATCCTCCGGGGCTCTGCCGGCATCCTCCAGGGCTCTGCCGGCATTCACCGGGGCTCTGCCAGCATTAACCGGGGCTCTACCGTAGCTCTACCGGCTAAATTATACCCCGAATCATTCCCGGTTTATGCCGGCAGAGCTACGGTGCTTCCCCGGCAAAGCTATACTTCCCGGATCATCCCGGACTACCCCGGTGATATTAAATATTTTATTCCATCCCCGGGTCGAATGCCGGATGTTCCCGGATCATTCCGGACGTTGCCGGTAAAGTTACGGATGTACCCGGTTGTTCCCAGTCGTACCCCGGTCGTTCCCGGATCACCCCGGACGTCTAACGGGGCTCTGCGGGATGTCAGCGAGGCTGTAGCTTTACGAAATTTTAACAGGCGTATTTCTTATTTTACTATGTATACATTTTTCAAGTTCATGAACGAAGTATTTTTATTGCTGAAGACAATTTTGTTATAATTTTTGTTCGTTGATTATTTATTTTATTGTTGTTGTTTTCTTTTATTATTTGTTTGCTTTTGCGCCCGCGCGCGAGCGTGTTCGCAGGGAGTAGGGATTGGCTCTCAGTGCACCAGCGTCAGCCTGGGTAGAACAACTTGCTTTCAGGTTCCTAACATGAAAGATTCAAGATGAATTTTTAAAAGAAATTACATGTTTAATCATTAAAGGTATGCTCGCTATATACATTTAGATCGGTAACATACAAAGTCAATTCACTAAAGAAACAACTGCGGGAAAAAAAGAACACAATTTTTTTCACGGATTACCCATTAATGTTTAAAAGCATATTTCAGGATAATATGATAACCGTTGGTTCATCGGTTTTAAATTATTCAGGAACGCGGATCATCGGTTTCATATTCAGGAACGCGGATCGTCGGTTTCATTATTCATCTCAACAAACCTACTTAACAATCCAGCTCAAAATACAAAGATTTTTTTACTTCTATAGACAGCAACATATTAATGGTACATGTGCATGTAGTTCAAAAAGAAGAAAATTGAATGCTTTTATGTAAGTTATATTTTTATTAAAGAAGTTTTTAAGTATTTTACATACTATTATTTTTTTTCACGTCAGTAAATTAAAACGATAATAACTTCAGGAAACCCTGATTTCGTTTAAATTTCAATTCATCAATTCGGTAAACTTTGATAACAGCATTCTAGGTCAGTGTTTCTGGGAAACAGATTATTCGAATGACGTAATTTTAAAATGGCTGACATATCTGTTCATGCATATGGAGTTTTCCGAATTAAATTTGAGCTGCTGATTGAATACAAGCGGTTTTTAATGACGGTTAGACCAACGGCGTCCTGTAGAAACACTATGACACATTGCAGGAGAAAGTGCTTTCGAACAGTCGCAGCTGCCGTTATCAACAGGAACGCTGTCATCTACTTCCGGCGTATTTCCAGGAGTTTCCGGTTCATTTTCTGGCTCAATTGCATTCCCGTTTGGCTTGATTTCAATGTCTGCGCATGCTTGAAATGTTTCTTGTGGTCCGCAACCTAAATAAAAAGATTATCGATGTGGAGTAATCGTGACAATCTAAAATCTTTCAACGTAACATTTTTTTACATATTCAAAGCTTGGTGAAGATTCAGAGTAAATTTTGTAGCAATGTCGGTAAGTCTGCAATAACAGTGAGTATTACACAAATGAAATTACCTCTTTAAAACCCAGAATAGAAATTAAATTATTAAGTAAAACGAAGAACATTGCTATATTAAAACGTATCTTAACAAAAGTCTAAAGACGAACGACGGGTTACTTAACGATCAAGTTAATTTTAAAAGCAACAAATCTAGCGTTTATATGTAATTTGGACTTTGGGGTAAATACAGACAAGTAAAATCTCAATTTAAAGGTTATTAATCCAAAAATGTTATCTTTTGTATCTTGTTTTAGTTCCCTTAAAAGTGAATCATTGGCCATATAGATGAAATATTCTTTGCTTTTATTTGTTTGAAAGATTAAAGTGATTAAATATTTGTGTAAACTACTTTGTATATGCCAGAACACATAGATTACTATGGAAAGCCTTGAGTGTCTTATAATTATAAACCTGAACATTGTTATGTCCAAATAGCAATATATTGAGCCAACCTTTCCTTATACAAGATGCACTCACAAATATATTATGTGGATCCATCTTTATATGTAGTCAACTGAACAATGGTATGATGTCAATGTGTCTATATAAGATGTCAATATATCATTATACGATGTGCATTTCTGAATATAACATTATATGATGTCAATGTCTCCTTATATTATGTCAATCTATTAATATACGCTGTGCATTTTTCAGTATATTATAACCTAACAATATGATGTAAATGTGTCCTTCTATGATGTAAATCTTTCATTATACGATGTGCATTAATGAATATATTGTGTGGAACCATCTTTATATAGAGTCAAAATAACATAATATTATGTAGAACCGTATTTATATAGAGTCAACTTAACAATATATGATGTCAACACGTCCTTATATGATGCCAATCTTTCATTGTACGATGTGCATTAATGAATATATTATGTGAAACCATCTTTATATACAGTCAAATTAACATTATATGATGTCAACACGTCCTTATATGATGTCAATCTTTCATTATACGATGTGCATTAATGAATATATTATGTGAAACCATCTTTATATACAGTCAAATTAACATTATATGATGTCAACACGTCCTTATATGATGTCAATATTCCATTATACGATGTGCATTAATGAATATATTATGTGAAACCATCTTTATATACAGTCAAATTAACATTATATGTCAACACGTCCTTATATGATGTCAATCTTTCATTATACGATGTGCATTAATGAATATACTATGTGAAACCATCTTTATATACAGTCAAATTAACATTATATGATGTCAACACGTCCTTATATGATGTCAATCTCTCATTATACGATGTGCATTAATGAATATATTATGTGAAACCATCTTTATATACAGTCAAATTAACATTATATATGATGAGTATGTGTCCTTATATGATGTCAATCTTTCATTATATGATGTGCAATTACGAATATATTATGTGGAACCATTCTTATATAAAGTCAAAACAACACTTTATTGTGTGAAATTGTCTTTATATAGAGTCAGCTTAACAATATATGATACAATTTACTTTGAGTTTTCCCGAACGGTGCATAGTGAGATATAACCCAGTAAATTTAACCCCATCAGTATAATGATAGAAGCACACGACATAATGATGTTTGCACTGCATATAATTTGTTTGTTTGTTTCATTTTACGCCTTTTCCCAACAGTATTTCAGTCATATAGACGGGTAGTTTCCTAACCATCGTTCCTGGAGAGTTACACCAGTACTAGACTACCTTCCTCCGCGCTAAACTACCAAAGCATCTCCCGGGGATCGAACCCACGCCAGAGAGGTTTATGGATTAGAAGTCATCGACTCTAACCCCTCGACCATGGAGGCTTGCACTGCATATAAAGCAGCGGTCGTATAACAATAGATGCACATCGTATAATGAAAGATTGACATAATATATTGATAAGTTGACTGTATATAATGATGCAACCACATGATATATTCATAAATGCACATCGTATAATAATAGATGCACATCGTATAATGAAAGATTGACATAATATATTGATAAGCTGACTGTATATAATGATTCTACCACATCATAATTATATTCATAAATGCACATCGTATAATGATTGGTCGACATCATATAAAGACACATTGACATCATATATTGTTCAGTTGACTTCATATAAGGATGCATCTACATAATATATTAATGAATGCACATCGTATTAAGAAAAAGTGACACAACAACGTTCACTTTTATAATCATAAGACAGTCAAGGCTTTCCATAGATATCCTAGAAATTGATATTTATGTTAACTAGGCAAGATGATATTGAAAGGAAAAATTGGGCTACCTCAGTAAACAAGAGGGCCATGATGGCCCTGAGGTCGCTCACCTGTATATAGCCCCCCTAACCCCGGGCCAATTTTTACCCAAGGGCTTTTATTTGTTTATTTGAACAGACTTGGTAGACACCCATAAGAAGATGTTTCATGCTAAACATCTAAGTTCTAGCTCATTGGGTTTTTAAAAGATTATTTTTTAAGTTTTTACTATACACATATAGTTAAAAACAATGACACCCCTGGGGCAGGGCCAGTTTTGACCCCCCGGCTTTTATTTGAACAAACTTTGTAGATATTTACTTAAAGATGTTTCATGCTAAATATCTAAACTCTAGCTATTTGGGTTTTTTCAAAGAAGATTTTTAAGTTTTGCTATACACATATAAGGAAAATCAATGACCCCCAGGGGGGGGCCAGTTTTGACCCCAGGGCTTTTATTTGAACAAACTTGGTAGACACTCACTAGAAGATGTTTCATGCCAAAAATCTTAGCTCTAGCTCTTTGGGTTCTTTAAAAGAGGATTTTTTTAAGTTTTTACTATATGCATATTGGGAAAATCTATGACCCCCTGGGGCAGGGCCAATTCTGACCTCAGGGCTTTTATTTGAACAAACTTGGTAGACACTCATTAGAAGATGTTTCATGCTAAATATCTTAGCTCTAGCTCTTTGGGTTCTTTAAAAGAAGATTTTTTAAGTTTTTACTATATGCATATAGGGAAAATCAATGACCCCCTGGGGCGGGGCCAATTTTGACCCCAGGGCTTTTATTTGAACAAACTTGGTAGACACTCACTAGAAGATGTTTCATGCCAAATATCTAAGCTCTAGCTCATTACAGTTCTTTAAAAGAAGTTTTTTTTAAGTTTTTACTATATGCATATAGGAAAATCAATGACCCCCCGGGGCGGGGCCAATTTTGACCCCAGGGCTTTTATTTGAACAAACTTGGTAGACACTTACTAGAAGATGTTTCATGCCAAATATCTTAGCTCTAGCTCTTTGGGTTCTTTAAAAGAAGATTTTAAGTTTTTACTATATGCATATAGGGAAAATCAATGACCCCCTGGGGCGGGGCCAATTTTGACTCCAGGGCTTTTATTTGAACAAACTTGGTAGACACTCACTAGAAGATGTTTCATGCCAAATATCTAAGCTCTAGCTCTTACAGTTCTTTAAAGGAAGATTTTTTAAGTTTTTACTATATGCATATAAGAAAATCAATGACCCCCCTGGGCCGGGCCAATTTTGACCCCAGGGCTTTTATTTGAACAAACTTGGTAGACACTCACTAGAAGATGTTTCATGCCAAATATCTTAGCTCTTGCTCTTTGGATTATTTAAAAGAAGATTTTTTAAGTTTTTACTATATGCATATAGGGAAAATCTATGACCCCTGGGGCAGGGCCAATTTTGACCCCAGGGCTTTTATTTGAACAAACTTGGTAGACACTCACTAGAAGATGTTTCATGCCAAATATCTTAGCTCTAGCTCTTTCGGTTCTTTAAAAGAAGATTTTTTAAGTTTTTACTATATGCATATAGGGAAAATCAATGACCCCCTGGGGCGGGGCCAATTTTGACCCCAGGGCTTTTATTTGAACAAACTTGGTAGACACTCATTAGAAGATGTTTCATGCCAAATATCTAAGCTCTAGCTCTTAGGGTTGTTTAAAAGAAGATATTTAAAGATTTTTCTTTCGGTTGCCATGGCAACCAGAGTTCTGCATGGAATTAAATTCTTTGAACAATTTTTAAAGGTGACCACCAAAGGAACATTTCTGTGAAGTTTGGATGAAATTGGCTTAGTGGTTTATGAGGAGATGTCGTTTAAAGCAAAAGTTTACGGACGGACGGACGACGGCCGGACGGACGCCGGACGAAAAGCGATCACAAAAGCTCACCCTGTCACTTTGTGACAGGTGAGCTAAAAATGAATTCTATACTTACGGATTTGGTATTGTTTGGCTTAGTAAAGAAAATGGGGATATCAACCATTTATTCATCAATTTAAACAAAGAATAGTTGATTGTTAAACACAGAATTGGATAGAAGAAATTAAAAATTGTTCGTAAAAATTCACAGCGACGCAATACAGTACCCGGTGTAATATATTTCCAATCCATGTTAATGCAAAGAAATATAATATTTATTAATTGATATCCCATTTTATGTAAAAAAGACAGTATCCAGATTTAGATGAACGAGTCACAATAATGAAACTGGACCACATTTAGGAAAACCAAGACATGAACGAATTTGCAAAAACTGTTTGCAAAATGATAATTATTTTATTGAAGACGAGTTTCATCTATTTTTGTTATTTTGTTACAGATTTTCCCAACAAAGAAAACGTTACATCTATGTGATACAATCATGAAAATATATTCCATAATTCCAAAATTTTGCAACTGGATGAAAACTCTAAATGTGTAGGGGAAAAAAAGTTCTTCTTTTTTTGTTAATGAATTGATACAGACACAACTTAAATATGCACTACTGCTTTGATTATTCATTATACTGTGTATTTTGGGCTAGAGGCAGAAAATGTTGCTGATGTTGTTGTTGTGATGAACGTGAAAATAGTCCGCACTTAAATCTAACATGGCACCGAATTTGTCATTAACATAATACGAGATTTTCTACTGGTGTGAATTTTAGGGATAAAATTCATGGGTATACATAATTAATATATTTGCTCATTCATAAATGTTTTCTAAATATAGAATTTTATTTAAAAAGTGGAGAATTTGATTTTAAAAAATAGTACCCAAGCAGCCCTTAGCCCAGCTGTTTCCGGCCCTGTATCTCCACTGAAGAATACATCGTGTACAGGTCAAATTTGGCGGGAGTTTTACTCTGTGGGCGATATCTGCACTGTAGGACTGGGTAATGATCTTAAAGGCTGTCGTGACACCATCTTCACCAACCAGCAAATTCTTGTTGAAACAATCATAACCTACAACGGCTTGTTTTTCATCGTTTTCACAGATCCTATATTCCATTTCACCTTTATGATTCGCAGTCAGCTGTGATTTGATCTCAATTACCTCCCCTTGCATGTACGTCTTCACAATAAAATCGTTTGCATATTTTCCATTTGGAGGTTCATTTGGTGGGTTATCACTGGGCCTAGCTCCACATACAGGACATTTAGGGGACTCCTCACCGGCCTCGGTCTGCATAGAAAAAAAGACACACAAAAAGAAAAGTCATTTCCGGAACGATATATTTTTTTTTCAAAATATTGGGCATTAGATAATTTACAATCACTCATACTTTAACTCTATATATCAAGTCGACGTTTAAAAACATGTACTACTGTATATTGTGGAATATGGCACAGGCACGAGTACCGGACCTGGGAAGAAAATAAGACCACATTGATAAATCAAAGCACAGAAGGCGCTGAATTTGTTTGGGTATCAGAAAGTCAGAAGGGTGAAAGTTGTGAGATTATTAACCAATTTCTTTGTATAGTGTCACCAATGCAGTTTCCAGTGTTGTAACTATAGTAAATTGGCTATAAGACTAATTGCAACACTGCACTGATATTCAATTCAATGTTTAATTGGCTTTAAAAAAAAGTTGCCTGAACTGGGATTTGAACTCCAGACCTCTCGCTTCCAAAGCGAGAAAGTAAACCCCTCGACCACAAGTAGTTGTAAGATAACAGCCTGAAGAATTCCGTATCATTCTAAATTAAAGTTCGTAACCGTTATTAGTTTCGATATATTTTGTTCACGGTAAACCTGTTGTTTAACACTGAAGTGAATAATCATGGAGCTGAATATAAGCATGTATATCTATAAGAATAACACAATATTAGAAATCTTCGACCAATCGGGAACTATTTTTTCGTTACGAAAATTAATGTGCCTGTCATTTGACAATCTTTACGCAGTGATCTCCCCTTAATTTTTTCGGCGTTAATATACATATGAAGGGAAGTAACCGCTTCGAGGAGTTTGGACTACTTTCGGCATTTGCAAATAAGAACATCAGGGTCTGAAATTTCGCTACCATTATTTGTTTGGTCTGACGACCCAAACAAATAAAAACCTCTATGTTCATATCAAATGTGTCAAAAACCAAAAAAAAAAAAAATGCCTCTTAAAAATATACTATAAGTTAAGAGAACTCCAGATTCGAGTCTACGAGCAAGGGATTCATTTCCCGGAACGTTGTGAAAACAATTGTCCAGATAATTAAACAAAACTTTTATCACTATTTCACGTTTGTATTGAGATTCCAAATAACGAAATAATTAAATAATCTATATTTTATATTTTTAAGGGAGGGGGGCAAATTTTTTTGTTTTTTACACATTTAAGATGAACACAGTGGTTTTTCATCAATTTGGTCGGTCATATTTTCTTCCCAGGTTCGATACTCGTGCCTGTGGTATATGGTGGCTGATTTGTGCCATTCATGTTTTCGTCCTGCGACCCGCCAAGCGAAAAGTCGAGAATTAATAAATTAAAATGGCGGGGCACGGAGCGAAAACACGCTAATTAGCGGGCGCGCGGTTCGAAATTTAATAGATAAAACTTCGCCCCGCGGGAGTGCAGAGCGAAATTTAAGAAATAAAACGGCGGGGACATGGAGCGGGGACATGGAGCGAACACACGCTGATTAGCGAGGGCGCGGGGCGAAGTTTAAATAAATAAGCGACTTTCGCTTGGCGGGGTCGCGGGGCGAAAACACAAATGGCACAAATCAGCCACCATAGTTGAACCTTACAAAGAATTATAACTGCGAGTATATTGAATTCCAATCAACATTTGCCTGGGCTTTTGCATTTAAAATGTCCTCTTTCTTGTAATTGACATTTTGTTGCATTTGTTACTTTTAATTTCGTAGAGTAGAGGGCAATATCGCTGGAAGTTGGGTCCCGGGCACTAACAAAACTAAATTGAAATGGAGCGGCTAATTATCAGTTAAAGCAGCACACCTTCAGATTCATGCTTATTTTCATTTCATTTTTAAATTTTCAAAACAAAGAATGTAATTTACACATTGCACGCGGCACGTCTATCCAAGTAGATTACCAAAACATGATCAAAATACATGTATGCAAAATTGGCCCTAACTACGCAGTTGAAATATGGTGATAGATACTGCAAACTCATTCATTGCATATACGATACTCCCCGCAGGTACCGCGTCCTTGCCTATTCCGATGTAATAGGAAATTTGTTTCTTTACACATTGAATGCTACCAAATACTGTTTCCACCATTATAGTGAAAGTGGAAGTGCTGCTTTTTGTGAATTTGGATAGAAATTGTTAGATTTTTTTTTCATTTCAAATAAATTCTGTCATTGATAGGAAAATTCAAAGCTGCCTGTGTGTGCTGAAAAAAAACTTCTTTAATTAACCCATATTTAACGGTTAAACTTATAATTTCATATTCCGACATGTGAACGTCGTCTGCTGAAACTGTAGTGACAGCATATTCTGTTACAAAAAATTATACAGAAGCCAAAAAGTGCCATTAATTTACATACCACGGTACCATAGTGCTTTCCCTATAAGCTCCCATTTTAAACATGGCTGATCGTGTATAGATGTTTCTAATTAAAATCATTTAGTTATTCCATGAATAACATGTTTATTTTAAAGTCAAGATGCGACAGCTAAACACAATTCAATAAAATAGTTAATATAAGTTCTTTTTATTTGTACAATTTTCTGGAAATAATAAGAACAGTGGTACCATAGGGGACCATCCTAGCATGTAAGTCGTGAATTGTATTTTTACTTTTCTTAAAATCTAACCTCATTTTTCGCAAGGTTGATTTTCTTGATTTTTTTTTTTTGGGCTCATTTGAATCACGTTGCACCATAACATCTTTGTTATTATGCCTATCTTGAAAATGACTTCCAACTAATTCAAACTAAACCGCATCGAATTGATTTCCCAGTATAATGAAATATATTTCCCTTGAGTAGTATGTATGTAGTCCATCCGCCCGTTAAGGCACAAAAAGCAGCTTTCGCTGTCGAGTACGGAACCCGGATATGTCACCAGTCATGCCCTTAAAGCACAAAGCGGTGGTAATTTTCCTAATTAATTTGGTGAGTATTAACCAAAGATATGATTTTTGAGCTAAAAGTAAGTCACTGTAAGGCGGTCAATACGACCCTAAATGTACAGTAACATGTGACTATAATGAAAAGGGATAGCCCTTAAAAAGGGCTGTTGATGCCAAGCAAAGATGTGAATGAAAATATTCCCTTACCCGTACGCCGCCGCAGTTATATCCCATGTCAGTTGTATCGAAGGCGTGTCCAGGAAAATACCTTCCCAGAGTAACCCTGGAAGGCGGGTCTATCAATCGGCCGTGCCCCTCTACTGCCACGAAGAGGGCAATAAAATGCGCGGACAACAAAAGCAAATTCATTTCTGCAGCTGCAAACAAAGCAATGAAAATCATTATTTCTTGAATTTGGAAACTATTTATATTATTCATTTGCAACACAATTTATACGGGGGTTCCGTGATGTGTCAGTTAAATCTGAAACAATACTAACTTTCTTGTTAAATAACTGAATGTGGAGATATTTGTTTTGGTTTTGTAAAACAATTTAGTCATCTGTTATTATTTGAACGCAATGTCATGAAAAGTAAAATATTAACGTTTGCAGCTGCACACAGAGATTTGCTTCTTTAGTGAGAATAAAAGCATCTAATTTAAATGCAAAAAATTCAAGCATAAGACCTGCAAATTCATAGAAAATATTATCATGTTTTACTTAAACAATATCTTGTTATTACTCAACAATTGTGTTTGTGTGTTTTTGTTTGCTTGTTTGTTGTTGTTCTTTTTTTTTAAATTTACTATTTATTTACTTT
This sequence comes from Ruditapes philippinarum, assembly GCF_026571515.1. NCBI lineage: Eukaryota > Metazoa > Mollusca > Bivalvia > Venerida > Veneridae > Ruditapes > Ruditapes philippinarum. The sequence continues at coordinate 241,574 of NW_026858769.1, read as the reverse complement.
TTAAGTAAATCAGCGAGATGGCCACCAAGCCAGAGATAAAACAAAAATGAACAAAAATAACAAATAAATAAAAAAACACAGAAATATAATAAGAAAAAAGTTAGAAAAAAAGAACTTACCTGTTTCGAATCAAACTCCAAAATGATCTTGATGGGATATCAACTTGTAGATCCGGGTGCCTAAATTTATTCATAAGGGATACAATTATCTCTCATAATTGACCTTCTCAATTTACACCATTTACATGATACCTCGGTATATTTGTAGTTATATTTTAAATACGAACAAAACGGGGTTTTATTAAAAAAATTCATGGTCGAAAATTTAGCGAAACACCCTCCGGTCACGCAATTTAGTGAACAATATTGGGCATAGGTTTACAATGAAAGCATCCATTGTGTTAAATAAGAGACTCGCATTTATTTTCTTGTGAAATTTTATACTTTCACTAAATGAAGTTGCAAGTCATTAAAAAAGTGTAGGTGGAGAGTAGGTGTTGAATATTTTATGACCTGGATTGTTTTTGTGGGATGCTTTAGTTAAAGTACAAAGATGGAATATTCATGTACGTATTTTATGACATTAAATCAAAGGCAAAGGCCTCTTAGGGTATGAGCGGCACCACCGTGAGTAATTGGTAACATATTCCGGACTTACCACCTGCTCTTAACCACTTCCGGTTCGCATCATACCCAGCTCTTTTATTCAGCTAGCTTACGGTATGTCAGTCGTTATCCTTAGACGCCCTCTCGTTTTTTGGTGTCAAGCAAAGGGCAGCCTACGGCGTTCTAGGGTCTCACGCACTCTAGTAGCCTTCCCCCTGCCTACTTTGTACGGCTTCAGCCATGTGCAAGTTCTGGTCTTTATTTTCGCCATCCAAAGTTCTTCCGATCTTCCGATGTTTATTGCCTCTCCACGACGCGCACTTGCCGAGTCAATGAGAGATACCGGTATCAGCAGTGCCATTCAGAATACAAACTAAAATACATGTACATGTACTTATCATAAGTAATATAAGGCAAAACCGCTTAGAAGTCCGTACATGGTTGTAACATTAAGTCCGTACATGGTTGTAACATTCAGACTCTAGTGGTGTTTGATACGGCAGTAAGCCACTTTGAGTTCACGATAGCACAGTTCAGCCATCACGTCCCTCCTGGGCAAGTCGTCAAGCAGTTTACTATTACTAGTGCCTTTAGTTTCGCAAAGATATTGTCTTTATCTTTTTTTTCACGTGCCACGTAACCTCATTAAGGTGCTTAGAATGCTAAAATCAATCAATATTTAATTTACATCTTTACGCTTTTCACTGTCGCGACGTTGATCTGTTTTGATATCAAAATAGCTGAAAATAATTCCAGCTTATGCGGCAATGGGATATAAAATGAGCCGCGTCACGACAAAACCAACATAGTGCGTTTGCGACCAGCATGGCTCCAGACCAGCTTGCGCATCCACACAGTCTGATCAGGATTTATGCTGTTCGCTATCAGTTGTTTCTCAACTTGCTATAGGGTTTGTAAGCGAACAGCATTGATCCTGATCAGACTGCGCGGATGCGCAGGCTGGTCTGGGTTCATGCTGGTCGCAAACGCATTATGTTGGTTTTGTCGTGACGCGGCTCAAATGGATTTTACTTCAGGAAGATGCCTTTAGAAAGATTAAATGTAATATTTTTCAAATATTGAAGTGTGGTAAGCGTTCACTAAACTAAGTAATTTAAAGAGAATCATTTATGTTTAAAGACGTTTCTACGTTTCTCGTATTTAAAACCAATTTTTAACCTTGAGTATTTATAAGTGTGATATTAAACTTGCTGTAGTAGAATTGTACCCTGGTTAAGTAATTTCAAAAATCAATCTAGTAATGACGAAGCTATAGGCCAAATATTTAAACTAAACTAAACTAAAGTATTTACATTTAAACGTTGACCTATTGGCGTGACCTTGACCTCTGATAATGGATCTGTATCGTGCGCAGAAATGTGTGTTGTTTTGTTTTTGATTTTCAATTTTGTTGCTTTTTCACATTAAATAAACAAGGAATGACAAAGCTTTAGGTAGGATCTACATTTTATCATTTGGCCTTTTATTATAACCATGACCTTTGAGTAGTCATTGTACCCAATATATTTCACCATTGCACACATATGTGCCATGTTTTCCAAAGTCCGTCAAGGCATGATATATACTGACATATACGGTGTTTGGTTGAAATTGGGTGTTATAAAAACCTGAAATGAGTATATGAATATAATTTAATCTTTCTTATCATAAAAAAGACATTACATTTTAGCAGACAAACGTGAAAACAGATGGGAACCAGCCCTTAATTTATCAAAATATACGAGAACAAATGGATTTTTTAGTAATTACGTTATATCTTAAAAAGGCCTCGAATATCGAGTAACTGATATCGGAAACCCAATAGCATACAAAAAGTACGAGTAAACTTGTATAGTTTAACAAACTTGTATAGTTTAACAAACTTTTATAGTTCAACAAACTTGTATAGTTTAACAAACTTGTATAGTTCAACATTTCTTACCCGTACTCTACCTGGCAGGCAATAACATGCTCAGGTCATCAATTAAGAACTAGATCAGCCTGCATGTCACTGCAGTCTGTAACCCTAAGCTGCTTGAAATTGACTTTTTTATGACTTAAGCGTTGAATACAACTAAAACATAGAAATCGAGGACTGGTTACAGATAAGGTATTAATTACTCGGTGACAAAATATAATTTTAAATGCATACAAAATGTGTATCTAGAACAAAATTGTTTTACTTCACGAACATTCAGCCGGCACCAAATGCCTTTTCCATATTTCATATGAACATGGCCGTAGATTGCGCCTTGTATTTTATTGTACATGTAGGCTAATATAATTATATTGTTTGCTTGCGGCAACAGAAAAAAAGCACACAAAAATCATGCGACCATTGAAGACCAAGATTTGCGGGTCTTATCATGGTCTGCACTGTTCGCTGAACCCATTGTGAAAATTTTCCTAAAATGATGAATGGTCTTTTCAAGAACAAAAGACGGACGAGTCCATTTAAGATATTCAGAGTGAAAGGGGTTGAATAGCGTTCCATTTAATCCGGGTGCGGGGTCTTTGAAAATATAATTTCAATTTTATAACCTGTTAGTTGAAAACATCGGCCAAATATGATGGTATACTGAAGTGCTTTTTTTAATGTACTCGTGTTACCAGATTTCAGAGAGATCATGATAAATTGATATTCTATTCTTACAGGTAATATGAACAATATTTTACGGTGCTCCGTTAGGGACATCGGCAATGAATAAAGAAATTACAAACGCGAAAAGTCGAAAACACGATGGTAAAAACTCAAAGTAACAAAGACGGAAGCTCAATATTACGATGACGAAAACGTGATGATTCTCGACTTGAATTTGTCGAGTTTTCGTCATGGTGTCCTCGCATTTTCGTCGTCGTTCCTTCGCGTGTTCGTGTTTTCGTGATTTCGCGTTTTCGTCTATGTAAATTCGTGTTTACGACTTTTCGAGTTTCAAATAACTTCTTTCATTGGCGATGGTCCTAACGGAATACCGTAGTATTTAGATACATGAGAAACATTTTAAAACGATGGTACAGATCAGGGTCTTTCAAATAAGACCCTGTAAAGATTCAGGAAAAATTGCAACGAAATCTTCATTCCCTTTCTTATGTTACTGTGTCCGGTTTCCAGAAATATTGGAAAGAAGTCATAGACAGCGTATATATACGTTACTAATATTAACTTTGACATGTCATGATGAGAAATTTAAGAATGCATTGAGAAAATGTTCTAAAACTACTCGTATTAGATTTACATATCATTGTCAATTAGCAATGAACTTATTTGAAACAGGCTATAATTTGCGCTAAAAGTGAACACAGGGAAGCTATAACAATTGTAGAAGTCTTCATGTTCCTCGAAGCTGATGACGTCAGAGCACAGTTACACTTACAGCCACCGTTAGAATCGTATTCGTCTGTTTTGTCAATCTCTTCTCTTTCGTCGACGTCACCGTCTGGTACCGTTACGTCTTTGTCTGGCGTTGGCATAACAATATCGTCTGCTCCTATGGCGACGTCTGCGCAGCCGTAAAACTGTTCTTGTGGTCCACAGCCTAAAGGTAAAGGTAACAAAACAATTATGCCATAAGTTCAACAAGGCAGTCTGAAGGACAGCTAAATCTCCTTCCGGAGCGTACATGAATGTGTTTTTCTTGGCCTCTAATCAACTATGACCTTGATGTTGTGCCATGCATATCATAAGCACATTTGCTCATCACAAAAGTCTATTGTACATGTAGTTAAATGACCATTTATCATCCATATTTAGAAGGTGGATATCTATGTATATCCTCTTATTTCTTTTCAATTTTTTAGGCCATGGTCTTGGTAACCATGAGTAATTTTACACTTCGTATATTGACAAGTTTCTTACATATTTGGCAGTATCATAGTTTAGGCAAAATTGCTGTTCCGTGGGCTTTAGTGATACATTGTATATGTCCTGTTTTCACTTATTTTACTTTGATTGAGACTCCTATGTTTTATTTGTTATATAGTTTTCATGTTTTACAAATCATTCAGGTCAGAATTACAAGACTGCTGGTTATGTTATAACCTTGACCTTCGGGGACACCTGCTTGTTATCCTCTGTAGGGGATGATGGTGATCAAGTGTGGCAATATAATTAAAAAAATTCAGTAGTTAAAAAGTTATGACGAGGACACAAAATTGTTGACTTTTAAAATTTGACCTCTATGGATGACCTAGACCTTGGGGAAGCGACCTGAATATTGCGCTTCACACATCATGCCAATATGGTGACAATTGTGCAGTCATTTTCATTTTTTCAGTAGTTTAAAAGTTGAGGAGCGGACAGGAGAATATGGACTTTATCATTTGACCTTTAAGTGTGACCTTGACCTTGAATATAGCAACCTGGATTTACCTTCGATGTAGCAAACTAGATGTTGCGCCCTGCAGATTGTGTCATGGTGGGGATCATTTGTGCCAAATAATTTTAAAACCTTTAGATTGTCAACAAGTTATAGAGCGGACATGAAAAATAGATGTTTAAACACTGGACCTTTGAGTTAGACCTTGACCTTAAGGATAGTGACATGACTGTTGTGCTCTGCACATCGTCTCATAATGGTAATCATTTCTCCAAAGTTTAAAAACATTGCAGCGGAGCGGATACGAAATTAGACTTTTTAACACTTGACCTTTAAGTGTGACATAGGCCTTGAGGTAGTGACCAAATTATTGTGCTCTGCACATTTTCTCATAATGGTGATCACTTGTGCCAAGTTATTAAACAAGAGAGCCATGATGGCCCTAGATCGCTCACCTGACCCATCAAACTCATCCGAACAATTACCTAGACAAGCATTCTGACCAAGTTTCATGACAGGTGAGTCAAAATGTGACCACTTCAGTGTTAACAAGGATTATCCATAATTGAGCAGTGTGACCTAGTTTTTTTTACCAAGGTGACCCATATTCAAACTTGACCTGGAAATCATCAAAACAAACTTTCAGACCAATTGGATCAAAACAGTAGCAACTAGATTGTTAACAAGATTTTTCTGTTTTTAGCTCCAGTGACCTAGTTTCACATTTTGAACTCATCCGAGCAATTACTAAGACAAGCATCCTGACCAAGTTTGATGATAATTGAGTCAAAAATGTGACCACTAGAGTGTTAACAATGTCTTTCCATATTTGGGCGGTGTGACCTAGTTTTTCATCCGAGATGACCGATGTTCGAACTTGACTTAGAAATCATCAAAACAAACTTTCAGACCAATTTACAGGGTATTTGGATCAAAACAGTAGCCACAAGAGTGTTAGAATGATTTTTCTATTTTTAGCTCCTGTGACCTTGTTTTTCATCCGATGACCCATGTTCGAACTCATCCGAGCAAGTACCTAGACAAGCATCCTGATCAACTTTGATGACACTTGTGTCAAAAATGTGACCGCTAGAGTGTTAACAAGATTTTTCTATTTTTAGCTCCGGTGACCTTGTTTTTCATCCGAGATGGCCCATGTTCGAACTCATCCAAGCTATCACCTAGACAAGCATCCTGACCAAGTTTGATGATAATTGAGGCAAAAATGTGACCGCTAGAGTGTTAATAAGGTTTTTCTATTTTTAGCTCCGGTGACCTAGATTTTCATCCAGGATTACCCATGTTCGAACTCATCCGAGCTATCACCTAGACAAGCATCCTGACTAAGTTTGATGATCATTGAGGCAAAAATGTGACTGCTAGAGTGTTAACAAGGTTTTTTCTATTTTAAGCTCCGGTGACCTAGATTTTCATGTTCGAACTCATCCAAGCTATCACCTTGACAAGCATCCTGACCAAGTTTGATGATGATTGAGGCAAAAATGTTACCTCTAGAATGTTAACATGGTTTATCTATTTTTAGCTCTTGTGACCTAGTTTTTCATTCGAGATGACACATGTTCGAACTCATTCGAGCTATCAACTAGATAAGCATCCTGACCAAGTTTGATGATGACTGAGGCAGAAATGCGACCGCTAGAGTGTTATCGAACTAAATGTAGACGGACGACGGACGAAGGACAATCATCGATCCTAAAAGCTCACCCTGAGCATGCTCAGGTGAGCTAAAAAATCAGCGGTTATATGGAGCGGACCCGAAAGTGTTACGGACGGACGGACGGAAGCCATTCCTATAATCCCTTCCCCGCTTTGCGAAAGGGGAATAGTAACAAAGCAATAGTGGTTAGATCGAATACAAGTATTAACGACACAACCATCCATTTTCCGAAAATTTCGCACCATTTACGGAGCTTATAAAGAATTTAATCGTCCTCGTCTTATTGCAATTAATTTTAATTTGATACAAAACCATTTAAATACACGTTACCTATACATCCTTTTCCTGTCTCAAAATCGGTTCCCCAACTGTTTCCGGTATTGTACTTCCACTGGATTACGCAAGCTTTGCATTTCAAACCGTTTGGAAGCTTGACCTTGTGTGCAATATGGAACATGGATGTTGTGATCGTAAATCTTGTTTTCCCAGACTCGTCTGCCAAGAGATTTTCGTCAAAACAGGTTTGGGTCACAGCCGCTTTCGGGTCATCATTGCGACACAGTCTGTACTCAAACCACCCCTTATGATTGGCTGTTATATGAACTTTGATCTCTATCATTTGGCCTGCATCGTATTTAGCAACCAATGTACCAGTAGCGTATTTGCCGTTCGGAGCCTCGTTATCGCGCGCTCCATCATACCGGTCCCCGCAGACGCCACATTTCCCGTCATTCTGTCCCCACTGAATCTGTAAGGAAATGTGCATTCTTTGTTTAGAAGATGAGGAAATTTTAAAAAATAATTAAGGGGAATCATGAATTATTAGAAACTGAAATAATTTATGACTTTTTTAGATAAAGAAACGTCGTAAATGATATTCCAGTTCAATAACCCTTAATTGTTTTTCGATTGGTTATATCCAATAAATTCCATGTAGTTTTTATTTGGGTTAGAAACAAACTTATATAAACCCCTTTATTGCAGTCATCGCCCTATTTTCGATTTCTTCTGAAGAGTGTGGTAAAATTTTAGTAATTTCACGTTTACTTCTCATCAGTAAACAGCGGCTGGGAAAAATCTCGTTCTTTTTCCTAAACTACCACCTTTGGATCGGGGCCAGGAAAGAATGACGTAAATGCAATGTTGGGCTTGTTTGAGTTTTGGATACTGAATGTAACGAAGAAGGGCGAATCTTTACAAACTATTAAAAAATGGTATACCATACTACTTAAAAATACGTACTGAAGACCCTCCGCAAAACAGCTGATTATCGTTATAGTTATGTGGTGTGCTGTATCCGAATCGCCACATGGTTGATCGTGATGGCGGCTGTACCAACCGTCCATGACCTTCCACACAAATACTCCATCCAACAATCAGAGCTATATGCGACAATACTGTAATGAGCATTTTAATTGGTACCGATTTTCACTATCTCTTTTATTATTAAAACCTTTACAGCATCTGAAACAGAAAAAAATAATTATTATTTTTTAATCCACTGAATGTTTGTAATAGATGTACCAAAGTTTTAATTTGAAACAGTTCATTTAAAGTTTAAAAATACAAAAATTGGGCTACCAACAGTATCAAACCTTGTAAGGCTGGGCGGTTGTGCAGGCTGACCTAGCTCTATTACGGTGGCAAAGGCTAATGACCTTTGGTTCTAGCAGATTAAAGGGTTTTTGAATTTGTTTAATTTCTAAATGACATCTTTTGTTTGTATATAAATATCAAACGTTCAAAAATGTTTAATATACACTGCGTAAATATCCATTTTATTTAACTGTTACAAATGTACTATTTCAGAAAGTAGAACATTCATTTTTTTTTTGTAAAAAAAAAACGCAGTCATCCATTTCATATATTAAATTATATAGTGACATTATAAATTTAAAGCTACCTTACCACAATATTTAAAAAAGAAATCAACCCCGTCCTATGTCTTTATAATTTTTCACCCGATTTATAAAAAGCGTAAATTATTTGCTACTCTTTTCAACTTTTATGGGGTTTTTTTCGTGTCATTCTTTTGAATTTTATGTTTTTATTATAAAAGTAATGAAAGAGTTATCCTGAAAACAGCTTACCATTTACTTCAAGCAGGTCATCCGTAACGATCCAAATGCATAAATGAAATAAAAATTTTACGTCATACCCATTTTGAAATCTTTAAATTTCCGTGACAACAATACCCTCTACTTAAAAATTCTTGAATAAGCCTACATTTTGGTATCCAAAAATAATAATTGTATAACTACTGATTTATAATCAAGGAAGAAAAAAAACCTACCTTATAAATTACGTGTAGAATTAACGTGTAGAAATATTTCATCACCGATAAACCATTGAAACTTCACTATTGTCGAAAAACAATCATCCGAATGTAGAAAACAAAAGTTGGCAAAATCACAATTTGAAATGTTTACAAGCAACAATGGGTATCAAATGTAACAAAACCTTCTTTCATCTAAACTTAAAAATGCATGTATCTTGAAATCTAAACGCAGTCATCCATTTTTATAATAACATTAAAGCTACGTTACCGCATAATTAATGTATTTCAATCCTAACCACCCGGTATCCGCAGTTGCGTATCAATATCATAATTATACGTTTATAATAATAAAGGAAGTACAAATGAAATACAGAACAGAACAGAATTTTATTTACAGACTTATACATATGTACATCGAAATACAAAGGGAAACATAACAAAATAACAACACATAACACGGTTTTAAAGGAACTCCACTGAGGTCCAAAAGCCTAACAACATTTAATTTGAATTTCTTACATAAATGAGCTTGGGCACTAAGAACGGAAAGATATAGCAAAAAATCAGGAATATACTCAGAAATAAATTGAAAAACTCGTATTTTTGTGCATTTTGTAGCAGATTTGAGCGAAAAGCGTTGTAACGGTTTTCAATTTTGAGTCATTTTTCACAATTACTGCAATTGTTTTGGAAAAACGGACTGAGCGAATGATGAAAAAAATTGCACACAAGTTACTGGTCTAGTCCTATAATTATTAAGTAATGATTAAATATGAATCCCAAAAAAAAAATATTATTTTCAGTCCCGTCAAGGTAATAAAAACTTTAAATTACAATTAAAACTGTGCAGAAAGAAAAAAAAACGCTTTGTTTAATATTGTTCTAGGCAAAGGAATTTTGACCAAATTTTGCGTTCAGCGTCAATTAGTTTACGTACAGGACAGTACATTTCCGGCTGTATTCAATCTTGTAAAAGATGCACGCGAGTAAAAGGAGGTTATATTTTGGACTTATGACAATGTTTGCAAGGCCAAATGATTTATTGAAAAAGATTATGATGAATAAGTGACATACACCGAAACTGTCAACGGAATACCGTAGCCTTTCGGCTTATTCCGTCTAACTCCGGTAAAAACCGGTGGCGTATTTCAGCTGATTGATGCTTCTGATAAATCTGTGACACGACTTTTTAGTGGTAACGCAAGCTTGGATCGCAAGTTGAGTAAAAATACAAATGTACAACTCGGAAACCCTCGTACTTTACCGAAGTCTGACGGAAGTGGCCGAAACATTGCAAATGGTAAATTTATAAACACATTAATCGGTGAAGCAGTCGCTTTTTCTGCACGAATGTCAGGATCACGTGCTTAAATCGGATATAGGTCGTCATACACATGGGATGTTTCCTTTACTCGCATCCTGTAAACACTTGATCATTTCTTTAAACCGATTATTGTGTCAATTCCGGTTCGAGTTCAGTGGACAATACTTCACAAGTAGATAGCTTAAGTTAAGTACTCTGTATTTTTTAACTTAATTAAATATGGCCTAATTCCATAAGTTCAAAACAATCATATCTTAATACAGATCATAGGGTAAGATAACGAATAAATAATTATACAACGTATTGCTATTTGGCAAAGAATATAAACAAATATTCAATAAAGCAGACGACATGTATTGGCCAAGACTAATTTTTTAACAGGCAATATATCGTTGTGGGTGACTTCAAATCAGTCTCACTGTTTACACGTTATAGAATTCGGATGTGCGAATTATTATTTCAGTTGCTTTGAATATTTCCTTATCTAAAAAATTTTTTAGATTTAAGTATGTAAAATACTAAAAAAGATCTCTTAAGAAGTTACATATTTGCTTTCATCTTCGTTTTATACATGTATTATCAAAAGTAATCATATTGGGTATATTGTACTGCGTTTGATTTAAAAACGTTTGTTTTGTTTTTTTGTTTGTTTATTTCTTTAACGCGTATGTAGATATTTGTAAAATGAAATATGTCAAATATAAAAGTAGTGCAAGAGTTGGGGAGGTAAAAAACAAAGAATTGAGCACATATGTATTATAATAAAAAAATATTTATTGAGAAATGATTTAAGGAAGTAGTTAACTTCCGTGCATCAACAAAATTGCAATGAAAATCAACCATTCATTTATTTCTTTTCGGCGTTACTCATTGAAGTGAAATATACTCGTATATTCACCATACAAGTACATGAGTATTATTATTACTCATAAATCGGATTTCGTTTTGACGGTATATACACGGCATTTTTCCAGAAATTTATTTCAAGTATTATCAACATGGTTATGATATATTTATTAAAGTTAACAAAGGAAATGTAAATCTTATTCGCTTTCTGTGCCTGTTTTCAAGTGGTATTTTTTGATTGTCTTGATATTAACTTTTATTTTTGGTCATGTCCTCATAAACGTGTTTCCTAGATAATAAACTGGTAACCCCCGCAAGTGATCGATTACTAATGAAATACGATATATTGAAAACACCCTTCTCTATCTATCTAATACTTTCGCATTTCTCAATTGACTGATTTGCGTCATGTCGTACCGGACGAAAACACGACAATGGCGACATATTGTCGTACTTCCGCTCCGTTGGGCGCAAACACCATAGTACGACAAAGTCGTCACTGTCTCGTAATTCCGTGTTTTCGACTGGCATAAATACGACATGGCACAAATCAGCCACCATGCATTCAAAATTCTCACAAAGGTAGAAAAAGATCGGTTCCAAACGAACGCTTTAAAAAATCCAGATATATTTTGTGCATAAAAACATTGACCTGGTTTTGTTCCTAGATCTATACTTATCTATTTGTCAGAATTAAACAGTTGCTGAATTAAATTGGTTGATTTTGAGCACCAATTGAGAGTTCAAAATCTCTGGAATACTACTCACATCATGGATATTTGTCTCTGACTACAACTTCTATTTGCTGCACAAAATGACAGGTTCATATCTGCCATGGAAACTGTACAAATTGATGGCTCAAGTCACCTAGGGATGATACAAGTACTAGCAGTCGCTGAAGAAGGATGCCCCCCAGATTCAATTTAATCTAAATGAAAAATTTGAAAATGTATTAAAAAGTTAAAGATTTCCAAGTGAAAAAAGTGATTTAGTTTACACATTGCAAACGGCCACTTTCAATCCATGTAAATTACCAAATAAATGTCAAAATTTGCACAAAAAAAAGGCCCTACTGCATTAGTCACCAAGTAGAAATATAGGAAACAAGAGGGCCATGATGGCCCTGAGGTCGCTCACCTGTATATAGGCCCCCGGAGCGGGGCCAGTTCAAACCCCAGGGCTTTTATTTGAGCAAACTTGGAAGACACCCATTAGAAGATGTTTCATGATGTTAAGTTTTTACTACACACATATAATGAAAAACAATGACCTCCGCCCCCCACCCCCCCCCTTTGGCACGGCCAATTTAAACCCAAGGGCTTTTATTTGAGAGCAAACTTGGAAGACACCCATTAGAAGATGTTTTCATGATGTTAAGTTTTTACTAACACACATATAATGAAAAACAATTGACCTCCGCCCCCCCCCCCCCTCCTTTAGCACGGCCAATTTAAACCCAAGGGCTTTTAATTTGGACAAACTTGGTAGACACCAACAAAACGATGTTTCCTGCTTAAAATCTAACCTCTAGCTCATTGGGTTTTTTAAAGAAGATTTTTTTAAGTTTTTTACTATACACATATAGTTAAAAAAAATGACACCTTTCTGGGGGCGGGGCCAGTTTTTAACCCCGGGGCTTTTATTTGAACAAATCTTTGTGTAGACACTTACTAGAAGATGTTTCATGCTTAATATCTAAACTCTAGCTATTTGGGTTTTTTCAAAGAAGATTTTTAAGTTTTTTGCCATACACATATAAGGAAAATCAATGACCCCCGGGGCGGGGCCAATTTTGACCCCAGGGCTTTTATTTGAACAAACTTTGTAGACACCCATTAGAACATGTTTCATGCTAAATATCTTAGCTCTAGCTCTATGGGTTCTTTAAAAGAAGATCTTTTAAGTTTTTACTATATGCATATAGGGAAAATCAATGACCCCCTGGGGGGCCAATTTTGACCCCATGGCTTTTATTTGAACAAACTTGGTAGACACTCACTAGAAGATGTTTCATGCTTAATATCTAAACTCTAGCTATTTGGGTTTTTTCAAAGAAGATTTTTTAAGTTTTTGCTATACACATATAAGGAAAATCAATGACCCCCGGGGCGGGGCCAATTTTGACCCCATAGCTTTAATTTGAACAAACTTTGTAGACACCCATTAGAACATGTTTCATGCTAAATATCTTAGCTCTAGCTATTTGGGTTTTTTCAAAGAAGATTTTTAAGTTTTTGCCATACACATATAAGGAAAATCAATGACCCCCGGGGCGGGGCCAATTTTGACCCCAGGGCTTTTATTTGAACAAACTTTGTAGACACCCATTAGAACATGTTTCATGCTAAATATCTTAGCTCTAGCTCTATGGGTTCTTTAAAAGAAGATCTTTTAAGTTTTTACTATATGCATATAGGGAAAATCAATGACCCCCTGGGGGGCCAATTTTGACCCCATGGCTTTTATTTGAACAAACTTGGTAGACACTCACTAGAAGATGTTTCATGCTTAATATCTAAACTCTAGCTATTTGGGTTTTTTCAAAGAAGATTTTTTAAGTTTTTGCTATACACATATAAGGAAAATCAATGACCCCCGGGGCGGGGCCAATTTTGACCCCATAGCTTTAATTTGAACAAACTTTGTAGACACCCATTAGAACATGTTTCATGTTTAATATCTTAGCTCTAGCTCTTTGGGTTCTTTAAAAGAAGATTTTTTAAGTTTTTACTATATGCATAAAGGGAAAATCAATGACCCCCTGGGGCGGGGCCAATTTTGACCCCAGGGCTTTTATTTGAACAAACTTTGTAGACACTCACTAGAAGATGTTTCATGTTTAATTTCTAAACTCTAGCTATATGGGTTTTTTCAAAGAAGATTTTTTAAGTTTTTGCTATACACATATGAGGAAAATCAATGACCCCCGGGGCGGGGCCAATTTTGACCCCAGGTCTTTTATTTGAACAAACTTTGTAGACACCCATTAGAACATGTTTCATGCTAAATATCTTAGCTCTAGCTCTTTGGGTTCTTTAAAAGAAGATTTTTTAAGTTTTTACTATATGCATATAGGGAAAATCAATGACCCCCTAGGGCGGGGCCAATTTTGACCCCGGGGCTTTTATTTGAACAAACTTGGTAGACACCCATTAGAAGATGTTTCATGCTAAATATCTTAGCTCTAGCTCTATGGGTTCTTTAAAAGAAGATTTTTTAAGTTTTTACTATATGCATATAGGGAAAATCAATGACCCCCTAGGGCGGGGCCAATTTTGACCCCAGGGCTTTTATTTGAACAAACTTGGTAGACACTCACTAGAAGATGTTTCATGCCAAATATCTAAGCTCTAGCTCTTTGGGTTTTTAAAAGAAGATATTTAAAAAAATTTCTTTTGGTTGCCATGGCAACCGTTCTGCATGGAATTAAATTCTTTGAACAATTTTTAAAGATGACCACCAAAGGAACATTCCTGTGAAGTTTGGATGAAATTGGCTTAGTGGTTTATGAGGAGATGTCATTTAAAGTAAAAGTTTACGGACGGACGGACGCCGGACGGACGCCGGACGAAAAGCGATCACAAAAGCTCACCCTGTCACTTTGTGACAGGTGAGCTAAAAAACCTGCAAAATCAGTAATGCATTGCATGAAAAATGTAAATTATCATTTTAATTGTAAATATTTCTACTTTTCATAAAATCTTAAAACATTATTCTGGTGATTGATCTTTTTTGTTCATCTTGGGGCATGGAGCCTAATTGAAAATCCACGACAGCACCAACCTTCAATGATGTGTAAATAACTAAATACCATATGAATAAATAAAACAAATGTTCTGTTTGTTTTTTCTTTTACTTTTTGTTCCTTTGACTATGGAGCACATATTTCAATAACAAAATTTGTTTGTATCTTATATATTAACAATACATGTACAGTAAAACCTGTGAACAGGCACCATTCTTTGGAAAGAAAAAAAATAAAATCTGACTTCACTGACAGATATTTTTTATTCTAAGGTCAATTAGACTAAGTGGAGTTCAGTTGTTCCAAATTATTAGACTAAGTGAAGATTTATCAAACAATGGCATTTATTCACAGAGTGGCCATTGTATACAGGTGGCTGCAACACACAGGTGTGGCTCTTGAAAGTGTTATGATTAGCAAACAAATTCATACATAAACATTTATGTTTTTATAGTGCTAGAACTATTTGAATAATGTTTGAATCAAAATGACAATCATTTTGCTTGTTATTCAGTAAATAAAAAATTCAAACTGTTTTACAAAATTTTAATGCAAAATGAACAAATTTAATCATCCCTATTTCAATCTACATTATATTTGTAGTAAAAAAAAAATTTGCCCATGGTAAATATGACTTACTGTGGCACAAAAAATAGTCCTTGACACTGTTTTGAATAGGCAAAAAAATAGAAACAAGAGGGCCATGATGGCCCTGAGGTCGCTCGCCTGTATATAGGCCACACAACCCCACTCCCCCCCCCCCAACGTTGCAGGGCCAATTTAACCCAAGGGCTTTTATTTGCACAAACTCGGTAGACACCCATAAGAAGATAATTCATGCTAAACATCTAAGCTCTAGCTCATTGGGCTATTTGAAAGAAGATTTTTTTTTAAGTTTTTACTATACACATATAGTTAAAAACAATGACACCCCTGGGGCCGGGCCAGTTTTGACCCCAGGGCTTTTATTTGAACAAACTTTGTAGACACTTACTAGAACATGTTTCATGCTTAATATCTAAACTCTAGCTATTTGGGTTTTTTCAAAGAAGATTTTTAAGTTTTTGCTATACACATATAAAGAAAATCAATGACCCCCGGGGCGGGGCCAATTTTGACCCCAGGTCTTTTATTTGAACAAACTTTGTAGACACTCACTAAAAGATGTTTCATGCTTAATATCTTAACTCTAGCTATTTGGGTTTTTTCAAAGAAGACTTTTTAAGTTTTTGCTATACACATTTAAGGAAAATCAATGACCCCCGGGGCGGTGCCAATTTTGACCCCAGGGCTTTTATTTGAACAAACTTGGTAGACACCTATTACAAACATGTTTGATGCTAAATATCTTAGCCATAGCTCTTTGAGTTCTTTAAAAGAAGATCTTTTTAAGTTTTTACTATATGCATATAGGGAAAATCAATGATCCCCCGGGGCGGGGCCAATTTTGACCCCAGGGCTTTTATTTGAACAAACTAGGTAGACACTTATTAGAACATGTTTCATGCTAAATATCTTAGCTTTAACTCTTTTGGTTCTTTAAAAGAAGATTTTTTAAGTTTTTACTATATGCATATAGGGAAAATCAATGACCCCCTGGGGTGGGGCCAATTTTGACCAAAGGGCTTTTATTTGAACAAACTTGGTAGACACCTATTAGAACATGTTTGATGCTCAATATCTTAGCCATAGCTCTTTGAGTTCTTTAAAAGAAGATTTTTTAAGTTTTTACTATATGCATATAGGGAAAATCAATGACCCCCCGGGGCGGGGTCAATTCTGACCCCAGGGCTTTTATTTGAACAAACTTGGTAGACACCCATTAGAACATGTTTCATGCTAAATATCTTAGCTCTAGCTCTTTTGGTTCTTTAAAAGAAGATTTTTTAAGTTTTTACTATATGCATATAGGGAAAATCAATGACCCCCCCTGGGGCGGGGCCAATTTTGACCCCAGGGCTTTTATTTGAACAAACTTCGTAGACACCTATAAGAACATGTTTGATGCTAAATATCTTAGCCATAGCTCTTTGAGTTCTTTAAAAGAAGATTTTTTAAGTTTTTACTATATGCATATAGGGAAAATCAATGACCCCCTAGGGTGGGGCCAATTTTGACCCCAGGGCTTTTATTTGAACAAAATTGGTAGACACCCATTAGAACATGTTTCATGCTAAATATCTGAGCTGTAGCTCTTTTGGTTCTTTAAAAGAAGATTTTTTAAGTTTTTACTATATGTATATAGGGAAAATCAATGACCCCCCCCGGGGCGGGGCCAATTTTGACCCCAGGGCTTTTATTTGAACAAACTTTGTAGACACTCACTAGAAGATGTTTCATGCCAAATATCTAAGCTCTAGCTCTTATGGTTTTTTAAAAGAAGATATTTAAAAATATTTCTTTTGGTTGCCATGGCAACCAGAGTTCTGCATGGAATTAAATTCTTTGAACAATTTTTAAAGGTGACCACCAAAGGAACATTCCTGTGAAGTTTCGATGAAATTGGCTTAGTGGTTTATGAGGAGATGTCATTTAAAGTAAAAGTTTACGGACGGACGGACGGACGCCGGACGAAAAGCGATCACAAAAGCTCACCCTGTCGCTTTGTGACAGGTGAGCTAAAAATGTATAAAAATCTATTTGGTAGTGTTAATGCAATAGCAACTTTTGTAACAAAAATCTTCTCCACAAATATTTTCATCCCAAATATCTTCGTCACAAATATCTTCGTCACAAATATCTTTGTAATAAATATCTACATCACAAATATCTTTGATACCATCCAATAAAAGAAGGCTCTCTGCGAAGATAAACCTCTGATTATTAAACTCTAATAAAAAAAATTTGAAGTACAAAATGAACAGATATCACTTTTTTGTTGCATTTAAGATAAAAAGTGTTTGTTTTTTTCTCTCTTTTTATTATATAACATGAATTTACTAAAAACAAATCCACAATTCACAACTGACTACTGCCCAAACAATACTGTTAGAATATAATTTTTCTGACAACAAACTAGATTGATCTTCAATGTTAATTTCATGGCAATTTCTCCGGCAGCTATTATCCTGACACTCAGTTACTCTGTTCCTCCTGTAGGCGCTCTTCAAGTCTCTTTTCTAACCTTCCCAGGGCCTCCTCTAACACATGTATGTGTTTCTTATTAGCTTCATTATTATAGAAATCCTATCAACAGAGAAAAAATAAAGAAATTACAAACCTCTGGTAACCACCCCTTAACAATTTACAGAATGACAGATTACTTATTAACCATGACCTTATTATTAAAGCAGCATGCCTCCAGATTCATGCTTATTTTCATGAAAAGAGGCGCTAATAATGGCTCTACATATATTTCATGTCTTTCTTCAAGTATTTTAATTGAATTAACATCCAATTATTTGTTTTAAACATTTTAACACATTTTACTGCAATGCAACATAATGTTAAGACAATATTTGGACCACAATGATTTTTAATGACACAATAGAACTAGAATTTTTTTTTTCCAGGAATTGTTTACCACTTGACGTAGGTGCGAACTATAAGCTTGTATGCATGCACATTTTAGTTACTTTGTTTAAGACAAAATTTCAAGACGACCTCTTGGAAGAGGCCATCTGTCAATAAAAACCATATTTCACTACATTTCTCAAGACTTTATATATAACTTTTAAATACCAGAAACAAAATTTGGACAAAATTGGGTAGCTTGGACTAAGAAATCATTTTATGGCTATGTACATGTATTGTGAATTGTAGTCTGCATTTACCAAGCAGATACAGGGCTTTTTGTCCTTCTATAGCAGGGGCCGTTATAGGGCTGCTTCCCCAAAGAAAAATTCTTTAAAATCACGCAATTTTCCCCAAAAATTGAATTAACATCATGTTTTTTCTTCCCTTTTGCAAATATACGGTGTAATTTTTCCCCAAAATTAAGGGCAGGGCTGCTTCCCTAACCTGTGAGATATTTTTCCTTTTTACTCTTACCATGTTAATATAAAATTGAGGAAAAACTAAGGAAAGGAATTATAAATTGACACAATTTTTCATTGGCGCCTGTACAAACACATAATTTAAATGAGATAATATTTAAACAGATTTTTTTTTTTAAAAGGATTAAAAGTTTAAAATTCAAGCTTACCTGAATAATCATAAGAATCTCTCTACCCTGAGTATGCATTTCAGACTCTTTATGAAGTATTTTCTTCAAATTTATTAAATCAACTGCATCTGACAGTCTGTAAGTATGAAATTAAATTGTTCACTACATTTATATTAAGCAATCTATAATAACAAATAACTTATTGTATTGAGAAATATTCATATACGGTACATTACTTTTGTCACATTTTCAGTTACATTTACATCATGCACAAATCCAGAGGAGGGTAAAGGGGTCATCATTACAGTATGCAATGTGAGCTATTCTGTCAGTAAATACAGGCCTTTTTCCTCTATTTTGGGCAAATGCCACATGGCAAATTTGGGTAATTTGTGTCGTAAAATTTTCCAATTTGGGAAAAAAAGTTATCGTGAAATTTGCCAATTTGGGAAAATATGCTAGCATTCAAGGTGTTACAATTGTTAAAATAAATCTAAATAAATCTTACTTAAACTGTTCAGCTTTTTCTGTCATATCAAAAATACAAGGACAGGCTAAAATGTGTACAAATGTAAAACTGATATCAATTAAAAATCCTGTTTTTATTCACAAAACATGAATATATTCCGAAATGCTATTTCGTGACACCAAAATTGAAATGCGGTGCTTTTTCTTTTAAATTGCAGACTTCTAGATTGGGATTTTTTTTATGGGATTGGGAAAAAAACCCATAATTTGGTTGGGGAATGGGGCCCATATATGGACCAGTGGGATAGGGAAAAAAAGTAAATATTTTGAAATTCTTCCTCAAAATGATAAACGGTTTTGTCCAAATAAAAATTTATTTGGTCCTCTGTGCATTACTTTATGCAAATGTGAGCACCTGTGTAGAACCACTGACCTTCCATAAGCTAGCTGGATAGCTTCTTACATGAAATAACCGAAACATCAGCAGTAGGGGGGCCAGTGATTTGAGGTCGGCAACCTTAACCACTCTGTCACAGAAGACCCGCCACTGAAGGTATTCAATGGATATTCAATTATATAACCATAAGTAAATATTAACTTTCTCATCATATTTCAGGAGTTACATAAACTTAGAGCAGTGAGCGAATACAGAAATGAGTACGATACTGCACAAACTCAATAAATTTTGTGAACCATTATTCATACAAGACTTCACAAACTCTTCACTTACAAGTTCCTGTCAATCATGTCAGCCATTAATGGCTCAATCTTGTTAATCATTGCAAAGTAGAATGCCATGGGGCCAAAGAACCGAGTTGATCGTAACACATCAAAACAGCCATGCTCTGCTATATGCTCGTAGATTCTGTGTGTCACCTGGAAATTCATGAAAGATTGAAAAAGGATGGGTTAAACTATAAAGCCTGTGTGTTGCAAAAATAAAAATGTTCATAAAACATTAATGTTAAATGTTAAAAATGTTAAAAACATTTCTTTTCAAAATTCTTTTTCAGCTAATTTTGCAGAAAACTAATATTCATTTGAAGTGGATTATGAGGTGTTAACTAAGAAACTAAGTTCATTGTATATCGTTGAATGAGCTGGGTTTAAAGAGATATTCAATGCCAAAATCTTTGCACTTTTAAAGCACTTTTTGTTAACCGATTAAGTATTTACTATAACAAGTCTTTTATGATACAACATTGAAGAAGACTTTATTTTGACTACTTTATCACTTTTGGTTATGAATATTATGTGAAATTTTAAGAAATACAAACATTATTGATTCTGGTACAAAATGGGCTTAATATTTGTTGCACACTATCAACTTTTTACCAAGACTCTCTCATCTTTTCAGGCACATTTTCAGACAAATTTTAAACCAATTGACAGACTGGCCAAGTTCAAAGACTTGAGTTTTTTTTTTCATTTTTAAGGAAGACACTCAAGTTTAATCCCTCCGTAAAAGCGGTAAAACTGTACAAACACTGTTGATTTCCTGGCCACTTTTATGTATCTAAACGGGTATGGCAATGAAAACAAACTAAACAAAGCATTTACGTACCCTGATAAAATCACTACTGTCTGGCTCAAACTGGACACATGCTCTCTCCAGAATGTATAAATAGTTCTGGTATGTGTCTAATAATTCCTGAAATGAACACATGTATAATGCTTTACATAACAAAACTTATATTAACATTATTATTCTGATTACAGTCACACCCACAAACGAAGGCCACCCAAAGGAGAGACTTAACATGACCTTTATAGAGAAGTTGAAGTGGTCTGTATTTTGAGGTTACTCTGTTCTACTTAAGGTTGGACTGTCAGATGCAATCTTTAACACTGGTTTAACTGTACTATACATGAATCAAAGCACTATTTTACAAAACATATTCCTAAAACACAACATAACGAAATAAAATCCCTTTTGAATCCTGTGTTCTGTTTTTCAGTGACATAACTCTATAGTATACCATAATGATACTCATACTGGCAGGCGATAAATCATAAACACATTTCAGAAACTCCTTTATACCTATAGAGGCTATTCGTTGCCAAAAATCCAGCCTTTGAAACTTGACAATGCATACTTCGGTTCTACTAAACAGATTAGTAAAAATCTAATTGTCAATGCGAGAGTTACATACTGCACTGGTATTAAGCATTTTAATTATCTCGATTTGATAAAATGAAAGCTGTTAACATGCAACTTAGATAAATTGCAAACTGTATTTATAAATGTATAACTTCAAATTTGCGACATGTAGAAATGTAAACGATAGAACGTACACAATACGTTTAATGCTGTGCATCATGACATTGAGAATGTAACTGTATCAACTTGACACACTCAGGTTTACAACACCACACTTTCCTTTTACATTCTAACGCGATAAACATTTGTAAACGATTTTGCAACTTCCATATATGGAATTATCACGGAAATAGACGAAAATTAAGAGGCGGAGCCAATTTCACAAAAGCAGAATATAAAGAGAGGTAACTCTTGCTGGTACAAAAATATTTCAAATTATATAGAAACTGTTACATCAATCTTGACTTTGAACATCCTCTGATTTTGTTAAAACGTATTCTACTACAGGATATTCAAGTAATGCAAAATTGGTTAAGATATAATGTAAAAATGTAACAACGTATTTACTGATAATGAGCATAATAATATGCAAAAACTAAAGCTGGTGAAATAACATAAGGAAATGTTTCCCATATATAATGGCACACACCACTATCCTTTAATACCAAACGTTGGGTATTGTGAGCCACGGCGATACTCTATGGCATCTCTTTTTTTTTTACCTTCAGCAAATAGTACTAGAATGCGATACATGGAAGGCACTTTTGGCAACACGAATAAAGAGAACTGAACAATAAGCCTGTGCCTTCTTTCTTTAAAGGACTATGTTGGGTTGTAGAAAAACTTATAGTGACCAAGTGTATAACCACGAAACAATGCAAAGTTTACTATCGATAATTCCGTTGTATAACCAAAGCTTGTGAATTTGTCCCATTTTAATGTTGAAATAAATATTCAGTGTATCCTGGCAACAACCTCCATTGGGAGGTATTTTGAGTCATAGGATGTGATTAAGCCTTTTATTGTTAAATATATGTAAATTGGCGTAGGTTAAGGTCTTTTTATGCATTGTGCTGATTCAATAGCACCTCTAAAATATGTGTATACATGCTGTCATTAGCTGTTACCTAGATTTGCTGTCTAGATTTGCTGTCTATATGATCAAAAACAGAGAACTACTTTTATGTACATGAAATACTACACAGAATATTTATTAAGTTTTGTAAATGATGGCTTTCTAAGAGATAAAATAAACAAGGTATACATAAATTGATAATCAACATACATACATTTGGACTCATTTAAAGATTACTTACGGAAAAATAAAATGGGAAAAATGGGAAAATATATGGTAAAAATAAAAAGTTATGTACGAAAGGGTACATACAACTTTGGTTTGGTTATAATTTTACTATTCTTAAAGGTTTTTTTTATTGTCAAGTCATACGCTAGAATTAAGGTTACTAATATAATAGTACTACTGGGAAAGACAACAGCCAGAATTTGGTCTGTATTAGTAATTAGTCGTATCAAAATCTTTATCAGATGTTGACTTGAAAATTTGAAAGTGGTAAGGTAGCAGCTTATCTGTAAATGTTACTCATTCCTATGCTAATTGGATTACCATCAGTAAAATTTATTTGTAGTTGAATATAGTCTTTTCAATAGTTTTCACTTCTTTGAAAAATATTTAACCTCAGACAGTATGTAACCTGGTGTTTTTATTGTTTTTTTTTTAAGTTTCTTTTTGCAGGAAATGTGGTGTCTACAACGTTTTAAATCTTATATGCCTATATTCCTTTAAAGTCCGCTGATGTTGATTGTAGGCAATCATGCAAGTGAATTATGTTTAGTAACTAAACACCTAAAAGGTATGATAAACGGAAACTACGCGACGGTAAATACCGAAAATGAGCGGAAAATACGTTTATTTACGATGATTTAGTGGGCGGTAAAATGGGCGTTCACAAAATTTCTACATAGTATATAATGAAAAAATCAACAAAGGGCCATAATTCTGTTAAATTTGGTTGCAGTAAAAATTCCTTCCTTTACTACCATCTACACATTAAGGTTGTTCATCCCTGTAGGTTAAAGCAAAATCTGCCATCCGGTTTAAGAGGAGTTGCGTTCACAAAATTTCTACATAGTATATAGTGAAAAAATCAACAAAGGGCCATAATTCTGTTAAATTAGGTCGCAGCAAAATCTCCTTCCTTTACGATTATCTCCACATTAAGGTTGTTCATCCCTGTAAGTTTAAGCAAAATCTGCCATCCGGTTTAAGAGGAGTTGTGTTCACAAAATTTCTAAATAGTATATAGTGAAAAAATCAACAAAGGGCCATAATACTGTTAAATTTGGTCACAGCAAAATTTCCTTCCTTTACTACCATCTACACATTAAGGTTGTTCATCCCTGTAAGTTTAAGCAAAATCTGCCATCCGGTTTAAGAGGAGTTGCGTTCACAAAATTTCTACATAGTATCTAGTGAAAAAATCAACAAAGGGCCATAATTCTGTTAAATTAGGTCGCAGCAAAATCTCCTTCCTTTACGATTATCTCCACATTAAGGTTGTTCATCCCTGTAAGTTTAAGCAAAATCTGCCATCCGGTTTAAGAGGAGTTGTGTTCACAAAATTTCTAAATAGTATATAGTGAAAAAATCAACAAAGGGCCATAATTCTGTTAAATTTGGTCGCAGCGAAAATTCCTTCCTTTACTACCATCTACACATTAAGGTTGTTCATCCCTGTAAGTTTAAGCAAAATCTGCCATCCGGTTTAAGAGGAGTTGCGTTCACAAGATTTCGGGACGTACGGACGGACAGATTGACGGACGGACGGACAAGTGCAACACTATATGCTCCCACATTGTGGGGGCATAAAAATCATGGAGCTTAATATAATATATTATATCTATAAAGAATAACATAATGACCAATCAATAACTATTTTTTCTTCCCCGAGAAGGCTTGAAAACTAATGCGCCTGTAAATTCACAATCTTTACTGGTGATCTCCCCTTAATTTTTTGGCGTTAGTGTACATATAAAGGTAAGTAACCGCTTCAAGGAGTTTAGACTACTTTAGGCTTTTGCAAATAAGCACATCAGGGTCAAATATTTTTCCTTACCAGTATTTGTTTGGTCTGACGATTCAAACAAATAAAAAAACAAACAAACAATTTACCTCTAAGTGGTCCTCCTTGAACATTTTTGGCATATAAATCTCTCTCCCAGGAAAAGGATTATAAATTTGTGATACTCTGTCATACGTATGCCAGTCCGCCATTTTTAACTTCCCATTCCTGTGCCGTATTACCATTGGACGTTCTCCATACCTCTGATAATGATATGCAAAAATAAAAATAATTGAATAAAATAATAATTCTTTGCAGCGCTTAATATCTTGAGCGTGTTCATCTTTCAATCATTACAAAACCATTTGAGCCGCGTCATGACAAAACCAATATATATAGTTATTGCACTAAGGTGAAAATATATGGTTCATAATCATTCTGTTTGAATGAAGGAACCAAATATTCCTTAACAAAATGCTATTCTAACTCACAACAGACAAACATGAAATATGTTTGATAGATTAATTAATAACCAAGTATTAAACAATTATTAACAAAAACTTTTACAAACCTTGTATCTCGAATTATCATCTGTAATGTCAAAAAACACATATTTTGATTCAAGGATGCTGGCAATGTCAGGGTCATCCTCTAAAAGTTTATCCCGGTCCTCTCGGCACTTCATAAATGGAGGCATCTGTAGACGTCGCTTTTTTATTCCCTCCGCCTTGGTCATGGTCTATAAACAGTGGGTAAAATATATCAGTATCACCTCAATCATTGTTTATTGAACTCTATATACATAAGTTGTATAAAAATTGTTACGGTCTTTGCATTTATTTTAATTTTGCTCTTGAAAAAAAAAAATACATAATAAATTTTGCTCTTGCCAATTTTCACAAAAAATAAAGAAAAAACAAAACAAAAAAACCCCACCCATTGTTAACCCGTAATAGTTTTTGCCAACATACTTTATCAGTAAACTTTCTACTTTTGACATCAAATATTTAATTCCAATCAATATGAAATGAGCTGGTATCTTTACAAAACAGGGTTTAATACAATAAAAAAATATTTCAAGAGTAGGTGACTTTTGTACTTTTTTTTATTGCCAGTTTTATAGTAAACAACAACAAGGGGCAGGACGTGAAGTGGTTGCACACTTGGTTCAAGCGAGCGAATTGGTTGCAAACTTGACAAAATGGCAAACACGGCGTGATTTTTTGAAACAGGTGAACAAATTTTTACCAGGCAAGTGGGTTTCTTTGTTATTTTGAAGTTTATTAGTATGTCTATTCCATAATGCAATATACATTGTATATGCAAAATGTGCTTGAACAATAATTTTTTGTGTATTGAATGTTATCTTCGGACTTGCGAACTAAACCATTTGTACAGCATTGACAGAAACATATTTTGTTATTGTTAAATACAGTTCAAAACTTACAAATTCGAATAAATTAGGAGAAAAAACGCCCAGAACAGTCACATGTCAAATTTCAAAATATCTACATGATCAGTTTATATCTTCAATAACTTCGTCAAAACAGAATCTTGGATGCTGAAACCTTAAACAGAGTGTGGTATATATATTGCATTATGGAATAGACATACTAATGAACTTCAAAATAACAAAGAAACCCACTTGCCTGGCAAAAATTTGTTCACCCGTTTCAAAAAATCACGCCGTGTTTGCCATTTTGTAAAGTTTGCAACCAATTCGCTCGCTTGAACCAAGTGTGCAACCACTTCACGTCCTGCCCCTTGAACAAGAGCAGTCTACTTTAAACACAATGTCTTTGTTTTGTGACCACATTTTTTCCTCGAACAAGTTTGGTAATGATCCATACCTGTATCAGACTGGAAAAAGAAAACGAAACCTGTACTTCAATTTTAGTTCTGATGACCTCTTAAAGAGGCTGATTGGTACAATGAGCAAATTGCAGTTTAACTATTCAGTATCACCATGATGCTACGTGTGAACATCAAACCTGAAATAAGCCTGCCCATTAATTGATTGGAGCAGGATAATTGAATATCCCCCTCCAATACAGAACCTTCAGTCCTGGAGGGTGGCAGGCTAAAAATACTTGAACTAACAAATCAAACAAGATTTCTACCTTTTGCAATTCCTTATCAGTAAGAACCAGGTACTTTGGTGTAACAGCCTTTTCAATTTTGTGTTTATAGATTGCCTTTTTTGTATCATCTCCAGTGATTTTCCGCAGAATATAATTGACTTTTTTATCATTGAAGTACGTAAGTGGATCCTCGTCAAATAACACTGAAAAATAATAATTAGACTGCTTATCTCCCCTGCTGAAATTCTAATACCCGGTACAATTAATCATTTAATGAAAACATTGAAGTAAGTCACAATTACAGAGCCAATAACCCCAAGTTTTGGTGAATCATTATGTATTCAGTAAGCTGCGAAGGGAGCATAGTAATCATCATGTTAATAAGTGCTTAACCTAACATACAGAAAGCTGTCATGATTAAATAACAAGCACAAAATTAATTTGAAACAAAACTGTAATTATTATGATTATTTTTGATTGGGTTTATAACTTCACACCAAAACTGTTAATTTTTAGGTCATATGGCTACTTTCAGCTCCATGCATGATTTTAGGCATGAACAAGCACCTGAGTAGAACCATCGCTGCTCCATTATCCATATGTTAACTGGATAGCTTTCTCACATGAAAGAATCCATAGGCTTGTGGTTTGAACTTGAAGTCAATGATGTCTCGCTTATGGCCTTATTAAGTTTATTAAAGGCATTTGTATATACTAGGTAATGCACTTATTTAGTACTATTTTACCTATACGAATGATTAAAACAAGACATTTAAGGTTTTACAGGCTTCATTAATAAAAATATGTTGTTGGCAATGTTATTTTGAATGCTGTACACATGATATTACTGTCTGTCATCTTTCAAAAATTCCCACAATATTCATTAAGTGATTGTTTATTGATAAAAATATTTTGATAATAAAAATGGCTCAAGGAGATGCTTGTAAATGGCATATTAAACAAGAGCACCGCTAGGCGGAGCATTATATGCCCGAATGTGTTTTTTTTTTTTTTTTTAGTAAGGATGAAGCATTTGTAAGACATGGGAAGTAGCTGTTCCTCCTATAAAATTTTACAGCTGTAGGTTGATTAATACTGAAGTTATTAATAATGACCTTAACCTTTGACCTTGTGACCCAAAATCAATAGGGGTCTTCTACCTTATATGGACAATCATTCTAAGAAGTTTGAATATCGTGTGCCAAATGGAACTTCATCTATGCTCCCGAAACTGTTTTTTATTTTTACCTTGTGACCCAAAAATCAATAGAGGTCTTCGATCCAATATGCACAATCAAACTATGAAGTTTGAATATTGTGGGCCAAATGGAACTAAAGTTATGTTCTAGAAACTGTTTTCAGTATAAAGGTAAAAGTGATTTTGACCTTTAACCTTGTGACCCCAAAATCAATAGGGGTCTTCTACCCAATATGGACAATCATCCATTGAATTTTGAATATAGTGGGCCAAATGAAACTTATGTTATGCTCCAGAAACTGTTTTCAGTATTAAGGTTATAGTGACCTTGACCTTTGAATAGTGACCCCAAAAACAATAGGGGTCTTTTTCCCAATATGGACAATCATCCTATGAAGTTTGAATATTGTGGGCCAAATGGAACTTAAGTTATGCCTCGGAAACTGTTTTCAGTATTAAGCTTATAGTGACCTTGACCTTTGACCTCAAAATCAATAGGGGTCTCTTACCTAATATGGACAATCATCCTATGAAGTTTGAACATTGTGGGCCAAATTGAACTTAAGTTATGCTCCGGAAACCAAATTGCTAACGGACGGACAGACAGACGAACGCCAGGGGGTATAACGTAATATGCCCTTTCAGGCATATAAAAATTGCAAAATCTTTTTATTCTGGGAAGTCAAAAATGGGACTGCGTCAGGCTAAAGAAAACATGTGTATATTTAAAAACAAATCAAATCAAAAGATATACTAATTTCTAGTGATGGGATATCCGTTGGAGAACTGCAACTGATTATCAGTTGGAATTGGTTAGTAAACAGATGTGATATATCGGAAAAATACTTGTTATTTAATATGTTTCTTCAGATAATTCAAAAGTGACTGTTTTAATTAAAATTCTAATTATCTTTTGAAAGAGTAAAGAACTCAAGCATATGTTATTCAGCTGGTTTCAGGTTAACAGGAATTTGTTTAGTCATGAGATGCAAACAGATTGGGACACCACAATAAACAAGATATGTTTGTAAAACATGTATGCCCCCTATCAGCAGCCAATTATTCATGTGATAAGGTAATTATGCATGACTTCTGACCCAGTGATCAAACAATTAATAAGGGTTATCAAGTATCTACTGGTCATGACCTTGACCTTTGACCCCTTGACCCAAAACTCAATAGGGGTCATCTGCTGGTCAAGACCAATCATCATACAAAGTTTGAAGTTCCTAGGCCTAAGCGTTTTTAGTTAATTGATCAGAAACCGTTTTTACTTACAAGGTCAATGTGACCTTGACCTTTGACCCCTTGACCCCAAAATCAATAGGGGTCATTTGCTGGTCATGACTAATCACCATACCAAGTTTGAAGTTCCTAGGCCTAAGGGTTCTTTTATTATTGATCCGAAACCGTTTTAACATACAAGGTCAATGTGACCTTGACCTTTGACCCCAAAATCAATAGGGGTCATCTGCTGATCATGACCAATCACTATGCCAAGTTTGAAGTTCCTAGGCCGAAGCGTTCTTTAGTTATTGATCAGAAACCGTTTTTACTTACAAGGTCAATGTGACCTTGACCTTTGACCCCTTGATCCCAAAATCGAAAGGGATAATCTGCTGGTCATAAAAAATCACCATACCAAGTTTGAAGTTCCTAGGCCTAAGCGTTCTTAAGTTTTGATCAGAAACCGTTTTTACTTACAAGGTCGATGTGACCTTGACCTTTGACCCCTTGACCCAAAACTCAATAGGGGTCATCTGCTGGTCACCACCAATCATCATACAAAGTTTGAAGTTCCTAGGCCTCAGCGTTTTTAGTTAATTGATCGGAAACCGTTTTTACCTACAAGGTCAATGTTACATGACCTTTGACCCCTTGACCCTAACAACAATAGGTCATCTGCTGGTCATGACCAATCACCATACCAAGTTTGAAGTTCCTAGGCCTAAGGGTTCTTAAGTTATTGATCGGAAAGCATTTTTACCTACAAGGTCAATGTGACCTTGCCCTTTGACCCCTTAACCCCAAAATCAGTAGGGGTCATCTGCCTGTCATGACCAATCACCATACCAAATTTGAAGTTCCTAGGCCTAAGGGTTCTTTAGTTATTGATCGGAAACTGCTTTTACCTAAGAGGTCAATGTGACCTTGACCTTTGACCCCTTGACCCCAAAATCAATAGGGGTCATCTACTGATCATGACCAATCACCATATCAAGTTTGAAGTCCCTAGGCCTAAGGGTTCTTTAGTTATTGATCGGAAACCGTTTTTACCTACAAGGTCAATGTGACCTTGACCTTTGACCCCTTGACCCCAAAATCAATAGGGGTCATCTACTGATCATGACCAATCACCATATCAAGTTTGAAGTCCCTAGGCCTAAGGGTTCTTTCGTTATTGATCGGAAACCGTTTTTACCTACAAGGTCAATGTGACCTTGACCTTTGACCCCTTAACCCCAAAATCAATAGGGGTCATCTACTGATCATGACCAATCACCATATCAAGTTTGAAGTCCCTAGGCCTAAGGGTTCTTTCGTTATTGATCGGAAACCGTTTTTACCTACAAGGTCAATGTGACCTTGACCTTTGACCACTTAACCCCAAAATCAATAGGGGTCATCTGCTGGTCATAACCAATCACCATACCAAGTTTGAAGTTCCTAGGCCTAAGGGTTCTTTTGTTATTGATCGGAAACCGTTTTTGCTTACAAGGTCAATGTGACCTTGACCTTTGACCCCTTGACCCCAAAATCAATAGGGGTCATCTACTGATCATGACAAATCACCATACCAAGTTTGAAGTTCCTAGGCCTTAAGGTTCTTTAGTTATTGATCGGAAACCGTTTTTGCTTACAAGGTCAATGTGACCTTGACCTTTGACCCCTTGACCCCAAAATCAATAGGGGTCATCTACTTGTCATGACCAATCACCATACCAAGTTTGAAGTTCCTAGGCCTAAGGGTTCTTTAGTAATCACTCGGAAACCATTTGGTCTACGGACCGACGGACCGACAAGTGCAAAGCAATATACCCCCTTTTCTTCGAAATGGGGGCATAACAAGATATGTTTGTAAAACATGTATGCCCCCTGTTGGCAGCCAATTAGTCATGTGATCAGGTTATTATGCATGACTTCTGACCCAGTGAACAAAAAATTAATAAGGATTAGTTCTGGTCATGACAAGTCACAAGGTAATAATTATTGTGACTCCATAGGTTGTGTGCAGCAATTTAAGTTATTACAAATCTTACCAAATAAAATATGCATAAATTTTATGAATCATGTAGGCCTCATTAATGACAGCCAAGTTGTAATATATCATAAGACCTTCAAATGTATATACCAAAAGCATTTTTAGTTTAATATAAAAATATCAACCAAGGCAACTTGACTTGTTGAGTTATTGGTCAGAAACCATCTTAAAGTACAAGGTCAATTTGACACTGACCCCTTGACCCCAAAATCGCTAGGGGTCATCTACTGGTCATGACCAATCATCATATAAAGTTTGAAGTTCCTAGGCCTAAGTGTTCTTTTGTTATTGATCAGAAACCGTTTTTACCTACAAGGTCAAAGTGACCTTGACCTTTGACCCCAAAATCAATAGGGGTCATCTACTGGTCATGACCAATCACCATACCAAGTTTGAAGTTCCTAGGCCTAAACGTTCTTCAGTTATCACTTGGAAACCATTTTGAAACTTCTTTGAAGTGGGAGCATAATTACAATCTGGTGTATACATACGGTAGCTGGCATTGTGAGAATTGACTTCTCTTTACTCTTCTAAAAACAATTTACAACAAGACAGTTAACATCTAATTTATAATTATTTGTTTTCTAGACAATTAGCAAAGAACAGCAATAATTTATTCACATAAAAAACTGTTTTACATTTTACATGTACATTGAATGTGTCACTAAAAAAATCAAGTTACATATAAAATAAAGTTCTTTCAACTTATATTACATAATGGATACGGAAATGTCCCAGCATTTTTGTTCCTTGTCGATAGATAGATTCAATAGGACATACTGTTATAAAATATGAAAATCTATCAAAGTTTTGCTAATTCTTGGGAAATTATTGTTTGACGCTATCATGGGGCGCTGCCGTATTGACAGCTGTGCCTAACTGTATGATGTTAAGTCAATTTTCATAATTTTGATAATTGCAACGAAATAATAATGCTACGTTGGCTGGCATACTTCAGTTTTAACCGTTTAGCATTAATCATATGATATTTCAGATACTTTAAACACGTGGACAGGCTCAGGTTCTTTCTTTAGCGGAAAGGATATATTAGCAAAACAGTACACAAACACAGCTGTTAAGTTCCAAAATATAATACTGAAGACTAACATTAAAGTCGAATCTTTTGAAATTTCCCGTCCCAGTCCAGTCTGTATTTGTACCCACTATCCGATAATCTACCCCGAAAAAACACAATCGATTATAGGAATCAGTTGGGCTTTTCTAGTAGTTAATCTGTTTCATTATACCAGCTTATCGGCCCATCAATAATAATTTCTTTACCTATCAACTGACGAGGCTAATAAAGTGAAACATGTATCGATTATATTTAAATTTGAGTTGGTTTTTTATCTATTTGTCATATTTACCTATCAACAAAATTTTTAAATTATATACATGCTAGATTACCTGGATTTCTTACCAGTACACCTCTGCGTAGGTGGGAAACTAATAATAAAATAATTGTAAGTTGCTTAAAACTAGCAGGTCTTATTTGCGTGTTGCTGAAGTCCAAAAAGTGATAATTACCGACTCTACTTGTTTGAAAATATCTG
Source organism: Ruditapes philippinarum (assembly GCF_026571515.1). NCBI lineage: Eukaryota > Metazoa > Mollusca > Bivalvia > Venerida > Veneridae > Ruditapes > Ruditapes philippinarum. The sequence continues at coordinate 208,934 of NW_026858769.1, read as the reverse complement.
GCTAAGCCTGTGTCGCAGCAATTACTACAAACTTTGCTCAATTTTCTGAAACATTGCATGTTTTTCCTGAGGGCTGCCATTTTTAATTACAATTTCAAAAATTATTTTTGAACGAAATATATCTTTTACAAAATAGCATGTTTCATTTTTATGTTATACAAAAGAATTTTTCTTAATAAATATACAAAATAAAACATAAATCATTTTCAATATTTACAATTGCAAAAATCTCAATTTAATAAATTGATATAAATAAATATTCGTTTGAATTTAAATTTTATATTGTGTCTGACTGACACGTGATTCCTTAGCAACGTCGTAATCAGAACCGCATTACCAATCTGGAATAGAAAAATAGTGCCTAATTAGTAAATATATTTACATATCCCCTGGTACTTTCACGGCACTGAAATCGTTACTTTTGTATAAAACAATAAGTTTGAAGTTTAACAGGCACCATTAATAAAAATATATTGTCCGAAATGTTATTTTGAATTCGATACGCGTAGTAATATTTCTGTCATCTGTCAAAATTTCCCGCAATATCCATGTATACGAAAGTGATTGTTTATTGATAAAAAACTTTTGATAAAAAATAAAAAAGGAACCAATAAAAAATGGCTCAAGGAGATCCTCGTAAATGGCATATGCCTGGATGGAGAATAGAACAAAAATACTCACCGGGTGTACTTATTGGCAATTGGGATGAAGATAGATATGGGGTAAGATTATTTTAGACGTTATTGTAAATCGTGGATATTATTATATTTCGACATATATCTTGAATCCGGATAGTGGCATATTTAAGTTGAGGCACATATATTGGTGAATTATAACCATTTCCGTGTAGTGTTAGTCTAAGTTATTGTACTCCTAACAGAAATATTTTGTTATTTATATGTGGCTAAAACAAAACCTGATTCTGTCTTTTTGGAATGAAACACATATGTCATCTATGTTAGAATCACAATACTATTATATAGGTGAGGTATCATACACATGCACATACACATGCACTTAATGATATTTGTCGGTATATGGAATTTTCGAAATCAGCATAAAAATATTTCATGTCCCAGCTGAAATATTTTAATTCAAGAACCGAATGATATAAAGAGAACCAAAATAAAACAAAATTCTCTTTCATAAACTTAAAATAGGGAGAAGTCAGTCATTTGATAGTTAACAGAGGTGATCTAAATCAAATTTTTCGTATTAAGGTGTTATTTTGTCATGTAAATTTCAACTGTAAATTATAAGTATATTCTGATACACTCTTACGGTTTATGTGTTTGCCTCCCATTTCTGTAACATTCATAATTTTGTATTCATTAAATGGTTATCTGTTTATAACTGTGTCAATGAGAAATAAGAGTCAGTTTACTGTTCTACCAATACGGCCACCAATCAGGATTAGCATACCAGAATTATTATTCACAGTCAGAATTAAGGTGACAAAATACATCTTGAACTCATGTTGATTTTTGCTGTCATCACCCTTGTTCACTTAAGTTATTGAACAATTTCTCCCAATATTTTATGTTTTATTAGAGAATGTTGGTACTATATAATTTTTCAGTATTTTTCAGTAATTCTGTTTACCCAATTAGACAAAAAAAAGTTATTTTAACATGAAAATTCAAGTGAGCATTATCACATTTCTTACAGTTTCAAAGAGGAAATCAGAAACATAACAGTACACACAGAGTTGATTTCCGTAATTACGAAGGACACAGGCCTGATGTTGTTGTACGCAGGAAGGCCCTTTTAAGAAATGATGGTCTAGGAACGGAAAATTTATTCTGGCATCATGGTAAAAGATACACAAATAACATGCTGTCCTGGTACGATGAACACTATAATGGTAGATGGAAGGAGAATGATTTCCCACCTAGCCGTCAGTGGAATAGCCATCAACTAGCGTGGGGTCCAGAGAGATCAGATTATCCATTACAAGGTATTTACATATATATAATACAATATTGCTTTTGATATTTTAGAATGTAAATTATAACTCACTTTGTCAGTGAAGGTCATCTTACTGTAATATAACACCCTTTTGCACTTTGTCAGTTAAGGAAGTCTTATTGTAATGCTTTCCCACCAAAAAAATTCTAATATCGGCCAATATTGTAGCAAATCGTTTATTTCCGGAACATTATTTTTCTTTAATCTTGGGCATAAGATTATTTACAATCACTCATCAATAAATTCTGGTCATAAATGGTTAGAAATTATTGAATACCGTAGATTGCGAAAAATAACCTTCCAAAAATCACCAATGTTAGAAATTTTTAAGTGGAAAAGCATTGCAGTAAGACTACCTTAAAATAAAAATACTGTTTAAAATTACTCTTATTCCATAAGGGAGCAGTTGATAATCTTTAAAATTGTCTGAGCTATTTCAGATTTTAAGTTTCATGGATATTCAGTCTGCAGGGCTGTTTATATCAGCAAAGATTGGTTAATGGGTAAAATGAATCTTCAGAAGTTCTAATGAAATATATTAATATTATTGTATAATTTCTTTAATTTAAAATTCATTACAAGAAATTATTGTCTTTTAATGTATTTGTTTTTCATCACATTATTTTCATTTTCAAACATCTTGAGTAACAGTACATGTATCATGTACATCATAAAATAAACAAAAGATGTTGAAACTAACAGAACATTATGCAGATACCTTACAACTAATTTAAAGGCACATTATACCTCAGAAATGATTTAATTTTCCTTCCATAGTAGGGCGCCAAACATGAGTTTTATAATGTTTAAATAATTGTTTTAGGCATGTTTGATGCTTATCACCTGAAGAAAGTAGATTGAATGTGAAATTATTTGACATAAACATAGTAAATTGTAAATAAAGTAGTTTCACATACTAAATCACTGTACTGTACTAATTTCCAAAAAGCTTACACTACAAAATCAATTTTAAGACTTGAAAATTACAACAAAATAAAAAAAACATTTGAGAAATTAGATGTAAAAGCATTTCTGAGGCTCAATGGGCCTTTAAGCATTACAGAGACTGAGTCTGTTTAAAATTTATATTAATGATTTTTAAAATTCACTTTGTACAACTGAAATTTTACAGCAACATTACTTATTGGTATGCGCCTTGGTAAGAAATATATAATCAGAATTTTTCTGTCTGTCATTTGTTATAACATGTTGAATTGACACTCAAATGCATATGTCGGAATTGAATTTGTTTTAATTGCTTGCTAAATTGTATTTTGAATCTTAACCAGTGCTTGGAAATAGAACATTGTTGATATTTTGATTATGTAATTTTGCTTTCTAGTCAGGGTTCAATGTTTCCTTTTTTTTCATAAAGGGAGGTTATATTATTTAAGGTTTTTTGGTCAGTCTTTATGTTTAACAGTTTGCTGCTTCATTAATTAATGAGGGAGTACTAACCCAATTCTTTTTTTTTTTTTTGCTCAAAGACATGTATGATGCAATTTTATATATACAGGTTGTTTGCTATATAAACAGTTAAATTTACAGACATCTGCAGTTTCATAAGATTTAAAAAAACATTTGGTTATATTGACAAGCTGTATATACAGTAAATAAAATGCCCAATATAGTGGCCCTCTTATTGGCAGATTTTATATCTGTACCATACTTTTTGTCACCATTGGCAGGCTATCAATATGGCATTAAATGAGTTTTTGCTGTATGTAACCATTAAACTGACTATATTTTGATTTTAATAATTGCTAATTAATACTTATAGAAATTAAAAATGGGTGTTGGTTGTTTTGTTATTATTAACTTGTTTACTCAAAGAATAGGGAGAGCTAATGTACTCACCCTGGTGTCACACTATGGTTGGGTTTTTTGCATGCAAATTGGCATCTCCAAAACTGCTGAAGGCAACAGGTGGAATTTTTATATGCTTATTGGAGAGTATAATAGGAGGTCAATTTCCAAGGCCCATTATAAACTAGAACATAAATTTTGGTCCAAACTACTATAGAACTTTACTGTCCTCCGACAGTTGTTGTTTTCATTGCCATTACATGTTTTTTTTTTACGTTATTTTTTCATTGCCATTTTTTATTGCCATTTTTCATTGCCATTATTTTTTATTGCCATTATTCATTGCCATTATTTTTCATTGCCATTATTTGTCTGTAGTTTCAAGAGAAAGCAAAAGAGGAGGAGGTATTGATACAATAATTATTTCCAATTTAAATGACTGTTTGTTGTTTCATTTGTTACAGTTTGCAGCCCTATTTTAACAAAAATTGAAATTTCTAAAATATACCTTACATGTTTCTGTACAGTCAAACCTTGGTATGAAGACCAGTTAGTTGTTAAAAGACAAAAAAAGATTATATTGATCTGAAGCACAAGATTTTTTCCCATTAGATTAAGAAAATAAAGAAGAAATACTGTGTTTCGGCTTTTGTTTTTCAGTCAGGCACACTTTTCTCAAATGCAAATGTTTGCATTTTTTTTTCTCAAAACATATTCAAAAATAATGACTCAAATAACATAAAAAGTAAAGCTGCTACAAACATAGATTTGACTGTATTTCAGTATTTAACACGTTTAAAATTATTATGTATATAAATTTGTTTGAAGTTTTCAGACGGATAACAAAAATGTCTCTGTTATTTAACATGCATGAATATTGCACGCAAACAGAATATCTGGAAAAAAAAATTATGCTGCTGTTTTAAGTAGGATTTTAACCATTAAGGAATGCTTTTGTGCGAGCGCCATTGACTTTTGAGGTAAAATTCCACCATATTTTGTTCATAAAAGCATTATGGGAGTGTTCATTTTTAAAACTCAAACCATTATTTTGAAGCTTAAAACACTTTTATATTGAAGTTCAGAGTTTTATTTTACTATAAAAGGGTATACTGATTTAAGGACTGTTCTATTGCCTGATGACTGAATCAGCCATACTCGGACATTGTTGGGAGGAGGGGGAGGGGGAAATACTCATTTGTTAACATAATTGATAAATAGAATTATTATTGATTGTCATTTATGGTCTTTTTTTGTTTAATATCTGTAACTAATAAACCTATTTTTATGTTGTCTGATGTGTCCACAGAATGAAATGTATATTTCCCCTTTAATTACACCATATTATTTTACTAAACAGCATGATTTTCACTTAGTAACAGCGTGTCTGTTTCATTTTTTTCCCAAGTGTTCTTAATTGTACCTTTACATTGGAATTTATCTTTTTGTTCCACAGAAATATAAATTGTATAAATATTAATTATGCCGGCTCGCCACGGCGAGCCGGTATTACGTTAGGATTTTACTTAGAAACAACCTAAAACTCCGAATCCATCCAAAAATTTAATCGAAGCTTGGCTTCCAGCTTTCTACAAAATTTATCTGTCAGGGCTGGAGTCCAAAATTATTTAGCCAATCAAATTTAATCTTACAAAGCGTCAAAAAACCTTCAATTTTCACGCCATTTTTAAAAAGCAGCAAGTATTGCTATGAACGCAAAGATATAATGATGATTAAAATGTTTGTTTTCATGAATTCTTTTCAATAAATCATATTTACACTGACTTTTGATTTAGCGATTTCACCTGTTTTCTCTGTTGGTTAATTAACATAAGTGTACATCTGGTTCTGTGCATTTTTTTCTTTTTCTTTTTTTTCCGGTCATTTTATCCTTTCCGGTATTTAGTGTATGTATTTACTCAATCGTAACAACTCGGCAATCTCCGTCAAGTTCGAATTCTTGAAGTCGCCCGAGGTGTTCCGATTGGTATTTACTGGGATATACTATTCTCCGGTCCGGTCGCTTCCGGTCTCTCCCGGTCTATTTTGACCGGGATTTACGAGACTTGAGAACTTGTACAAATCAAATGTTAATCATGCCCCATGAATCTAAATTTGCCCACGCCCAAGAGAGTTCTTCAGTAATATATTCCTGTATAGGACTTGTGTCGGTCACTCATTCCAATACTAAATAACATATTACAACTTAACTTCGTATAAAGAGACATCTTTATGAATTCTACCTATCTAAAACATTTTTGGTCAAGGTCAACAGGCCATATAGTAAATGTGCACAGACATAGGAACTTTATTCTATCTGTTTACATGCATCTTCATATATACTCATATTCCTCTTTGTTAAACTGAGAGAACTGGCTTCCATAAATTTATATGTCACTTTTATTTTGATGTTCGCTGAAGTCTCTTCAGCTAACAGAACTTTCATTTTTACATTTAAACACACCCCTGGGAAAAATTACGAAGCGAGTCGCTACTAGCTTTTTTAAAAGCTAACCTTGTTTACAATTTACAGTAAACTTCCATCTTTCTAATCTATATCACAGGGATATAAATGATTAAAGGGACTCCATTAAGGCTTTTTTACATGACAAGACAGGAAATGATTTTTTGAGATCAATGTTCCATTTGATGTCGGTTTAGACCAATGATTCTGAATTTTCAGATCATTCATGACACTTTGTTTTCCAGAATAATTATTCTAATTGTGAAAAATGACCCATAATTGAAAACCCCTGCAAGGCTTTTAACTCAAATCTGGCTAAGAAAAACAAAAAAATAAGGTTTGCTTTTCATTTCGAAGTATATTTTTAGTTGTTGTTGTTTTGTTTTTTTGCATACTTTTCTGTTTTAAGATACCCAACTGATCTGCGTAAAAAATTAAAATTTTATAATATTTGGCTTCAAGACCTCAGAGGAGTTCCTTTAAGGTGACAACAGACACTTTCCGTGGTAATCACATAAATGTCATTTAAACCAACTTATTTTAGTAATAATTGTTATTTATTTAATCTTTGTGCATTAAATGTCGTTGATCATCATTAAAAAATAACATATTTGAAAAAAATGCCTTTGTAAATGATTGATTTTTAATAAAAATCCTAAAATTTTAAATCGTCATATCAAAGTCATTTTTTATTTTTTTGTCATCAAACTTTTGGAAAATAAACATACCTATAATATCTGGGGAACCGTGTCTCAAATTTTTTCTATCTTTTCTCAAAAAAATATTACGTAACGTCGAACATTTTATGCGACTTTTTTCACCATACATATTACGTAATTAAAGATAATTAAGTCGCTGATTGAGCAAACAAAAATCCCTGACACGGTTCCCTCAGTAAATGAATTCCCTTTCATGTGCTTTAAACCGCATGTTAATTGCTTGATTATTAAAAAAGTTATGCCGATTCAAAGTTAGTCCGACCCGCATCAAACGAAGTGTCATAAATCGGCTGTTCTCTCTCGGACCCCTACGTTTCACGCTAAATAATTACATAATACACAAATATCGCACCAGAGAGGGTCACAAGTTGCGGTAACATACTCTAACAACATTTTATGACCAAGTGACATCTGACCAATTAAAAAGTTGCTGATTAATATCAGTTTATAACAGAAATTTCTTCAAATCTTAACGTGATTTACCGTCAGTCTGGTATCGGTTGCACATGTCACGTGACTTTCGGTTAAATTTGAGGCACTCGGTGGGGGGAAATGGGACGTATTTGTGCACCGCTAGCGGGGTATTTAATTGTTTCACATTTGAAGTTTATTATTTTTTGAATCTATTATTATCATCAGCATTATTATTATATTATACCAGTGTCACTCTATCTGTGTACTCGTGTATGAAATTCCGTTAAAATATAAATTAAAATAACAAAAAAACTGAGCTTCTGACAGTCTTTTAAAGTCCATGGTAGATGTACAAATAAGAACGGGATTTTATATATTTTTTCCTCCAAATTGATATAAATGCTTCACATATTTTAATAGAAATAAAAGGTATCACTCGATCATTATGATCTGACCTTCTTGACTTCTATTATCATGAAAATCATCTATGCACGGCATAGAGATCCAGTTTCTACTGGGATATACAATAAATTCCAAACATTCTCCCAGGTTTATTAGTACTGTGTTCGATTTACTAGCGAACAATTTATTCAAAGCATTCACTGATAATTTATTTTATTATCTTTTTTATTGATTCATAGAGAAATAATCATCCTTAGACAACCTAAAATGGTTTAGAAATTTGTCAGGGAGACCTTACCACAAGTCATATAGGCGTTCACATAAAAAATGTTGTCTGTTTTTTGTTCTGTTTTACTTGACATTGTTAGAAAACACGAGGTTGAATGTAAAGCAAGCCCTTGAATCCGTACAAAAGTCCATAAACTCAATGTAATATCTATCAGATTAACGGGACAGACAAATTATTTTCACACATTATGGATATTTTAGCAACTATATTTTAATCAAACCCGTGGTCGTGCGATTTGTCGCTATGCTTAATTATTTATGTTTCATACATTATGTTACGTACGTACATTGGCCGACAATTTCTTATTTTATAAAAAAAAGGCTAACTAAAAGGTTAGACGATATTCATTAAAAGATGTACGGTATTTGTACGGATACATGAATTACGAGTAGTATGGACCAGTTATGGGACCGGTAATTCACGCATATATGGAACTACCGATTTCCCTCATTGATGCCTCAACAGGGGGCGGAGCGTTATCGATAATTGACAGGTTACGCGATAGCAGATAAAAATAGTACAGGAACCGTTTTAAAACGTTTAAAAACACATTTTTTGGACTAACTGCTTCCAAAATTAAATCACGAATGTGTTCAGAAAAGGTTGATAAATATACTAAGCAAAAAATCTCATTTTAGGTATTTTCAGTGATAATTGACTCCGTTGTCACCTTAACAATATAATTATAATGAACTTAATTCTATAAACCACAGAAATATCAATTCATAAATGTTACAAAGTCCCTGATAGATATTGATTGATTGTCTTCTGATACATTTAAATGACTATTACGTTGATTTTGTATTTAATTGCATAACAATAAGTATAAATACCTCTTCCACAACATTTTTTTGCAATTTTTAGTATAGGTTAAAGCTTATTAGTATGTCCATTGAATTTACAAAATTAAATTTGGTCAAGCGCGCAACCACGCAACCAATTTAATTTTGTAAATTTGTACTAATAAATTTTAACCGGCTTAGTGTTTTAATTATTTTTATAAACAGTTGATTTACTAGACTGATTCACAGTTTGCTGATTTACCAAAGTAAATGTGTTATGATTCATTCGAAAAACTTCAATCCTATTGGACAAAAAATAATTATAAACTCTAATTATTTTTAGTGTCTGATTAATCCAATATATCAAAGTGTTGGAGATGTGATTTCAAAAATATATATAGCATTAAGGATTGAAAACAAATTTCTTAAATGACATAGTGACTGTGAGTGCCATAACCGTTGGGCTAGAATTTGTATTTTATGAAATTCTGTCAAGTTCTGCAACTCTTTTGTATATATGTCGGAGTTGTAGCCCTTGATAAATTGTACCAATGTACCAATTACAGTCATCATTTGTACCAATTAATACTTTTAAATTAAAAAAAAACAACAACAAAAAAAACAACAACAAATTATTGAACCCTATAATGCATGTATACTTGGTATATACATGTACATTTGTAGTCAAAGGCCAGTAACTATATCATGCACTTTGTTAGGATTGTTTCCCTTTTTTCAAATAAGGGACCAGAATGATCTTATTATTATATAACAAACACAGTGTTTTGATTTGGTAAAATATTTATTAACGTTTAAATAGCTATTCTTTGCATGATACACTTTGTAGATTAAATCTAACACTTCAACGTATTGATTTAAACAAATTTACCTTTTGTTTAGTTAAGGTATATGTTGACGTTAGTTATTTTGTATCTAATTGTAATAACAGTAATAGGCCGGGTTAGGGTAAAAGTTAAACTTGTAATTCATATACATGTGAAAAAATGTTGTCAAAGCAAAATTTGTAATATGACTTCAACAGTTTTGAAGTTGTAAAATTCATTTTGTTATATTGTTAAGTTAAATTTATTTCAACCGTAATCATACCTATATGTAAAAATAAAAGCCCAATTTTCCTTATATTATATCATAGATTAATCATGCTTTGAAAGTAAAATTATTTTTAGAGTTATCAAAGTAAAATTGTTAACATTTTGAGAGTAAAGTTGTGAACCTTTTTAGACCTTTTGGAAGTAAAATTATTCCCTTTGTGAATGAAATTGTTGATGTTTTCGTTTTGTTTTTTTTTTAGTAAAATTGTTATTTTTTTCAGAAAATTATTGTTAACTTTTAATATTTAAAGTAATATTGAGTAAAGTGGTCACCCTTTTGGGGTGCTATTGGCAGTATGTTCAAGCCTATGCCTTCTTTAAAAATTAGGTATGGATCAAGTAATAGAAAGAGCATCAGAATTTGGAAACACGAGGCAATCTGATTTGTACGAGGGGGGCGGGGTAGCCCCTAGTGTAAATCAGATTGCCTGTTGTTTTGATGTTCTTTCTCTTTTGTATCATAGTCAAACATAAAATCAAGTTCCCTGTTGTCACAATATGAAACCCCAGAAAAAAGGAACCAATGAATATGATATTTCTGTCACTACCCCTTTCTATGTTGTCACAGTAAGTTAACCCCAGAAAAAATGAGCAAATCAAGGGGCATGCTCGGGGAGTGGGGGGGTAACAAAATCCCTTTGCACTTCTTTTTTAAACCCCATTTGTTGCATGTAAAAACATTGTTTTTAAAAAATAACTTCAACTTTAAACAGAAAGGCCCCCAAATTTATATAAAAAACGGGGCATTTGAAAAAATTTAGCATAGTAGGGAAATAAATTTTCTTTTAAAAAACCGTTTTTTGGGAAAACCCCAACCTTTTAATTTTAATCTTATAATTTTACGGGGGATAAATTTATTAGCCCCTTTTCTGTGACAATAAAAATAGAAAAAATTTCCTTTTTTTATGAGGGGTCATTTTAAAACAAAAACTTTCCCAAAAAATATATATTAATTAAATTTTTACTCCCAAATTTAGTAGTTTTTTACGAAAAATTTTGGCAAAGGGAATTAAAGTAAAATCTGTCAAAAAAATTTTTGTACTTTTTTACATGTTTATCGGGGTTTTAGTTTAAAGATTTCGATCAATACGGCCTATAAAATACTTTTAATCGACACGAAACCTGCTGTGTTCAACTACTGCTCTACTTTACAATGTTTGACTAGCCAATTTTTATGTAAATATAACATAGATATTATGTTTGCTTTAAAAGTTGTAATTTCAATGGATCAAATAAATTAGAAAATATTTTGTTCTATGATATTATATTAAGTGTTTTTTGTACATTTATCATTTTTTTTACCAGATCTATAAATTGGTCCAAACAAGCAAAAAATTACAGAAAGAGGGAGTCAGTCCTTGTAAACTGATCATTACCAAATATTTTATTAATGTAACCTTATTTTTGATTGGTTGGTTATAATTATTACCCTAATTTGGCCTAAATCATGTCAAACCTTTTGTTTCTTATTATTAATGGTTAACTTTAGCTATGTTATTTTGCACATATTTTGACATAGCTTTATTTACATGAATATCACCTGGAATCAAGGTCAATGTCACTTTCTATGGACTGACACATTATCTTGGGTCGGCCATGGTAACAAGAGAAAATTGTTAGTTATATAATGAAATACATGTTGTAGTTTTTCTTTTATTGTTTATCTTAATTTTAGATTTTTGTTGTCAATCTTTATATGGAAAGGTAAATGACCAAATTTATATAATTACGATCATTACATATATCCTTTATAGATCAATGTTAAAATAGTGTATCCCTCATATAATTATTGTAGAATTTTTTTTCAATACTAGATATCATAAGTGACTGCTATGCATGGTGATTATTTGTAATATTTTAGCTGTATATAATTTATATAATAAATATTTTTTGTAGATTATTGTAGATCATAGAGTTGAATATCACAAGTTAAGTAGCTGAAATGTAAATCAAATAAACAGAGGATATTCAAGGTTTTTTTTTTTATAAATACAGGATTTATTTTCATTGAGTGGTATGAAAATAAATATTACATGAGTGGTGTTTAGGGTTGCCTCAAGTGAATTATATATATTCATACCACAAAAAAGAAAATAAATCCTGTATTTTTAGAAAAAACCTTGAATTTTCTGTTTGTTATTTACATTTCTATTTTTTTGACATTACAATTTGAAAGGCTTCCCCTTTCAATTTTGTGTATAATGGCTGAATTTGGAAAAAAGTAGTCTGGCAATTAAGACACTATTTAAAATACAGGATATATTTTTCACTGTAGTAAAAAAAAATTTACAGTGAAAAATAGAAAATAAAAATATGCATTTTGTTCCATCAATATTTCATTTATAAGTACATTATAATCATTTTTATATTCCAATATATATTTTTATTGTAGATTTTGATTATTTATGATATTCTTATGTATACTCGTAATCATTGTAGATTTTTATTATGAATTTGATTATAATAGTCTAATGTATTTTTTTTTATTGTAGATTTTATGGTAGATTTGAATATTATAATTATGATATGCAGAACTGTTATGTAAAACATATTTTTTTATACATGTATATTCAAATGTATCATATATTCTTAAATATGATAGGAAGCACAGTTAATCAGTTATACATGTTCTGCACCTTATTAAGCTTCTTCAGCTGATAAGATAAAATTAGAATGGAAATGATGTAAACGTGCTAGATGTCTTAGTTCAGAATGCCACATTTGGCGCATAAAAGAAATGTTTTGAAATAATATTTTAAAAATCACTCGAGCGAATGATATGGAATTGTGCACAAAGAACATGTTATTTGTCTATACATGTACATCAAATTGTACAAAAATCTTCAAGAAAAAAAACAATTTCCAGTCCATTTATGTCCAAAAGACACAAAAACAGTGGAGTCCCTTTAAATTTTTAAATTTTGATTATAATATATTATCAAACTTAAAACTTCTAATATTATAAATATTTTTGTGTATTCAATAAGAAGCTGAACAAATTTGATAGCTTTTGTAATCCCTTTTGCCAAGAATCAACAACAGTGGAGTCCCTTTAAATTTTGATTTTAGTATCTTTAATTATTATCAAACTTAAAATTTCCAATATTATAAATATTTTTGTATATTCAATAGAAAGCTGATTAGATATGATACCTTTTATAATTCCATTAACCATGCTTTATTCTTTAATATACCATGTTTTATTATTGTTTTTCAGCCAATCCAACAAATTTTGGGCTGTTACAGAGCCTACAAGAGAAATGGAAGTCACAAATAGCTGACGAGACAAGAGGTGATTTCCAGTCCACGTACAGTTCCTCATTCGTTGGTCACAATAATAATGCTATGACGAAAGTTAGGTTAGTATTAAATAAGTGTATTTCAAAATGTACTTTATCATTTGAGCTGCGTCACAACAAAACCAAGATAATGGGTTTGCAATCAGCATGGATCCAGACCAGCCTGCGCATCTTCGCAGTCTGATAAGGATCCATGCTGTTCGCTTACCAACCCTTTTACAAGTAGAGAAACTGATAGCAAACAGCATGGATCCTGATCAGACTGCGCGGATGCCCAGACTGGTCTGGATCCATGCTGGTTGCAAACGCACTATGTTGGTTTTGTCGTGACGCAGCTCATTTTTAGCTCGACTCTTAGAAGTATTGTGGAGCTATCTTGAATAAATGTTCTAGCACTGACATGGGCATCGGAGTAATACTTGGTAATACTTGGTTTAACAAACAAATTTATATCACTACCAATTTATCAGATCCTTGCGAAAGTTAAAGGCAGCTAAGTACTGGTAAACTGCTTGACAGCCTGCCCAGGAACATTGCGGTAGTTGAACAATGCACTGGTGAATTCATTGTGGCTTACTAACAACACCACCACCAAAGTTTGGTATGCATGAAAAATCTCGATTATTTACATATTTTGTAAGTCATTCATAACTCATACATGCATTTTGACTGAATTATTATCCTTTGTAAACATAGAAAATTCTTGAATTGTTCAGGTTTTGGTTGGGAAATAGTTATCAAAAGCTTGGTAAGGGTTTAATAGTTGTGTGTTAGGATATTAGCAGGTGATATATGATATGAAGACATCATCATTGTTCTGCGGGGAAATAAACTTCTTGCCGGTAATTCAGGTGACTTATAAATACATGTAAATAGATATGGATATCAATCATGGCTAATAATTTTAAAAGTCAATTATTCCTAAGATGTTGCCAAATTAATTTATTATCTTTTTCCAGTGTTCATTTTTAATTTTCTATGTCTTTTTTGTTTTATTCAATTTTAGTGCAAAATAAGGTATGGTTATGATATAGTCTGATGAATAATTTATGTATCATTTATATATCATTTTAAGTATAAACCATTCTAGATAGTGCAATGATAATGGTTATGCATGTACATGTTCGTTAAATTTTGCATAAAAAAAGTAATTGTCCAGTAAAATTGTTTATAACTGTATAGTAGTTTTTGACAATTATTAGTCAATGTTTTGTACTTATAGTATGCTTAAAGGAACTCCACTGATGTTCAAATGCCAAAAAAAGAATAAATTTTGAATTTCTTACATATCTAGGTCAGTCAGCTAGCTTGAACACTTGAAATGGAAAGATATGCAAAAGATTATTAAGTAATAAAATCATATTTTTGGGCAAAGAATAATTGGATTATTGAAAAGCGTTGCAAAGCTTTCAATTTTTGGTCTTTTTTTTTCACAATTTTGATAATAATTAATAATAATACATGTAGACAATTAATTAATTGGAAAAACAAAATGAGACGACCATCTGAAATTTTGCACACAGGTTTTTTGGTCTAGAAACTTCATTTAAATGGGAAAAAAAATATAAAAAATTATTTTTTTGGGCCCCCGGGATGTCCCAAAAAAACCTTTATGGAAATACCTTTAAAAAGCTTAATGGATGGTTTTGCTTAAAATATTTTTTTTATAGCATTAAAAAAAAAGGAAAACAAAATTTTTAAATTTTAAAACTTTTGGGAAAAGTTTTGTAATGGGGCTTTAAAAACCCTACTTAGAATAGTTTATATTGCAGAAATTTGTAAGCTGGGAGACAATCGAAAAAACTCTTTTACTTCTGGTCTTGGAGCCTGCATGGCCTAGTTGGGAGCAAAGCAGCATTTGCCCTATTGCTCCTTTAAATTTTAAAGTTTCACCAAAAAAAAAACATTTTATATGATGTCCTGTATTCTATTTCCCCAAAAGAGCCAAATTTCCTAAAAATGATTTTATTTTTAAAAGCCTTTTTTCCCTAAATCATGCATTATAATTATTTTAAACTTTTACCCTGTTAGCCAGTCTTATAATGTTTTGGGTGACTTTAAAAAATTTAAATTTTTATTTTTTTAATCCCCCCAAAAAGATAATGGATGTAAACCCCCAAAAGTAAAGCTTGGCAAAATTAAGTCCCATTTAATTTAAGGGTTAAGAAATATTAGAAAAAATTAAGTAGTATAGTATACAATGTATATGAAAGCAGCATTACTATACCTTCAAATGAAAGAAACAAATTTTTGTGCCAAAGAGGGGAATGAGGTGCATATAGATTTGCCCTTGACCTTTTGTCATGCTGTCCGTCCGTAGACTGATAAAACAGTGGGGTCTTAATTAAGTGTCCAATGAACACATTTATACTGTCATGTACTCAGGGTGACGTGGCCGAGTGGTTAAGGTCGTTTACTTCAATCAACTTGCCCCTCACCGCTGTGGGTTTGAAACCGGACAGGGACTTTGGATTCTTTCATGTGAGGAAGCTATCCAGCTAGCTTACGGAACATTGATGGTTCTACTCGGGTGCCTGTTTAATGTGCCTGAAATAATGCACGGAAGGGCACCTGAGGTCCTCTTCCACCAGTAAAGCTGGAATGTCGTGATATGACCTATACTGTGTCGATGTGACGTAAAATCCAAAACAAACAAACAAACAAAAACTTTCAAATCAAACTTAAATCAAAAATATCTAGTAAATGCTTTCAGAAATATAAAAAAAAATCCCAATTTATCAGAACCTCAGAGGTTTTGCAGATATTTTATTATTAGGCACATTATGCCACTTGCAGAAATTATGATTTTTTTCGTTCTTTGGAAAGGGCAAACATGAGTTTTATAATGTTTAAAGCATTTTAGATGTTAATCATTTAAAGAAAGTTGCACTGAATGGGAAATTATTTGTCATAAAATTAGCAAAATGTAAACAAAGTAGTATTTTGACTTCCTTACAAAATACTAATTCAATATTATAACTTTCCTTATCAGAAGAAAATATGTTTCGTGTTATTGGTCAATGAGTAACTTTTTGGAAACTGTAATAGGATACCAAAAAAATGAAAAGCCTTGGGGGAAAAAAAGGTCTATTGAATAATGGTTTTGAACGATTTTGCCTTTTAGTATAAATGATAATAAGCAAGAACAATTTCAGTCCCAGATACAAAAATAAAAATCATTTTATAAATAAATTGTGACATTTTGGTGCTTAGCTAATTTGATAGTTATAATCGTCTATATTAAATTGTGTAATGTCGATAGGAAAGGAATGCTCAAAGTCAAACACTTGTTTATAATTTAAGTTAAATATTGTGTGATTCAAGGTCTATATATCTTTGTCATTTTTATAAACCTACATCAGGGTCTGTTTTTCTTTCATATTAAATCCGACTTTTGTATAATTATACATTGTACATTTTATATTAATTTTCATTGTTTATTTTTAGATTTGCCGTACCCAGAGAGCAGTCGACCAATCTCCATCCTATAAACAAAGTAAACAAGGATCTCCACTTCAGAGGAGTATCAGCTTTAAAATCTCCGGAAAAACTACCAGAAATGCCATTGAGGGCAATGACCTCTGTTGGTGTTTAGAACATTTTGATAAATAATTATTTTTTTGTAATTTTTTTTTTTCAGTCAGTATTTTTTTTTCCAGTCATTCTTTTTTTTTTTCAAAATATTTTTTCAGGTATTAAAAGTTGTTTATTTTCAATTGTAAAATTATTGTATGAACTGTTTTGAATGGAGCACAGATTCATTGTGACTGTTGTTAATGAAGCTATTTTTAGAAATTGCTGTTTATTGCATCTGAATGTTAGTGTAGCAAGTTTTAAAAACACACCTTAAGGATTTAATGTAAGTTAAATCCTAGAAAGAAATACAAATTTATGCAGAATTGATGTTATTGTTACTGAAAAGAAATATTGCTCAAGATAAATTCAGTTTTAGGTAAGGGGTATCATACATGTAACAGTATTTTTATGACCATCAATTGTTTTTGTGAGAATTATAAGCTTTAATTTCTTGATCTGCCGAGTTTAATGGAATTGCCCTGTTTGGAATTTGGAACAATTTGTGTAGTCCATTTAAGATCTGGCTCAATACAGAGCTGGCAAAGACTGTAATCACTTTCGTTAAGCGGGTTAAATGTTAAAGTTCTCTACCTAGAATTATTTGTTGACAATTTCATACTTTTAATTTACAAACATAAATTCATGTGAGGAGGCTATCCAGCTGGCTTATGGAATGTCAGTGGATTTCAGGTGCCTATTTCTGCCTGAAATAAGGCATGGAGAGACACCTGAGGTCTTCCTACACCAGTAAAGCTGGAACGTCAGCATAACTATGATCTATACTGTGTTGGTGAAAGGTAAAACCCAACCAAATATATATACATGTATATATATACATACTTTAGTTTTCTGTTAATTTTTTCATATCTGTTTTAAATTTCTTCACTGCAACTTACTTACTCTTATTCCAATAAAGTGTCCCCTCCCAGATGATTTTTTTTCCCACAAAAAGTAAATTTTCCAGATTCATATATAGCTAAAGCATACACATGTGTCTTAAGAATTCAATCAAAGACACTTTTCTAGTTCTGTCTATATTTTACATAATATACTGTGAGAATTTGGCAGGATAGTCTAGTATCTACATATTTGTCTTACAATGTTATATATCATGTTTGTTATTCTTCAATTTGCATACAATTTATTTTTCTTATTATCAACAATATATACAATATTATTATTGTGTATACAATATTATTATTGTGGCAGTATAGTATATATAATCTGTTTTATGCATAGTACATAAGTTTAGAGCCAAAATTAGCCCATTCTCTAGAAGAATTTTTATTTGAAATTTGTTGTCTCAAGGGAAGTCACTCTTTCTTGCTATAAAAGGGGAGCCACTCTGTGTGGCCAATAAAGGGAAGCCACTCTACTTTAGTCCTAATTAAGGGGAAGATAATCTTTACTGCATACAAATTGATTTTTGATATGTCATGTCATGGGGGGTGAGATCTATCTTTCATTAATGACAAACCCCTTGCCAGGACATACATATGACTGCGTGTCAAAAAATCGCAAGAATGTTAAAGAGTTGTTGGCGGGACCTAAGTGAAAAAAAAATTTTAGTAAAGAGATGCTTTATGCTTTTAAATATTATTAACGCACTCAGTATTGAATGCTAATGCACTTTTTTCAGTATTAATCGTTCTTTTTCTGTGATAAATCATAAGCTGCTGCTTTGTGTATGTTTTTATACAGTATTTACCCTTATTTTGCATAGTATATTTACAGTATTGTCTGTTTGTTGTTTGTTGGGACTAAGTTGTTTTATTTTTATTTTATTTTTGTATGAAATGATTTTATAAGAGAGCATTGTTATGTTTTGTAATTATAGTAAAAAACATTTTATCTGAAATTAACGGTAGATTTAGAGGGTAAGCATGTGTGGGAATGATTATAAACCAAAGTATGTGTATCAAAAGTTGCTACCTTTTTTGACATGGGTGAATATTTTGGCATTGTTGATTTAAAAGAGCTCCCCTGAGGTCAAAAAACCTAAAAAACCTAAGCCTGAGTTGAGTGAATGCGTTCCAACGCTTTTTTCTGGTCATTTTAGACAATAAAATTGATATGTCTGGAAACACGAGGAGAATGAATGATCTGAAAATTTCCACACTGAATTAGGACATTAGTCCAGACTTACATTGAACGGAACACAAATATCTGAAAAATATTTTTAGTCCCGTCATGCAAAAAAAACGTCAGTGGAGTCCCTTTAAATGTTTAAAATATATTTATCCATAAAAATATAGCCTATAAAGTATAATTTATTCCTTAGGTGAAGTTAATTTCAAACTTTTCTAGATTAACAGTTTTTTTATTTTATTTATTATTATTATTTTTTTTTTTGGCTATATTTTTTATATAAATTTTGCCAAAGTTTTACATGTACATACATGTATTAATGTATTGTTTAAAAAGGAACGTTTTAAAAAGTATTTCAAGCAACTTAATGTAATGTTATAGGTAAGAAACTAAATAAGATAGATATAATACATTGTTTTAGTTATTTTTATAAATTTTATAAATGTTGGTATTTGCTCATTGTTAATAATCTTTCATCAGTATTATGCTTCAAATATATATATCTAAAAATATGGAAATATACATAATGCTTACTACACAAAACAGTATTCTTGATTAACTAAAGGGTAATATTTGTTGTTTTTAGAGTTGTTTTACCTAAAGCCCAGTTTTTAGAGGTATTCTACCAAACATATATGGTTTAAGGAATGTTTAACCAAAAACGATGGGTTGCATGCATAGTTTATTTAATTTTTAGCTTTATGACATCATGAATTATGTTTATATTGTTATTTTTCTGTGACTTATCTTTCCTAAAATAAAGTTTGGGTAATTCATTCTAGATCAACAAATATTGTGCTCAATAATAAATAAAATATTTGTTGAATGGCAAAACTGTTTTAAGTTCCGGAAGAATTAGGCAAACAGTAAAGGACTAATTTAAAATGAAAAATCAAACAGTGTTTTTTAAAAATATATATATTTTTTTACAGCAACAAAATCTTTATAAACATATGCTCATGATGTCATAATTTTTGTATTCATGCATAATCGTTATTAAGAGTGTATGATTGAAAAAAAGTGTTAATCGAGTGAGCAACACTTAAATTTATATACATGTATTTATAACGTTCTTTCACAATAAATTCTGACATGAACATTACAGAGTTCGTGATTTTTATATGCCACATTAAACGTTAGTTTAAACAAAGAACTTTATTCATTCCAACTTATATGTCTCTGGTTTAAATTGAACATATTTTATAATGAAGATCGGAAAGGGCAGTAAAAATTTTAAAGGTACCGGGCGATAATTTTCCACACATAGAATATTTGCCAACTGCCGGTGACAGTGTGCAGGACAGTAAAAATGTTTATGTTTTGACATAATTAAGGTACAGGGCGACAATTTACGGCCACTGCACGACGAAAATTTGCCAACTGCTGGTGACGGTGAGCAGTTGTATTCAAAAGTTAAGAGAATGATCCCTTCACATCACTGACATAAAAAATTCATGATTTTGAAGACTTGTCATGTGTTGTCTATTCATAAGAAATGATGAATTGTACAACATCTCGCGCTTTAAGCACCACCCTTAAAAGATGTCTATGTTCCGAAATTAGGAATAGAAATTTGTTACAATTTAACGCGATGAAGTAAAATGAAGTATCGGGTTACAATGTATGTTTTGAAGCTGAAAGCTGCAAAATAGTATCTTTTAGTGTTACTGTGAGTTTAAAACCCCTTAAATAGAATCTAATTATCCAATTCAAAGAAAATGAACCAGTTTTGAGTTTGATTAAGTCAGTTAACCACGCTAAATATCTAAATACATGAACCCAGCCGTCTTAATTTTTTTAAGGAGATTTTCAAATACCGACTAAATGGTTAACAATGCAGATGACATGGCAAGGCTTTTCCCCTCTATCCAATGGGTCCAAATATAGGCCACATTCCCTATCCAATTTTTTTTCCAAATCCAATTTTTTTTTCCCAATCCCAAGGTTGGCAATTTGGACAAAAGATACAGGCTGTTTAGCTAGACTTTTTGTGTAAAAAAAATAGTCATGTCGGGTTGCCGTTGCCATTGTGCAAACAATAACCTGTTTTAGTCTTGGTTTATTGTCTTCATAATTGGCCACAACAACGCTTGTTGCAAGACCTTCAAGTAGACTAGATTAACTTTGACCTTTCTTCATAAATGTCCTTGACCTTCAAGGTAAAATGTCTTAATTTTGCTTGTTTTTTTTTTTTTTGCTATTAGAGGCTATAACTTTGTTATTTTTTAATGGATTGTCTTCAAACTAGAACATAATACATGTAATCTTTTAGGATAAGACCTTCATGTACATATATCAAACTCAAAATGACCTTGACTCTTGAATGATTTTGACCTTAAAGATGAAAATATTAATTTTTAGCTCACCTGTCGCAAAGTGACATGGTGATCTTTTGTGATCACTTTTCGTCCGGTGTTCGTCCGTCTGTCGTCCGTCCGTAAACTTTTACTTTAAACAACATCTCCTCATAAACCGCTAAGCCAATTTCATCCAAACTTTACAGAAATGTTCCTTTGGTAGTCACTTTCAAAAGTTGTTCAAAGAATTTAATTCCTAGCAAAACTCAGGTTACCATGGCAACCGAAAGAAAAAACTTAAAATATCTTCTTTTAGAAAACCGAAAGAGCTAGAGCTTAAATAATTGGCATGAAACATCATCTAGTCAGTGTCTACCAAGTTTATTCAAATAAATGCTCCGGGGTCAAAATTGGTCCCGCCCCAGGGGACATTGATTTTCCTTATTTGTATATAGTAAAAACTTAAAAAATCTTCTTTTAAAAAACCTTAATAGCTAGAGCTTAAATATTAAGCATGAAATATAATCTAGTGGGTGTATACCAAATTAAGTTTTGTTCAAATAAAAGCCCTGGGGTCAAAATTGGCCCCGCCCTAGGGGGGGTCAATGTTTTTCCCTTTATGTATCGATAGTAAAAACTTTTAAAAAAACCTTCTTTTAAAAAACTGTAAGAGCTAGAGCTAAGATTTTTATCTTCTAATGAGTGTCTAAAATTTTTGTTCAAATAAGGGCCCTGGGGTTAACATTGGCCCTGCCAGGGGAATCATTGATTTTCCTTATATGTATATAGTAAAAACCTTAAAAAATCTTCTTTAAAAAACCCAAAAAGCTAGAGTTTAGATTTTAAGCGTGATCTATCTTCTAGTGAGTGTCTACCAAGTTTGTTCAAATAAAAGCCCCGGGGACAAAATTTGGCCCCGCCCAGAGGGGGGGGGGTGGTCATTGTTTTTCATATATGTGTATAGTAAAAACTTAAAAAATCTTCTTAGAGCTGGGTTGGTTGACCGGAATATATGAAAAATAATGATCTTTTGCTTATAATAAAACTGATGGTACTTGCTTCAGATCACTAAACGTACTTCTAGCTAATTATGGTTTAGTGTTTAATCTTTTTCTCGGACCCTTAATTGTATACTAAATAAAACAGCAGTGACAACTTTATAAGGGAAGTGGGGGGGGGGGGGTACCCGCCCTTTAAAGGTTTTAATACAGGGGAGCAAAAGTCCGCCTTTCACAAAATTTAGCTTGGGGGGCAAATGTCCGCCCTTAAAAACATATGAAGGGGCAAATGTCCTACACGAAATGGGATTCAAATAAATCTGGGGTGGTCAAACATCTGTCCCGCCATGGTTGACATTAGTTCCTATTGAATCTAAAACAACATGTAAAAAACATCTTTTTTAACCTTAATCTAGCTGTCAGCTAATAGTTAATGCTAAATATATCTAAAGGTTAAAATTTCAATACACACGGCTTTGTTACACTATACAAATAAGCCCTAATAATTAAGTGAGAAAAGATATAAAAATATTGTCTCAAATGCCGTCGAAATATATCACATGTAGGATATATTTACTACATGAAACTGTATTTGTTTTACTTCGTGATTATAAAAGGTGATAAAATATTTAAAAAAATGTTGAAATGATACTGCTGTAGAACTTGTATAACATAATTATTTGTCGCAAAATACTAGTCTGTCATATATAGTTACTTAGATTTGATCAGTTTAGGTTCATCAATGTCATGCGTAAACTTTGCCTGAACCTCTAATAAGTACATGTGCTAGCATTGACAAATATACATTCTTTTTATAATCTAAATGCGTTTTGAGTTCGACACTCCAATTGCAATGCACCCTTTCGTGGACAGCATTGTCACACTGTACAACCGGTTGCAGTGATGACAGATTGCTGTTGTGATGACAGACATATAAGATTTATTGATTACTACAGGTAGGAGGCTATACTTGTATTTATATTACGCAAACAAGGACAAATCCATTGTGATATTCTTATTGTCAATTGCTCTAGTTTAATGCAAATTAGTCGTAGTGAGCCTTCTTTTGTCCTGTGCCTGCGTCTGATACGCCTCACAGTATAAACACGGGTACGATGAAGACCTTAGTTTTCAAATATTTAATAAATGGGGAAACAAGTTCCAAATTACTTGTAGTGTCTCCAGTCAATGGAAGTAAGTTTATAACGATACGATTGTTTATTTTCCTGATATAGATATACTAACCAAATTTTTTAACCTTTAATTTTAGATTTCTGTCATCACTGCAACGTTCTGTCATTACCTGTGCCGGTAATACGGTGTGATAAAGCTCACATACAGTTCCCAACAAACAAGAGCTGTATAAGATGCCTCATTTCACACTGTGTAATTATGAAATTATTAGTTTTGGAATATGGTTTTGTTTTTCATTATACATGTATAAAAACAGGTTACGCAACATTGGCATCCTTCATTATAATCATCAACATTATCAACGTCTTATTCAGTACATCATCATTATCATCATTAGTATATTATCAACGCCATCATCAACATCATCATCAGTACATTACAATTATCATCATAAATACACCATCATCATCAATTTGAAATACATTCAAAACTTTTTCCTTTCTAATGAAAATTACTCATAATCAAGCAAGCAGTGTTTAAGATACGTGTTTCGATGAGATACAGAAAATATAAGTGAAATATAAATCATATCACACTGTTTGAAACAGGCTGAAATAAAAAATGTCCGTCCCCGTTCTTGACATGAAAACATTAAATAGCGTTCATCGGACGATAATGATGAGGAATAACTATTATTTTCATGATGATTTTGAGCACGGATGTGATGATTATAAAGAATTTGATTATGGAAGTGATGACGATAATAATGATAACGGTGATAATTAAAATCTTGATGACTATGGAGGTGATAACGGTTCATGATAATGATACATGTAATGCTAATATTGATTTTGATAATGATAATGCATTGGTGATAATGACTTTTTATGATAATATTAAAGAAGATGATGATAATTAGATATTGATGATGATGATGATTGAGGTGATGATGATTTTGAAGATGATGGAAGTAATGGTGAAATGAGTTATCATGATGATTTTGGTAATGATAATGTTGATTTTGTTGATTATAATGACAGAGGTTATAACGTTTTGATGATCTAAATAAAACTGACGCTTAAGACGGTGATGCTTTTGATAATGATGGACTTAATGATTATATTAATGATGATTATGATGAAGTAGATGATGATAATACGATTTTGATGATGAAACTGATTGATATTTTCTTGGACACGACGTTGTGATTTTTCTTACCAACTTATGATGGGGATCTTTATTTCGTCGGAACAAGGCATCACCTTTTAAACCGTTGACGTACAAATCTCTCGGGAGCTTTATGCGACTACGTATATGCGGCGTTACATAGCCCTGTTACTAGTATTATCAAAGCTCTCGAAGTCATTCTGGCTTTGCAGCATATATTCGTTTGAATAACGATTGCAGTTGTATTGAAGCAAAGTTAAAAATATAAAAAAAT
The DNA here is from genome assembly GCF_026571515.1 of Ruditapes philippinarum. Classification (NCBI taxonomy): domain Eukaryota; kingdom Metazoa; phylum Mollusca; class Bivalvia; order Venerida; family Veneridae; genus Ruditapes; species Ruditapes philippinarum. The sequence continues at coordinate 184,145 of NW_026858769.1, read as the reverse complement.
CGTCTTTATCGTAATGATTTTTGGCGCATTTGATATGTTTGTGATTTGGTGTTTTAATTGTAGCCAATTAATGCATTAGAAAAAAATTCGCCCAGAAAAAAATCACTTCATCACCAGAACCTTGAAAAAGGCTATTCACATTGTCCTAAAACTTTTCATCGACTGAATATGTTGGAAAAACATTGCTAAAAACAACAACATAAAAACAACAACAAACAACAAGCGACTTCATGCAAACGATAATTTTAGCCGATAATTGTACTTTATTTTAATATTGCCACACTCACCGCCTAAATAAATCCAAAATTTTCCACCGTGAACATTGTCTTGATGTCACGTGCATACGCAGCATGTGTTTTCGACCCGATCACAAATGATTGCCACCAAAATATCAAATTCAATGTGATGAAATGATCACAATGCTCACGTGTTACGTGTGTAATTTTACAGAAACAGATAGGGATTTGATGTTAGTCTTCTATGAAGGTATTTTAATGAGACACTTGCGAATAAGGGCGTTGCTGTTCCATACTCTGTAAGCTTTGGTCTATAAAATGTTTGGTGTCCACTCATTAATCGCATTACATTTCAATGCATGAGATAAAGTACTATCTCCTTTTAAACAAACTGATAATTTAACGCACATTATTGTTTGTAAGTAAAGTCATAACACGGCTTGTAAATATTGATGCATTAAGGACTGCTCCGATTATTCCTTTTATGATTAAGATAGAAAAATGGAAGATGACGTATTTATTAACATGTTTACAGTAAACGAAAACGATTCTTTGTATTATGATTATTATCAATTTGAAGAATCCAAACTTGAACAAGCACTAAAATGGTTTGAAATTGCGTTTATTGTGCCAATCGGAGTTCTGGGAAATATTCTTATACTGTGTATATTATGGAAGAAGAAGTATAAGAAATCATCAACGGCCGTTTTCTTGGCATCATTAGCTGTTTCGGACATACTGATATTAATGTCGGGATTCTACAATCTGACTGTTTTCCGTACTGGTTCGGGCATCGATTGTAAACTCATCATAGCCCTTTGGATAAGCAGTTCACAAACATCGTCGTGCATACTTGCTACGGTGGCACTTGAAAGGGCATTTAGTGTCACGCAACCGTTTAAAGTGAATTTCATATGGACGCCAAGAAACGCCAAACTTCTGGTTGTTCTCGAAAACTTTATTGTGTACGGACTGAACGCTATTATGTTTTTGAAATATGAATTTGAGGGAAACAGTGTTTTCGAAAAAATGTTCTGTCCAACAGGAGAAACGATTGTGGGCTCTGTTGTTCAGGTACATGACAATGTATATCCTTGGGTGGATTTTTGTTTAGGGTTTGCTGTCCCCTTTATAGTCATTATAGTTTGTTCATTTATCATCATTCTGAAGATAAAACCAGATAAAGTTCTCCGACAAACTAACAGTAAGCGAGTTTCTTCGGTATCGAGAACCCTTCTATCGGCCAATGCATGCTTTCTTGTCACACTTGCTCCGAGCCGGATTTACAATATTATGTTTCCGCTATCGTCACTGGATGAGGATGGATTCTCCATGTTTCTTGTGTTTTCAATGGTATCACAAGTCAATGCGGCTGTTAATTTTTTCGTGTACTTTTTAAATGCGACGAAGTTTAGAGCAGGCGTAAAGGATCTTTTTTGTTGTAGATAAAAACTGAACGAGACAGTAGAAAATTGAATGTATCATTAATCTGCCGGGCTTTTGTAATGGATTTGACCAGTTGTCCATTCAAAGTTTGGTGGACTTCAATACCGAAATACAAACAGTCACTTCTAACAACGTCGAATCAGTCCAGACTGCATGGATGTTCAGACTTACAGGCTATAGGCAAATCATTTCCGGCATAATTCATATTGTACATATTTTGATTTCTTTTCATGAACTTAAACCCACAATATTCGAAATTGAAACATTTTTTTTACTTTTTCTTCTTTTAATTTCAATAATTGAACTTTATCTTTGAAACATAAGCAACATTATTTAGTTTTCTTTTAATATCATAGTTTATAAAATATTTATTAAATCTAGACACTATCGGCTTTAATGTGTGTGTTTTATTTTACAAAAACGGGTTTTCTTAAATTAGTGTGTGTGTAGAGCAGTTATGTAAAAATGGTTCTGTTTCTGATTGTACATACTTGACACTATCTTTCATTTCTATTTATAGCAATACTGTATAATGCCACAGAGAACACAGGATATGTAAATTATGTCACGAAGAAATTGGAAATGAATATCATTTTGTTTTAGTTTGTAAAATGTTGTCTTTGATAAGAGAAAAATACATTGACAAAAAAATCTTTAATAATCATAATAATCATAAATTTAATGTTCTAATGTGCTCTCGCTCTGATAATGTTATAACAAATTTAGCTATGTATGCATATTATGCATTCAAAGAGAGAAATGAGATATTAAGTAATACAGATACTGACAGTTAGAAATCATTAGGATATACTTACTATATTGTTGAGATCATATTCTCGGAATCATTTTGTATGTTATAACACAGATACCTAAATTTGAAATTATCACTATAAAATATTTGAGAATATGCTTATTACATCATTAATGTTACTTTTAGGTATTGATTAGTTTGTTGTTTTCAATTTTGAAACTTCAGTGTTGAATAAGTTTCTACAGTGATGTGATAACTGGATTTACTTTTCATTTCGGGCAATGTTGTACAAAGCTTAAGACTGATCAAAACACTAAATTGCCTTTAATGTTAAGGCTATAGTATGTATTTCTTATTTTGCAAAGAATAGCCATAAGTGAAGATCTTCTGTTTTGTTTTTCGTCAAGATCGACACGCACCTTGGTAAATTATTCAACAATAGTTCTGTGTGTTTTAATATAAACATTATTAGGATTAATATCAGTCTGTACTGACATCAGTCAAGAAATTTTATCTTAATGTATATATTGTTGTAATGGGCCGGTGGCCGATATCAATAAATAAATTGTCATTGTCATTGCCAAATTATGAGCTGATAAGAAATTAAGTTAGATGTTTTTCTCATAGACCCGTGCTTTATATTGCACATAAAAGTATGTGTATTTTAGTTTTGCTGTTTTATTGCATAGAAATTTTGCCCAACTCTGTACATATTGATCTTTATTGCTTCTTTAATATACAAAAATGTTGTACGTACATGACTATAATGTTTTGGAACAAAATATTCCACTGCTATTTTAGTAGGTTTGGCATTGATTATCGCTTTTAATAAGGCATTCTGTAATACAATGTAAACAATAATTTTACAAATCAACGACAGCAAATTTATATAGCTTTTTTCACTTTAAGCATGATAAAGTGATAAAGCATATGGTAGGATGGCTTATACGAGTATTTTATTGAAGTATATAGCTTTTTTATCGGCTCGTATTTGTAATTTATTTTATGGTATTTTAAATGGAGAAACGGACAGAAGTTTTTATTCTCAGAAAAGGATGATCACAATGGTGTAAATAATAATATATACTTTAGCTGTATCTCAAAAATATTTGTTACTGTATCAGTAAGCAAAGGATATTTTGTAATGAACATAACAATATTTCGGACTCTCAATTCGGATTTCGTAAAGGAAGTGCTGATGTAGATGCTACATATTTTTGCATGTACTTATGTCATTAGTTTAAAAATACTTAAATGATAGTACATAGATAATATTGAATGAGTGTGAACCAACATGAATATGATATAATATAATACAATATAATATAATATAATATTTGTCACATATCCAGAATAAGGAAGAGAATCACCCATTTTGACATGCTGATAGCAAAACGCAAACACTTAGCTGTCTGTATTACGCAAATGTCGTGATATCAAAAATATATGAGCCGCGTCATGACAAAACCAACATAGTGTGTTTGCGAACCAGCATGGATCCCGACCAGCCTGCGCATCCGCGCAGTCTGATCAGGATCCATGCTGTTCGCTTACCAACCCTTTTACAAGTAGAGAAAATAATAGCGAACAGCATGGATCCTGATCAGACTGCGCGGATGCGCAGGCTGGTCTGGATCCATGCTGGTTCGCAAACACACTATGTTGGTTTTGTCATGACGCGGCTAATGAAACATTGCCTTTTACGGAGCCGCAAAAGTGGCGAATATCTGTGATAAATAGATGATATTAACAAAAAATGATGAAAACCTTGGAATTACTCAAAAACTAGTTTTTCAATGTTAACACGTGCCCTTACACGTAATTTTGGTGAAAAATTGTTGTTTTGTGACATTTTTTTTATTAACAGAAAATGATGAAAAACCTTGGAATTATCCAAAAACTAGTTTTTCCATGTTAACACGCGCCCTTACACCTAATTTTGGTGAAAAATTGTTGTTTTGTGACATTTTTTATTTATTTTTCATTAACAAAAAATGATGAAAAACCTTGGAATTACTTAAAAACTAGTTTTTCCCATGTTAACACGTGCCCTTACACCTTATTTTGGTGAAAAATTGTTGTTTAGTGACATTTTTTTATTTTTTTTTTTATTAACAAAAAATGATGAAAAACCTTGGAATTACTCAAAAACTAGTTTTTCCATGTTAACACGTGCCCTTACACCTAATTTTGGTGAAAAATTGTTGTTTTGTGACATTTTATATATATATATTTTTTAATTAACCAAAAAAAAGGGATGAAAACCCTTGGAATTACCCAAAAACTAGTTTTTCCATGTGAACACCTGATTTTGGTGAAAAATTGTTGTTTTGTGACATATTTTTTGAATTAACAATAAATGATGAAAAACCTTGGAATTACTCAAAAACTAGTTTTTTCATGTTAACACGTGCCCTTACACCTGATTTTGGTGAAAAACTGTTGTTTTGTGACATTTTTTTATTTTTTTAATTAACAATAAATGATGAAAAACCTTGGAATTACTCAAAAACTAGTTTTTCCATGTTAAGACGTGCCCTTACACCTGATTTTGGTGAAAAACTGTTGTTTTGTGACATATTTTTTTTTGTTATAATTAAATGAGTGCGAGCTTTATACTGAATTTATCGTAATAATTTGTCATATAACTGAACCTTTCAAACACAAACAGGAATGGTATGCTTCTTTAGAAAATAGTTCTGTTTTGTATATGTATAAATTCGTTAAGTGTTGTTTCGACTATGAACATTATTTGGATATCTTTCATGGTTGTTTTCATGTTATATTTCAGTATAATAAGAAAAGAATAAAAATAAAATTGTAAGAGAAAAAAAAAGGAATCTATATAATGTAATTCTTTAGATAATGAAAACGAATATCATTTCATATGTTTATGCCATTGTTCCTATGCAGAATTACGGGACAAAAATGAAAATTAAAAATATCAGAAATCACGAGTTTATTTTTTTTACAACTTTTGAACACAAATAGTATAGATTTATTAATTCAGTTATTTAAATTACTTTTGCTGTGAGAAACACAATGTTCAAAAGTTGAACTTTATAATTTATATCATAATTATTCATTTTCTCTTTCGCATGTCTGTATTTTGTTTTATTTCTTATCATATATAAATTACTTTTTTATAATTTCAGAAACATAAATTATGAAAAGTTATTGTAAAACAAATATTCATGACTGCTATAGCTATTTTATTGACAGTATGCTTGTAAATACTATTGTAATGTAGGTGATGTACATAATTGAGCCGCGCCATGACAAAACCAACATAATGCGTTTGCGACCAGCATGAATCCAGACCAGCCTGCGCATCCGCGCAGTCTGATCAGGATCCATGCTGTTCGCTATCAGTTGCTCTTCTTGTTATAGTGTTTGTAAGCGAACAGCATGGATCCTGATCAGACTGCGCGGATGCACAGTCTCGTCTGTGCCCATGCTGGTCGCAAAAGCATTATGTTGGTTTTGTCATGGCGGGGCTCATATGTCCTGTATTTTTTCTCCTCTATTAAGAAATTTGCGGTGTGGGACTTTGTATGTCATAACATTATAGGAGAATGAAAAGAAATTGTCAATATGATGTACTATCCTCTTTGTTTACAATGATAGTAATTCGATGTTGTATTTTTACAGGCACATTATGCCTCAGAAATGCTTTTATTTTCATTTCTCAAAACCTTGGGATTTTATTTTTTTGTTTCCATTTATAGTTTCCAAAAAGTAACTTATTTGCCATTTACCTGAAACATTTTTTTTGTGCTTTTGTTGCAATTTGTCAAGACGTACAGTTATAACAATATAGTATTTGGTATGGAACTCCAAATACCACTTTGTTCACATCTTGCTACTTTTATGACAAATACTTTACATCCAGAGCTAATTTCTTCAGGTCAATAGCATCTAACATGCTCTTAAACTATTATTTACGTGTTATAAAACTCCTGTTTTACCTATCTTAAGAATTAAATATTTATTTGTTTCTGAGGTATTATGTGTATTTCACAAGAGATTGTATTGTATACGTTAACAAACTTTCTGTTCTGATCTTATATTTATATTCATATTGTCATTGTCATTTTGAGATGAAACCCATTAAAAATTGTTGTTTTGACGGAGACATTTGTGTGTGTTTCTTAGAGCCAGTTTCCAATTCCTTTCTGAAAAGTTTAAAATATGATATGTAAAGTAATAAATGTGAAAATACTAATTAAATTCTTTTTTACGCTCAAATTTCTTTGTGTTAAAATGAAATACTTCCTTTAATTTAGTCATTTGCTTCAATTAGCTGTACCATGTAGTTGCTGAACGATAACTTGTTACATTGTGTTCAGTCAGTGGTGCAACCTAAACAGAAACAAAACACATGTGGCATTCATATGGCACGACCCTACAGTACTTGTTTTATTATTATTTAAAATCATTTATAATAAAAGGCACGTATCCGAAAGTTGGTAGATAATTGCCACGTGTGTAGATCAAAACCTTGTTTGCAAAAGCCCTTAGCACAATGTGACACAAATTGAGAGGCAATACGCGTCTCGTCATCAATCGACATAATTATTCGTGTTGCTCTAGATCGTGTAACTAGCCAACCTCATCAAAGTTAGGTTGCATGTTTTAGGATGAATGACATATACGAGTATAACGTTTACATGCGCGTAATCCAACCATAAAATTTATGAAATAAGGCGCAATTTTGAGTCATACTAAACTCAATTAAGCTTATTGCCGTTTGCTCAGTGGTTTTTGCTTGATGCTATGTTGATAATTTTAAATACATGTATATATATATTGTTTAGAATAAACATTTGTATTGTTTTATGCTCGGATCTTGCCTGCTGTAGTATTCAATTTCTTTTATTAAACTTCCCTTGATTCTTTTCCGAAACTTAAAAGAAGCAACAACCTTTTTTTCGCAAATACAACAACGAAAATTATATTTAAAAATCACAGTAAAAGTTAAAAATTTCAACGCAACTTTTTTTGTTATCGATAATCATCTTGCGGGCGAACTGGCGAATAAAAAACAACAATACAACTTTTGCCTGAATCATATTCCATAAAAATCCAATATCTAGACCAACCAAGAGGGATGAGAGTAGTACCAAGAAAAATTACACCACAGACCAGACGTATGTAATGACAGTGTTGATGGGTCCACATTTGAAAAATACGCAGTAGATATTTTTTATTTAACTAAGGTATGCTTATTCTTCTGTGCAACAGTACAAATACATGTAAGTTATTCTAGAATCCACGCGCTAGGATACATTTGGTGCTCGATCACATGAGGAAATTACATCTTTTGTAATTAAGGTTATAAAGTTTTTTTGTTAAGTTGTACTGTATACTTTGACATTTACAAGTGAATGATCTATTGATACATACGTCAATAATAATTTGCGACTATAGGTGAGACCAAATTATAAAGATACACAAAAATGGAGGATGACAATTTTATGAATGAGTCTGCCGTCATTGTTAACGGGAGCGGATATTTTTACTACGATTACAACTTTAATTATGAGGAAACACAACTTGAGAAAGCGTTGAAATGGTTTGAAACTGCTTTTATGGTGCCAATCGGAGTTTTGGGAAATATTCTTATATTGTGTGTATTGTCGAAGAAGGTGTATTGGAAATCGTCAACGGCCGTATTCTTGGCATCGCTCGCTGTTTCGGACATACTTATATTAGTGTCGGGGTTCTACAATATCATTGTACCCCCTAATATTTCAAAGATACATTGCAAAATTAACCTATCTATTTGGATAAGCAGTTCACAAACATCGTCGTGCATTCTTGCTACGGTGGCACTTGAAAGGGCATTTAGTGTCATGCAACCACTCAAAGCAAGAGCGGTGCTTACACCAAAAAAGGCTAAACTTTTAGTTATTTTTATATTTTTGTGTGTGTATGGACTGAACGCTATTATGTTTGCAAAATATGAATTTGACGAGGACGATGGCTTCGAAAAAATGTACTGCCCAACAGGAGAACCAACAGGAGAAACAATTGCGGGCTCTATTGTCCACGTATACCCTTGGGTAGATTTTTGTATAGGGTTTGCTCTCCCCTTTATAGTCATTATTGTTTGTTCAATTATCATCATTATAAAGATAAAACCAGATAAAGTTCTCCGACAAAAGATGGAAAGTAAGCAGATTTCCTCTGTTTCGATTACTCTTCTCTCGGCCAACGCCTGTTTTATCGTCACACTTGCTCCAAGTCGAATTTACAACATTATGTTCCCAATACCAACCCTTGGTGATGAACAATTCACAGCATTTCTAGTACTGTCAATGGTATCACAAATCAATGCTGCTGTCAACTTTTTCGTTTACTTTTTTAATGCGACGAAGTTTAGAACAGGTGTGTATGATCTTTTCTGTTGTAGATAAAACCGAACAAAATTTAAGTAATTTAACCAATAAAATACAGTTTGTACCAGCGGTATTTGTACAATGGATTTGCCTGCTATTACCAAAGGAATAACAATATCGGGATATACCAATCAACTTACTTACAGTATAAAGCATGGTCATAATGTAATGATCATGATGTGCAGGCTGTCTATTCTGGTGACAGTGACTGATGACATTCGGTTCCAGTATGACACTAAGAAAGCATAACAACACAATGTATATACGTATCAAGATGATTTGAGACAGTCCACTCGTAACATTATAAAAATACAAGCATTTTCTGGACACATTTAGAAATAAAACCTTAATTAAAGGAATTAATAAAATTCTGAAAAGTGAGAGACACAATAACGAAGGAATTTGTACGCTTGTGTCGCCATTGAAAAACACTTTCCTTGAATTTGCGCTACTCACTTTTTTGTCAATGGTGTTGTAAATAGATTTGTTTGATCTAAAATATTACGGATCCCAATGGGCCCCAATGAGAATCAGCTTTTCATTACTTTTATTATTAGTAGTTTTTAATCTATTTCTTTTATTTGTGCCCAAATTTCAAAGCTTATTAAGTGGAATTATTTTCGAATGTGAAATAAGTTTTTTGTAGAAATAATTGATGTTAATTTTGCTTTAAAATATCAATTACGCAGCTAAACATTACTTCTATTTTTCAAACACAATCAAGATTTTCATGCATGTCTTAGCTAATTTCCTGAGAACAAAATAAATGTTAGTATTATATTAGAAATCATTCTAACCCGAGTCCTCACACATCCTAAGCAAGTATGTTTCCATAGGTTAGGACCATATGTTTCCAATATAGTTATCAGAAAACCATTAAAAACAAACTTAAATTATATTTGTTTGATTTTTTAAAATCTTTAAGCAACAATAAATTAATAATTTACTTTGAATTGAAATAGAAAAATGCCGAATCCAATATACATGAATACATTTTGTATTTACTATTTAGAACCACTCTTGTTTGGTAAGCACTAGTAAGTAATCCAGGAAGGCCTGTTAGGTGAACCGACCGCTAAAATATAACGAAAAATGTGATCAAATCGTTGTGAAAACAGAATTCTCCTAAAGTCATGTTTTCATAAGTTTTAATTTTACGAGTACATTGTCTATTATCATATTGACGTTCTATTTATGGGACAGAAATGCATATGGTTTTACTATAAATGTGATAAATTGGGAAGTATTGTTAAACCTTTTCCTTTTATGGACAAGTATATATAGAAAACGTTTATTTTAACTATGCTAAGATATGACGACCCTAATGAGCATTAAAGGGAACAAATCTTGCCTAGTTATTCACGACAGGTCAACCTGATAATATGGATGATTTGACTTTGACATCTTTGACATTCCGTTTGACATGTATCACATTTGTCACAAATGTGCTCGTTTCTTCGTACATTTTCACATTCTAAAATGTAAGAGTGTTGGTCACATGCGAAAGATTTTTCATGATTTTGCATGACAAGTTCACAGATGAAACATTGGAAAACAGTATGTATTTGTGCAAACCCTTTTAAGTATGGATTCAGATTATTTCCTGGATTCAGATTATTTCCTGTGTCACAAAAATACACATCTTGCAACAATTCAGTTTGTGTTATTTAACTCTTAAATCTTTGGCTAGTATCATAGAAAGTCAATGACATGGCCGATACCTACAATTCACCAATCGGCCTATGATAGACATTGAAATCTCTGAGAAAGACACTTAGAAGCTACTTGGTAATCTAAATCTCCATACTACAGGGTCCCATACTACAGGACTAGACAAAATAAGCATTATTGTTCTAAAAACAATCTGCAAAGATATGTCTCTTATTTTTACTATACTATTTCAAAAGTCCCTGCAATCAATCACTATGTGACATCTTTGGCCAACCCAATATCTCCTACCCGTACCCTTAAACACCTTGTCTCTTCTAATATACTAGATACTTTACAAACAATATTTATTGTTGTCTATTAAGTTTCTGTTACATGGAAAGAAGTTGATATGTTCCATGAATTGCAGCTTTGGCTCCGAGAAAGGAGATCTTGACAAACTGAACTCTTGATATTAGTTAATGGTTTTTATTTCCAATCTGTCGTTGCCTATCTACTCCTTGAATTCGTAAAAGCATATGACGATGTCAACCATTTTGAAAAACTCCCCTATAAGCTCCCATAAATTTTACTTCGGCATAAGAGAAGTAACTCTGCAATGGCTCAAGTCTTTCTTTAGACAATATGTCATACTTGATTGTAGTGCACGGCTCCATGTCATCTACCATCCCAGTCTCCTCAGTTGTCCATAAAACAAATCGACACTTCGCAGACGACAAAGCTAAGCATCTCTCTCCTTCAAAATGCCTAATCAGCCAAATTACAAAAAGGAAAAACCCAAATACCAATACATAAATAACTCATAGAAGTTCCTTCTCTTTAAGTAAATGATGTTTTCAACTAGTCGTAGGCATATAATAAACCGTGCTTCATTTAGAAATCAAAACTTTAATCCATTTATACAGTTATGATCTGTGAAACTGACTCTGTCCAACATATGTTTCTGACAATGTGCAATTACGATATTCGACATCTGAATAATGCTATAGATCTGTCTACCACACGTTTTATGTTTCACGGATAATTTTGTTAAATGATCATATGTTTCATGCTTTTATCGTCTGCTTGTTCTGTTAAGACTCATTTTTTTTCTCATGCAATAACTTCCAATGAAAAAAGAATGTTTACTTTTTAAATATTCAGCCGAAAGATATACAAGACACGGAAATCACCCTAAGTTGCATACACCTAAATTCTCTCTCTGGTGATGGCCCATTGAAGCGAACTTCGAAAAAGTATAGGCTGAATTCATGACAAAATTGGCAGCCACTTCATCCTTTCGAAACCAGATTTTCACAGGTAAAATAGTGAACTGACAGTAAGAATAACTCCTCCAGGCCTATAAGGAAATTAAAATTACAAAATACCTCGCATAATACCATCTTAAAGTCAGTACCATCAGCATAGTTTCTTGGCGCCACGCCGTAAGATAATCCAAGTTTGAACAATTACATTAACAGTTTTGTTTAAAGGGTTCACTCTTAGTAACATAAAAGTGCGAGCCACAAGACACGTGTTCGACCCCAGAGTCCAGTTCAAGTGTTACCATAAACTAGAGCTCTTGTTCACCATAATAAGTCCGTACACAGCCGTGATGCCCGCTTGGTCATAAAGTTCACAGTGGGACATCAGTCGTTTCAGCCGTGCCTGGAGGATATTGGATCAAAGAAGCAACAATATTTAGATCAGCTTCTTATTATATTCCAAAATATCTTTCAAAATAAGGTCGCCATACCCCTGTCTGACTATCTCAAACCAGTAAAATGACCGCGCCATTGCTTTCAAACAAAATAATTTGCATGTACTTTCTTCACATTAAATATTATTTACCCACCTCAGGACCATTAATTTCATCACTGGAATGCCTAACCCCTTATCCCCAAATGTTGTCACATTGTTAGGGCCCGTGTTAAATGAAAACCAGGTTGAACATAGCTTACCCGTTACAAATCTTCTGGCCTGTTTATTTTGAAGTTTCATTTTCTGGCCTGTCTATTTTGAACTCTTATCTTTCTTTTAACTTGCTTTATCCTCCTTCTTGAGATGCACAAAATCTCGGTCACCAGTAGTGGTTGAACTAGACAGATAATAGATTCTTATACGGTTTTGCGTTCCGGTTAAAGATGATTAAACCGTTTTTCAAATTAAAAAATGTTCCCATTCTTAATAAAACCTGACAAATGCTCTTTTATTTTAGTTTTATTTTTAACATTTCAACCTAATAGAATATTAATATTTTGAAGTATAGAATACCGGTAGTCAAACGTTAATTCAAACCGTATTTGTAGTTGAAGAAAACTGTCAGCTATTTTAAAAAGTAACCACTCACTGTCCTTTTCAATTAAAAGGAAAAACGTTTGTAAATTTTGCTTTTTTATTAAATACAAACTTTTGTTGATATTTTATAATGCAAATTAATTGAGACTGGTTCGTGTTATATCATTTTCTGGAGTAATATGAGACAAAAGAGGAATAAATTAATTGTTACTAAACTACATTTTCTTCACGCCTAATAAGTTTGTTTGGATTTATATAAGGAATGTTCATACTTCTCGTATTAAGACTGTCAAACTGAATAAAAGCAGATAAAAATAATTATATTCTTTAACTATTTGAAACACATTTATGAGTATTTTTATTGATTCTTTAATAGTTTGAAATACATTTATGAGTATTTTCATTTATTTATTTATTTTGTAAAGTTACAAATAATCAACAATTAAGTCTACCACTTCTGAACGCTGGCTCATCCTCATCTTGGTGATCTAATTAAATGAGAGCCCTCGAGCCTTTGACAAAAAGGTAAACACAGTTTGTAAAATTATCCGATTTGTTTTTCAAAAATTTAAAGAATACTATGCCAAGTAAAGAATTTGTTTTGAATGCAATTTCGATTCTAAAGGACGTGGCTAGAACTTATGTAAACATCAACTCATGTGTATCCTTTCAAAAGGAGACACATCTTGTGTGATTTCCCATTTCGCTAAGAACACAAAACAATTTCACGGAGCTGGGTTTACAATTGAATTGTAACACATATTCAAATGTGATCAAACACATAGAACAATCGGCACGGTGCCGGCGCCATCGGTATTGAAAAAGAACCGCGCTCGCCAAAAAAGAAAAGAGAAAAAAAAGAAACACTCATAATATGCATCTTAAGTGCGCTCTGTAGTACACATATCGTAGCCAGTCAATGAAAACTAAGTCGATTTGGACACATTAAGTAAATTATTGACAAAGGCGATCTTCTTTATCAACAATATTTTACAAACAGAGGATGAAACCCTTAAACACGTCTTAGGAAAAACAATAAATTGTTACCATTTTCATCCTGACATTGTAGCTTTTTCCCCACATTCATTAACATTTATGCGGCTTCATGTAAAGATTCAAAAACACCGAGTCTGCAGTTCTTTTGTAATTTTGTTGTGATAAATGCTTCCGAGGGATCATTTTGTTTCCAGTTTTTTTTTCATTATTTTAAAAAGCACATATCTTTAAGAATGATATTACTTCGGAATCCTACCTGCAGCATACTGGGACAAACTTTGAAAATAACAGGGTTGATGGGCCATTATTAAAAAATAAAAAGAACAGTAGAAACACATTTTTTAAAGAACACGCATATAATTGGCATAGAATGTACATATTTACGTAACTAAAGGCCGCATTACAGACTGGTCTCTCATAAATATTATCTTATCACAATATATATCCAGATTTCACCTCAACTGTTGCAAAGCAACGTATAATTACAATTTCATCCGGAAATTTGAATGGTACATTTGATAATGAGCTTAGTAATAAATTTTTTAGTAGTACATTTCGTGACCTAATAATTCTTTTCTCATTCTTCTATAAAACACAGTGCAGCAAATAATTCTGCATTCTGGTTAATGAAGTCGACGAAATTACATTTCCATCCGTATTATACAGTGTATAATAAGTATGTCATTTGATGACCGGAAAATCATTTATTAATTAAGATAGATACACTGTATGAGATAGATGATTAAGATAAACAAAAATGGATGACAAAGATTTTATGAATGAATCTGCTGACATCGTCAACGGGAGCAGATATTTTTACTTTGATTACAACTTTAATTATGAGGAAACACAACTTGAGAAAGCGTTGAAATGGTTTGAAACGGCTTTCATATTGCCAATCGGAGTTTTGGGGAATATTCTTGTGTTGTGTGTATTATTAAAGAAGAAATATCGAAAATCGTCAACGGCCGTGTTCTTGTCATCCCTGGCTGTTTCGGACATAGTGATATTAGTGTCGGGATTCTACAATCTGATGGTACTCCGCACTGACTCAAGTATTGACTGTAAAATTACCATACCAATCTGGATATGCAGTTCACAAACATCGTCGTGCATACTTGCAACAGTAGCTATTGAAAGAGCATGTTTTGTCACGCAGCCGCACAAGGCAAAGTTCATATTTACTGCAAGATGCGCCAAACTTATAATGGTTCTGGAGACAATTATCGTGTACGGATTGAATGCACTAATGCTTGTGAAATACGAACTTGACGAAGACAATGGCTTCGAAAATATGTTCTGTCCAACAGGAGAACCGGTTAAAAGTTCTATTGTGCACGTATACCCTTGGGTGGATTTTTGTTTAGGGTTTGCTTTCCCCTTTATAGTAATTATGGTGTGTTCCACTATCATCATAATGAAGATAAAGCCAGATAACCGACAAAATAAGGAAAACAAACATATTTCCTCTGTTTCGACTACACTTCTTTCGGCCAACGTTTGCTTTCTCGTCACACTTGCACCAAGACGTATTTACAACATTCTGTTTCCGATTACCCTTACGGACAAATTAGGATTTTCCTTGTTTCTTGTGTTTTCAACGGCATCACAGATGAATGCGGCTGCAAACTTTTTCATCTATTTCTTAAATGCGACAGTGTTCAGAGCTGATCTAAAAAACATTTTATGTCATCAAAATCGTTGCCATTAAAGTAAAATATGGCAAGAAAAATGACGTGTCATCAATGATTTCGTTGCCCAAAAATGTGGATGGATATCAACTTTAAAAAATGTACAATGACGATAGAAAAGAATAATTATGATACATAAGTCGTCGCTTCTTGTTGCATTTTAAATTTTGAAAGTCCCATATGACAAACCACGTGACCGTTTAAGACGGCGAATTGAAAAATTGATAATGATAGATAAAGACATCATTCATTCATGAAAAACATAACATTGACAGAATTAGGAAAATTGGTAGACATGACGGGATTTCGCAAGATAACAGTTTTTGAAAGATTTCAACATGTCCTCCATACGCGATCATTTGCTGCGCTTTTATGCTCTTAGACCGTTATCAACGGTTTAATTTCAGATACTAGTGTCCCTGTAGGATTCCAGCCTTCTAACATATCTTAGTAAATTCCACTCGAGCAAAATAAAGTTCCAGATTAAGATATTATCTTTTTCTTTGTCAACTTGAGCTACATTGACTAAATATTTCAAAAGATTGACTGTTATAATGGTTATGAACAATCAGTTGGTATTGGTAATGAAAAATCTTATGGATTGAATATAAATGAGCCTTAAGAATAAAAATACTTCATTTTATAATTTGAACATTAAATGTTAAATTCCTATGGTCATTTACAGACATTTTCTTGGACAATGTGAGTTATTAGATATCGTTCATGCGAATTAAACTATAAAACGGAAAGGAATTATGGCAAATTGTAAATAACAGGGACTTGATTGATAAATAATTATATTACTGTTCCTAAAACTCATTAAATCCATATATATTCATTAATTCATATTTTTTATTCATTATCATTATTATCAGCATTATTTTAAGTAATAATTGAAGCGTCATTGTATCAACTGACGTGTTGGCGGATAGAGATTACTTCTAATTTGTCACAAAACTTGTCAGGGTTTCTCTTCAAACACTTCGGGTGAAATTTCATCCAAACTTTACAGGAATGATCATTACCATGTCCAGTTTTTTTGTCAGAGTTATTAATCTAATGTTTTTTTTTCTTTTACAGTTTGTCTTATATTACTAATGCAATTTCTATAAAATGTTTGAGGATTGCTCGGCACTCAAATACATGTGCATATTCAACGGGGTTTCAAGTTAAATGAGATATGAACCTTGAATAAAAAAGGCATTTTCGTCTATTAATGATTTTGAATCGCCTGTACGCAGTATCTGTGACATGTTTCAAAGCAGTCGCGACTTTCAGAAATCTCGAGTCCATCGTCTGTCAGTCCATCGTCTGTCTGTCTGTCTATTTGTTAGTCCGAACTTCTCTAGAACAAATGGCGCAATTTCTTCCTTACTACAAAGGAACGATCAGTAGCAAGTCTGACTGTGCTTGTCGTCGGCATTTTTCTGTTTAATGTTGTTTTTTCTGAGTCATAGCTTTTTAAAGATTTTTTTGAAGTTTGTCGATAACAGTCATGTGGTCTGAATATCATATTATGCTTGATTATGTCCCGTATATGTACATGTATATATATATATAGTGTAATTGTCTGTTATTTATGTGTTATATTCATTGACAGTCTGATGCACAAGCCACCATCCTATGTCATTCACATTTGATCACAACTATTTCAAACAACTAATTACTTATATTTTATTTAGACATATTTTGCATGCCGGGCCTCAGTTTTTACAAATTTCCCCGTCAAACCGTCTTACGCATGCGCACATTGAAAAACTAATTTCTGTGGTATACACCAGAAATTGTTGATCTTTATTTATTTAAATTAATATGTCCTTTACAGTAATTGTTATTAATCATTATGTTTCGTTATCATGAATCTTTCCATTGACAATTTATATATTTCGGGGCTGTGTATTTGATCAATATATTTCTATAGTTTGCTTCAGAATTTGTTGGTCTTTATTTATTCAAATTATCAAGCGCTTGTTTATGCCCTTTGCAGGCATAAATCAGGCATACAGTCATTTTACAGGTATTTTTGACAGGATTTCAGGCATGGGGTAATGCAAAGATGTAATTACAATGACTGTAAAATATTTATTGTGAGTTCTTTAGACAATGTACAATTTGATTGAGGTCTGGGCCGATAATTTGTATGCAAAACTGCAGTTCATTCGCTCACTCCATTTCTTTCAGTATAATTATTTTAAAAGATGCGCCAAACTATTTCACGGAAATTAAACTTGAAGAAAGTTATTAAGAGATTGTACATGCAGTTTGCAGTGTGTTAAACTACATTCTTTGTTCGCTTCATAATATTTTACTTTAAAAACATTTTCGAAACTTTCATAAAAATAGCAAGAATCTGGAGGCGTGTGGCTTTAATTGAGGAAAATGACCAAATAATAAAAAACATTTTTACAAACGCTTTTATATCAAATCGAGCCGAAAGTAGAATAAACATTCGATTTTCAAATTTATTTCCGAGTATATATCCTGATTGCCTTGCACGATTGAGTCACTTTCAGTTTTTTACAGATGTTGATTAAAAAAAAGGCGTGGTCGCAAAACGGAACTCATCTGGAGACGCGACGCGTTATTTGAGGACTGTGATATTAATATTAGAAATTGAATTCGTTGTATTTCTAATTATCCATCTTATTAATACAGTCATAATTATGATTAACCATTGTGATGGAGATTTTGAAATCATTCAGAGGAAAGTAATAGGATATTGTACTGGTGTGGCAGTTGTCAGTTTTACTTAAATACATCTGGGAAATAATAATTTTAGAAATTTTCATGACACAAATGAGAATGGTCTGTAAAAAGTTTGTTTGTTTCTTTACATTTAAAAATTAATAAACGGTCAGGCCTATATCTTTTAAAGAAATCATAAAAAGTGAATGATCAGTTCTAACCTGCTGTAGAATGTAAAACAGAAAAACGTCCGCTCCCAAGCACGAAATTAATGGAGATTTTGACAAATTAAGGTTTGTAACGCGACCCTTACCAATGAACACTAAACAAACAATATATAGTTTTATGCAATTTGTTCAGTATTTTGTTATTTTTTCTTTCTTTCTTTCTTTATTTTTTCTCCTTTTCATTTTTTTTTCTTTCTGTCTTTCTTTTTATCTTTCTCTCTTTTTATCTTTCCATGTTTTCTTTCTTTTTTCTTTCTTTTCTTTCTTTCTTTCTTTCTTTCTTTCTTTCTTTCTTTCTTTCTTTCTTTCTTTCTTTCATTTGTTAATTATTGTATTAAATTTAATGACATTTGATTAACTATGTATTGGATGTTTAAAGAACTCCACTGAGGTCAAAACGCCTACAGACATTTGAATTCCTTACATAGATGGCAGAAGATATTTGCAAAAGATAATTCAGAAATGATCCGCGTCACGACAAAACCAACATAGTGGGTTTGCGACCGCGCAGTCTGATCAGGATCCATGCTGTTCGCTGTCAGTTTCTCCAAATTGTAATAGAGTTGAAAAGCGACCAGCATGGATCCTGATCAGACTGCGCGAATGCTCTGGCTGGTCTGGATCCATGCTGGTCGCAAACCCATTATGTTAGTTTTGTCATGACGCTGCTCAAATATACTCAGAAATCATTTGAAAGTTTTATTTTTATGCTATTCGTGGCATGATTTCAGTGAAAATCGTTGCAGAGCGTTTCAAATTTGGTCATTTTTGACAATTAAAATAATCATTTGGAAAACCGGAGTTAGCGGATGAACACAAGTTATTAGTCTCGTAGTACATCAAATGGAACCTATCCTGAAAAAGTATTTCTAGTCCAGTCATGTCAAAACAAACTTTTATGAAAATGAAGTGCTATACTATGCGGGGGTATATTTTAATTAGTGGCAACGGCAGGGGGTTTCATAAACAAGTCATACCCGTGAAAATGATTAGTAGTCCTTCAAATTTCCCGCTCACCATGGACCTCTGATATTTTTATCCTGCACACCCTGGACTTTGGGTTCTTTGTATACCCTCTCAGGCACAGCAGCACGAGCTTACTATTCCATCACTGCGTACATAACTCTTTTAACGCTCCTGCTGCGTCGGGCAACAACTGGGCGATCGCTATTTAAACCTACCCCCATTTTAAAACATTTTAGGGCAATAAAGCCGTTTCATCCCCTGTGACAATTTCTCTTAGGCATCTAGGGTTTCGGATTTTTGAACCTAGTTAATAAGGCCGATGCTTTTTTAATCCGTTCCTTTTTCTGGTCAGAAGTTAGCAAATACGGGACCTAACGGGCGCACACTTAACTTTTACTATTTGCATCAACTATGGCTTTGACAGTGCTGATGGCTTTTTCAGCGATAGCGGAAATTGCCCGCCCAGGGCGGGGATCATTCTTAACAATAGTTCTACCGCCCTTAAACATTGATACCAACCTGGAAAATGTACGATATGAAAGGACATTTTCTCCATAAGCATAATCTAGATACGCGCATTTTACCCAATAACCCATATATTTTGCAATAAGCTTTTTGCTCCTCTCACAAATCACAATGCAACTCAGCAGTTTAAAACCACTTGTTTTAAAATGACCGTCTAAAATTCTATTGCACGTGCAAATCGTGCGAAAATAAACTTGCAAGACGGAACAAATGTACAGACTGTACAGACTTGTCTATAACTTTTTGGCAACAAAGGCAATATGACTTTATACTGGCGGGTAAGGCTCAGTTTCAGGGGCGTATTAAGATCTCCCAGTTACATTTCTTCATCCATGCTTTACTTTGCTCCGGGACGTGGTAATGCAGTATGTAATGTATGTCAAAAACCTTCCGTCCACACATGAAATCCCTATATTGAATTCTGTTGGTTTTTCTATTTTCTTGTGATGTTTTTCCCGCAAGTTTTAATCATGTCTCGGCGGTTGATCCACCTAGCAGACTTTCCTGGATAACGCCTAGTAATCTCACATAATTTTTTAACCAGCGGCGAAAGACCACAAGATCAGATTCGCCTTACCCAATGATCGAACCAACGACCTTTGGAATTACAAGTCCAAGTTTCTCCCTGTTCAACTCAGCGAGCGGACTGTATTCAAACGATTTTTTTGACCAACCATTTTAAGGAAAGTAAACAAGACGAAAATCTCTAATCACAAAGGGATCACTAAATATGGAGCGAATAAACTGCCAACAGGGACCTTGACCACACAGGGAATTCCAGATAAAGAAAAACACGGAACAAAGTATATCAAATTATGAACAACATTGTTATTAATTATAATAAATCATTGAGATATTGATACATTGTTTTTTACTTTATAAAGTGTAAACGTGTATGTGCTATGACAATTTACGTTAACAATTGTACATGTACTTGATTACAAACATGAACTAGAATACCAGGATTGGTTGTCTTTTTTAACAGTGTCTGATATATGAGGTACATAATGTATAAATGCATAATTAATTTATGGCACGAAAAAAAGGAAACAGAACTTAAAAGAGAAAAATACAAATAGTACCGGAAGACAAACAATATTTCTCCAGTCAAAGAGTAAAGAATTTCTCAAGTAAAACAGTCAAGTAAAAGAAAAAGAGTCAAGAATTTCTCGAGTAAGAGTAAAGAGAGAAGAAAATGTCCACGCGCATGACATGGCCGCTACTTGCCTATATTAATACTGAAACAGGATTTAAGTATTAAATTAAAAATTTCGGTTAAAAATTTCTGCTCAAACCGTTAACTAGCATTTCCTAGATATTATTAATAAATCAAGAGTTTCTTTTAATTTAACTGTTTAACTGAACTACATGTATGATTTAGTTTTAAAAAGAAAAAAAGAAAAACACTATTCTATAAATAAACATCTTCTGGACGTCTAAGTAATTTTTTATATATAAAAAATCTGCCACACAAATAACATATTCGTGAACTGCATGTTTTGAAAAGAGCATACATGTACGTCAGAAATCAGAAATCATCTTATGGAAGGCCGAGTGTTCAGACATGTATGGAAGGCCAGATGTGAAATATTATCAAATGGTAACAAATAAAGAAAGAATACAAAGATAAAGAAACAAGAAATAAGTAGAGAGAAGACAACACTATACAAGTATGTACACATTTTACTATTATTAAATTACAAATAAAGATAACAGTGTGATACTACTACTTCGTTTTTAAACTATTTACATCTGAAAAGTTATACAGTAAACATGAATGAAAAATAAACAACAACAACATAATTAATACATGTATGTAAATGAAAACTTTATACCTATATATAAAAGTATAAACGAAAGTATTGCAATAAGCTGTGTGTTTGGCAAGTTTTAGAAAATAACACAAGTTTTAGAAATAACATAAGTTCAAGAGATAATAACATATATTTTGGTATTAAAAAGGTTAGTTCAATATTTCCTGATCATGAAATTACCTTTTTTTACGTCTGAAGGATCCATCTTTTTGGAGTTAAAACAAAGGCCAATTATTTTATCAATGTAGAGTACAGGCCCCTTAATTAATCAATGTACAGAGTACAGGCCCCTGAATTCACCAATATATATCACAGGTCTCTTTATTAATGTAGAGTACAGGCCATTGCACTCTTGTAAAGTTCAAAGCAGCACAATTTATAGCAAATTACTTTCATTACAACACTTTCTTTGCTGTTTCAGGTAAGTTATCTTTTTTTTTCTCTGGCACATCCAGTCCTATTGATAAAACCATTGCAACAGGAACAGATCTGTTGTGCTAAGAAAATAAGAACTGCATTAATACATATTGTATATAGAAAATCTTGGCAAGTCATGTTACCTTGTGATGACTTTATTCATTTAAACCTTTGATTTAACTTTTGCATCCCATATTAGCCCTAAACATTTTTTTGAAGCACTGATCAACAAATATTGAACCAACTCTTCAATCCCGCATACAACAAAAGCGTGCACAGGTTGCTTTTTCACGAGGCATTTCATTGCATAAATTAAGTAGCATAAACACAAAAAAGGAAGAACTATTCTAGAATTATGCCAATAAGCATGAACATAAAGAAACTAAGCATAGATAAATAAGGAGCAAATTGGAAACAAAACAATGACATTTTATGTCCTGAAGAATCCAAACAAAACAACCAAAAATGATTAAACAAAAATAAGAATTATAGACACAACGAAATGAGCAAATAAAGGTTTGTAGCTGATCCAGCTCACAATGGCATGTAAGGAATCTGTCACTGTATTGACCTTGTGTGAGTGGCTGGACAGCTCAGTTGATACAGCCACAGTTTTGGTAATCCGTGAGTCCCTGGTTCGAGCCAGTCAGGTTATACTTTTTTTCTCACGCTGTTGATATTTGGCGCCCAAGAATTGCTTAAAATTCTTTATTTTCCCCAAAAATATTGCCATAATTAAAAATATTCAAAATATTCACAGTCAAGCATTGTTGGTTTTATTTTTTAACTAGTTTTTATTTTTAGGTTTATTTTTTGTACAATAATACGATAATTATGCTTGTGCTGCTAGCCTTGACAAAGGTTAATAAATTTCTGTATTAACTGACACAGCATAGCATTTATAAAGAATTTTGTATATTGCTAAATAAAGATAATAAATTATTAAATTTCTGCCAGTAATTGACAGTAAAGTATAGCACAATGTATACATAAATTTCAAAAACTACCAGAAAAGTCAGAATGTCATAAGACAATTAACTGAAATGATTTACTCTGAAACAAAACAGAACAGAACAGAAATACATGACTGCTTTTACAGTTACAATAGCTAATAGTGTGTGTGTCTGAACAGGTAAATTATAAAACAAATATAAATCACATAAGTTTAATCTCATAAACCCAGTTTTGCACTCTGAAATGCTGTCTTTGGTGAGAGGGAAGACAAAAAACAAAAAACTTAAAATATATTTTTCTACATCCAACATAAAAAATGTCATTTGTTTAACAGAAAAATAAAAAAATAAAAATTAATTACTGAATGTTCGTGTTTGTGTGGATTGTCTGCTTATTTATTTAACAGAGAAACATCAAAAATTGTATAAAATTAATGCTTCACCTGCAGTTACTTGCTCTTCTTGAAATTTTCAAAATTTAAAGATCCCAGGTATTTGATTGGTCAGAAACCAGAAGAGAATTTATATTGACCAATGAAAATCCAGAGATCAGGAAAAAAGTTTTAGAAACCTGAGACCAGGGCTCAATGCAAGACTGCTCTTTACATAGACTCTGAAGTAAAAATTTTATAATGTGCCCTTACAAAAACAAATGTTCTTGCTAACGAGTGCTATGACGAACAAATAATTATGTCAGCTTTATAATGCATATATAATGTATGATTGACAGTGTATAATAATTATATGAATTGTAGATACAGTCAAACCTGTGTTAAAAGACCATCTATGAATAAAGACCACCATGTGTAAAAAGGCCACTCAGACAATCCTTTAATGATTTAAAAGAACATAGGAACCTCCAATTAAAGACCACTGGTCTATGAAAGACCCGATTGACCTCTCCCTTGGTTGGCCTTTGTTAACAGGTTTGACTGTATGGTAAATGAACAAGACGTTTTAATCCTTAACCTGCTGAATCTGTGTAATGGTTTTGCCCAGCTTTGAATTTGGAACAGTCCATTCCAAGTTTAAGGGATTTCAACATCAAATATATAAGTTGAGCTACCAACAGTATAGAGCCAGGTCAGACTGAACGGCAGAGCAGGCTGGCCTTGACATCCCTACTTGTGGCACAGTTTAAGCACTTCGGTTTCAGCAGGTTAGGGGTTAAATTGGTGCACGTTTTAATGTGGTCTTTTTTAAACATGTTAACAAATTAAACTTTTACTTCATGAACATGTCAAGATATTCCATCTGTAATTTTTAACTATCTTGTTTATTTTGTATGAAAACAAATTATTTGTACCCAACTAGATCAAAGTAGTAAAAAAAATTTCACCGCGGAGTCACATTATCAAGTATCTAGACTTGCGCATGTTGTGGGATCAGGTTGGCAGAACAGATTTCCTCACTATAAATGTATTACAGATGGAACATCCTAAGTGCAGGAAAACAAAACAAATGTTTAAAAAACACCCATTCAAATGGTAACTTTAATTCTGAACACATAACTGAGCTCTTATACGCAAGTATGAGCAACAAATATATAAATATATTATAAATGTTCATGTGTATTATCAAATGCACTTTTTATCATATACAGCAATTTCATTTCAGTCAATGTTTTAACGTTTAAAGTTTAAAGACCAGCCCGATGACTTGGTGCAAAATGATTATAACTCTTCTTCTGCTTTATATGTAGTTACTGGAGTATTGCATTGCATGCAAACTTCACATTTCATAAGCGTTGTCAAGGCTAAATATTGATAAAAAAATCTTGAAAAATCCATATGGGCTGGTCTTTAAACTTCATATAATTTTCGTTGAAAACAAAGACATTATCTCTGATTAAGTATTTGCTTAACTTCATTAACAACCTCTTTGAACAGCAGACGAGTAACAGCAGATACATGTATTCTTACGCGAGAAAAAAAATTCATACACAAGAAAAATGTAGTCCACGTTCAGTTTCAACTCTCCATTCCTGGAAACTTAACACAGACCGTAAAAAAAATTGCACTTTTTTTCTTTAATTTATCAGGCACAATAAAATTAATGTATAATTTATATATGCACTACTTTTTTTTAGCACTATTCTATAAAAAGATCAGATCAGTTCTTATTATGACTAAACTAGCACTGTTTCAGTTTTACGAAACATCCAGCCGAATTGCATTTCATCACTTTTCGTCGTTTTCTTGAAGAGCAATAACTCCTTTCTTGATCCTCTTTGTGATCACATGACTGGCATTGTCTTAGTCATGTGACTTGACTAAAGTCATGTGACCAGAAAAGAACTTGCGTTTTTAAAGAAATCCAATTCAAAACTGTGTATCTAATTCAACATCATATGTTAAGTGCAGTACTCTACGCTAAGGAACTACATGTATCTCTCAAATCCATGATTTAAGTAAATGTATTCACTTTATCACTTAAAGGTCAAAAGGTTATCTGACTAGACGTCTACACATTCGGGACTGGGTGGGGTACGTCTACCCGACCGTCCTCCATCAATGTTTAACATATAATCGGCCGCGTTCTGGATATTCCAGTCACATGCTAACAAAGCTTCCTTGCACCGACTAACATCACCTAGCTGTATGCTAAGAAGTTGTTTTAGTTTAATAAATTTGATAGCTTTATGAAGGTCCCATTTTGTATCCTGTAGTGCCTCTAAACAGTCTTCTCTTGTCACCTGAAACACAATGTAACAAAAAACTATTAACGCTCAACTTGTTAAATTTTTTAACCCTCATCTTGGTAAATTTCTTAACCCTCGACTTGGTAAATTTCTTAACCCTCGACTTGGTAAATTTCTTAACCCTCAACATGGTAAATTTCTTAACCCTCGACATGGTAAATTTCTTAACCCTCGACTTGGTAAATTTCTTAACCCTCAACTTGGTAAATTTCTTAACCCTCAACTTGGTAAATTTCTTAACCCTCGACATGGTAAATTTCTTAACCCTCAACTTGGTAAATTTCTTAACCCTCGTCTTGGTAAATTTCTTAACCCTCAACTTGGTAAATTTCTTAATCCTCAACTTGGTTAATTTCTTAACCCTCTTCTTGAAAAAATTCTTAACCCTCAACTTGGTTAATTTCTTAACCCTCAACTTGGTAAATTTCTTAACCCTCAACTTGGTAAATTTCTTAACCCTCAACTTGGTAAATTTCTTAACCCTCAACTTGGTAAATTACTTCTCAATGGGCTTGTTTGGTCCATTTTTAGAACTATGCATTATTAAATATGGGAATATCCGGATCAAAAGTAGTATAATTGCTTGAACATCAGTAATTTGCAATGCCTTACTACACTTAGATCATGCAAAACAAGAAAAAAAGTGGTACATAACCATGACTTCAGTTAAACAAAAATCCAGGGGTTGATGGTTTGATCCTTGGGTGAGGAGAAGTTACTTTGTGACAATTTGATCTCGGACTTATTATCATGGTCATTGGTCTAAAATATTATGGGATCAGTTGTTGGTCACTTGGAGAGAAATTGTATTTACTAGTGTGTTATCTACGACAGTTGGACAAGTCGACAAACCCTCCAGACGTGACCAAAAATAAGTTGATGCGTTAAAAACCAAAATTAACAAAACACCTTATTCAATTAACTTACTTGTACATGTATAAGAGATTGATTTACAATCCTAAAATGTGTATATTATTATCATTAAAGCTAAACTATGATATCATTTGTTTCATATTCTGTTAGGTATATTGAATGACAATAATTAAGTTTAGACAGTCTATAATGAAGACTCTGTGGTTCAATGTGTGAATGTAATGAGGAAAGCCTAAAGCCTACAGATCACCTTATATCATCTATATGGAAAGATACTGTATCACCAGACAGAATTATACAACTAATTATATAATAATTAAATGAAATGACCCATTTACCTCGAAACAGTTCTCTTCTTTTTTGATATCATTTATCTTTTACATAATTTCAGGTACATGTATACAATTTCAGACAGGTATAACATCTTTTACAATATGACATGCATTAATTGTAACTCCTCGCCCAAAAATGCTTTGTTACAAAACATATTAACTTTCTTTGTGTATAAACAAAATAAGAACTTTTCCCGCATTATCCAAGTGCTTTTTATAACCACAGATTATTAAAATTAGTTTCCTGTACACCAGTCTATACACCAGTGCTTCTTATTGGTCAATTTCAAATATATCCAAAGACACAGCCAATCAGATACAAGGATTTCAAATAAATTAATCAATTTCAAGTTTTATACAAATATCAGTCCAGTCACCATAATTTATTTATCAAACTTCACCAGCCACCATGTATTCACTGCTCACCTATACCAGAACAGGTTCGAACCCCTCAAGGACACATTTCAATAGGACAGGAAATTGGTCAACAGTTTGCCGATCATCAACAGATGAGCCAACAGGCTTGCTACTGCCAGAAATATGTAAGAACTGAAATATTGTAAAATATACCGCTATATATTGTCAGTTAATGAACCCATTTTAAGTTGTTAAGGCACTTATAGCAATATAATTATATAGAAAGGGTGTTTGAAGCCAAGTTACATCTCTTATTCAGTAAACGGCAAAAATGTTTCCTTTCTTTTTTCATATCTTCTTCTCAGCACAAGATAAATCCAAGGCTCGTTCATGAAGCCAGCCAAAATGCTTTCTTTTTTATTTCTTGTTTACTGAAATGGCACTCATTGTCTATGTACATTCTCTTCACGTTTATTGATAAAACTGAAAATCATTTCACAATTTTACTTGATCGCATATTAAAATGTTGATGAAATATGCTTCTGTTGGGGACAATACCATTTTCTTTACATTTTTGCTACTTTTTAAAAGAAGGTATTCATGGTCAATGCTGCTTGTTAATGTGATAAGAAATCTAACATGCTTTATGTCCATTATTAAACACAGGTAAGTCTCTTTTCTTCTGAGAAAAAGATTCATTTCCATGGCTTAAAATGTCAGCCGTCCCACATCAGATTTTACCCATACAACCAGTGCAGACAAAGATTAGCTAGCAAATGCTGTTTGATCATGGTCTGCACTGTGCACATCTCAGCCTTATCATATTCAGAAAGTTTCCAATACAACGATGAACAATTTTGTTGGGACTGAAAAACTGACAAATCATTTCACAATTTTAAGCTTGGTATCAGGGTCATAATCTAAAATGGTGATGAAACTTGGCTTCAAATATCCTTGAATATATATATGCGGTTGCCATGACAACTGGTTGGTTCCAGGTGCGAGTATACTTACATCACTACCGAAGAGTTTTTGCATGAGATCTACTTCCTCACCATTCTTCTCCCTGTAACAAGAGCCAGTAAAATATATGTTACAAACTAAGTGTAACAAACTAAATGTAACAAAGCAACATATATACCGTTAAAACATAATAATCATGAAAAAACGTAACCGCATTTGAGCCGCACCATGACAAAACCAACATAATGCATTTGCGACCAGCATGGATCCAGACCAGCCTGTGCATCCGCGCAGTCTGATCAGAATCCACGCTGTTCGCTATAAGTTTATCTACTTATATAATAGAGTTTGTAAGCGAACAGCGCGGATCCTGATAAGACTGCACGGATGCGCAGGCTGGTCTGGATCCATGCTGGTCGCAAACCCATTATGTTGGTTTTGTCGTGATGCGGCTCATTTAAGTATACGACAGAAGCAACAAACGGAAAGTACAGTCACATGGAGACAAACAACACAGTAACGTACCTGTCACACACAAAATCACATAGCAATATTTTACAATAATTTAAACCAGAGCTTAATACTGTAGCAAGTAACTTAAATGATTGTCACAAAACCCAACAGATATATAACTCAATCCAATCATAAAATATAAGAAAGTATCAGAAAGATGATTGATTTGTAACAGGAATCGATACATAGAAATAACATGACATAGGGCTGTCCACAGCCACAGTTAGTGACAAAGGAAAGTGCCATGTCAAGAAATGAAGTCACATAATTTTATCAAAACTAAAGCAAGTAAGTTACAGGTCTGTAACAGAATTAGTTTATCTCAATGAACTGAATTACAGAATTTTCATTTTCAGGATTGTTGCAGAACTGACCAATTTCCGGAATTTTAACAGAATTAAAATTTAAATACATGTACAATGTAATTTCCGTGATCTTTGTAACAGAATCAATCCCTTCTCGAAACAGAATGAATCAATTTCCATAACTGCAGCATAACTAAACTGACAAACATGTCTCAGAAGTAAACAAAACATTTGTAACAAAGTGACACAAGGAGCACTACTTGCAACAAACCATGGATGTAACCAGACAAAATCAATGATGATATTGTTTATGGTATAGAATAATCATGTAACAAAATGATTTTTTCCTTCTAGAAATTAATATTCTAGAGCATTAAATATGTCCAATCAATAACATACTCAGTCAAATCATTCAATCAACCAATAAGAAATTTTCAATCAAATCAGTCAATCAACCAATATAAAATATACAGTCAAATCAGTCAATTAACCAATAAGAAATTTTCAATCAAATCAGTCAATCAACCAATATAAAATATTCAGTCAAATCAGATAATCAACCAATATAAAATATTCAATTAACAAATAAGAAATATTCAATCAAATAAGCCAATCAATCAATATAAAATATTCAGTCTCATAAGTCAATCAATCAATATGAAATATTCAGTCTCATAAGTCAATCAACCAATATAAAATGTTCAGTCTCATAAGTCAATCAATCAATATAAAATATTCAGTCTCATAAGTCAATCAATCAATATAAAATATTCAGTCTCATAAGTCAATCAATCAATATAAAATATTCAGTCTCATAAGTCAATCAATCAATATAAAATATTCAGTCTCATAGGTCAATCAACCAATATAAAATATTCAGTCTCATAAGTCAATCAATCAATATAAAATATTCAGTCTCATAAGTCAATCAATCAATCAATATAAAATATTCAGTCTCATAAGTCAATCAATCAATATAAAATGTTCAGTCTCATAAGTCAATCAATCAATATAAAATATTCAGTCTCATAAGTCAATCAATCAATATAAAATATTCAGTCTCATAAGTCAATCAATCAATATAAAATATTCAGTCTCATAAGTCAATCAACCAATATAAAATATTCAGTCTCATAAGTCAATCAATCAATATAAAATGTTCAGTCTCATAAGTCAATCAATCAATATAAAATATTCAGTCTCATAAGTCAATCAATCAATATAAAATATTCAGTCTCATAAGTCAATCAATCAATATAAAATATTCAGTCTAATAAGTCAATCAATCAATATAAAATGTTCAGTCTCATAAGTCAGTCAATCAATATAAAATATTCAGTCTCATAAGTCAATCAACCAATATAAAATATTCAGTCTCATAAGTCAATCAATCAATATAAAATGTTCAGTCTCATAAGTCAATCAATCAATATAAAATATTCAGTCTCATAAGTCAATCAATCAATATAAAATATTCAGTCAAATCAGTCAATCAACCAATATAAAATATTTAGTCAAATCAGTCAATCAACCAATATAAAATATTCAGTCAAATCAGTCAATCAACCAATATAAAATATTTAGTCAAATCAGTCAATCAACCAATATAAAATATTCAGTCAAATCAGTCAATCAACCAATATAAAATATTCAGTCAAATCATTCAATCAACCAATATAAAACACTCAGCAAAATCAGTCTATCAACCAAAATAAATATTCATTCAATCAAAAAAGTGCCATATTAAAAAAAATTTACTGAGAAAATGGATCTCAATCATAAAACATTGCCACTTTAACGCAGTAACAGGTTAACTCTTATTTTGAAACAATAAAACTTAACCCCTTACTGCACCAAGGTGAAGACAATAATTGAAGTTAAAGAGTAACTTTATATAATGACATTCAATTTATCATATTAACTTATTTTTAAATTTAATTAATGAAACATTACAGAGTTAATTGAAATACAAGTAGCATAAAACATGTAAAATATATATATGATATTTCTTTTGTACATTTATATTAAAGTGAAAGTGTTATATAAATATATTATATAAAATATTTATTTTCCAAGTATCTTAAGTATATAATAATATGGTGCCACACAGAGAGTTAAAAAAACTGACTGTATAGTTAAAAAGTGTCAAGAAAAAGGTGATTATTTATGCACACATTGCTATTATTGCTTTAGAAAAAGTGTGGAGTGAGTTGTTTTTTTCTTTTCCGTGCAAGAGTAGCTTCCCCTGGCAGAAAGAAGGGGCATCGCAGAAGGCTGGGATAAATATATTTCTCTTTATTGCAGAGAAGGAAAATTTCATTCAAAATTTGGTCAAATAGTGTTATTTCTTGTTAAAGAAATTTTGTTTTCTACAGACTTGGAAATTCTCCTCAGATAATGACTGGGAAAAGTCAGACATTGTTACCAGTTAATGGTAGGGAGTTGGAACTTGTCACCAGACTTTGGAAGGGGGTCAGAATTTGTCGCTAGACATTGGAAAGGGGGTCGGAACTTGACACCAGACCATGAAAGGGGGTCAGAATTTGTCGCTAGACATTGGAAAGGAATGGAAGTATTGTTATATAAGCATTTTTAATGAGGTAAGCAAACAAAATATCAAACAGCCAACGAAAACGTAGAGTTTTGAGGAGGTATACTTTGTGTGAATGAATTCTACATCACTGCCAATCTGCGAAACATATGTAGGGGAAAAAAAAGAGGGTTAAACTTAAAATGCATTCAAAGATATATAATTTCTATGCCTGTTGGATATGTGGCTATATACATGTATACATGGGTATATGCTGGGGGGTAAGGGAGTCATTCCAAGCTAAAAATAAACTCATTATACCAACCTACAAAGCCATGAGATATATAAATAACTACATAGCATTGTACTTGATGATTTGTGCAAATTTAGGGGAAGGAAAACACAGCAACATTTTATGTCCTAAAAAAGTTTTAAAAAATATATACTAAAACTGATTTGTATTAATCTCAAAACAAAGGACACCAGTGTTATTCATCCTAAAGTAGGAAAAACTAACCCAAAGTACTTTAAAATTCAACCTAAAGTAGAATTTTTTTTTACTTAATTATTTATCTAATTTACGAATTTTCACTCAATTACTAAGAAGGTTTTTTAACTCAAATACTTGAAAATTAACAAAAAGTAGGAAAACTCTTTCAAAGAGTACGAAATCATAGGTTAGCAGACTATCAGTGGTGTAATGCAGTGGTGTAGATTCCTATAAGCTGTAGGCAGCACTGCAGCTTACATTTTTTTTCCAAGAAGATAAAATAATTAAACCTATAACAAGTGGCTGAAAACTGTTTTCCATAAAACTAGTTATGTTTTGCTTTCTATTTCTAGGCTGGGGAAAAAATGGCTTCAATATCAGTTAAGTATTATTACGAGTATTGGACACGAAATACAAACAAACATGAAATATTAAAGAAAAGCCAGATACATATAATGTATAGTTTGCTTTTCAACATAAAAGACATGTATAAAATGCAAATCTCACTTGATAGAAAGATAAATACAGAAGTGCCAAAATATATACAATCGTATATTTTGATTGTGTCATTTTTTTTTATATCTTTTATTAATTGTAAGGTATGTGAATAATAATTATGTTCAGAAAGAATTATCATAATAGTAAATATTATAAACTTTTGCACTCCTATTTTTATTTTTCTGGTATTTCAATGCAAAATGGTTCCATCCAATGATATATACATATAGTAACATACTTAGGCCAAATAAAAAACATGTTAGTTTCTGATTTTCTCAGGTACATTCACACTTATCTTTCTTCCCTTGTCATTGTGAAGAATACACAGTGCCATTATTTGTATCTTTATAATTCTGCATCCTTTTCTTTTTTACAAGAAAATCAAAATTCTACTTTTGTTACAAGAAATTAAAAGCTCCGAGACTTGCGACAAAACTTATTTGGAAAACCAGAAACATACATACATTTTTTTTGGCCTTGCAACAGTCATCAGAATCTTATTTGAAACATTAGTTTGCATATTATTAAAACTTATTCAAGTTTCTTATTATAATAAATACTGAAGTTTTTCCAAAATTTGGTAAATTCCCAACACAGGCAACAATACATTTCCACTTTTCTCAATG
The DNA here is from genome assembly GCF_026571515.1 of Ruditapes philippinarum. NCBI lineage: Eukaryota > Metazoa > Mollusca > Bivalvia > Venerida > Veneridae > Ruditapes > Ruditapes philippinarum. The sequence continues at coordinate 150,904 of NW_026858769.1, read as the reverse complement.
CTGGATAGCAAAATAAAAGCAAGTATGAAAAGGGGGCATAATTTTGCAAAAGCGTTTGACAGACTTACCTGCCCTTGAACGTGAACAAGTATTTTAAAAGTCTGACTATTTTTTAAAATGGTTAATATTAATATGGACACCAAAACAAGGGAGAGGGGCGGGAATTAGTGGCGTCAAAATTGTAAAACTAAAACAGGCAGCAAAAATAATAGTTTACTTGGTGACTGGCCTAGGCTGACTAGACTGTTGCCACAGTTCGATCACTACCGAGGCACTCTTTGGCACCACATAAGAATGTCTCAATATTCAATTCTGATGACTGCTGTGGAAACAAGAGACAAAAAAAAGAATTAACTGAGGAGACCATTGTCAAACAAACCGATACTTGTTAAATATATATAAAAAAATATTTTCATCGCAATTAGAAGAAATATAACTGAGACTCGAATTAAAAGAGATTATCACATTTTCAGGCAATAATTGCATATTAGAGATTAAATATTCCATGAATAAGATAAAATATCTAAATTCAAATGCTTGGTTATAAAGAAAATCTAATACTGTATGCTTAATTATATACATGTTTCAATATTTTACTTTTTTTTCAAAGAAAACAAACTTGTTTTTACGATTTTTTCCTCACATTTCGGTGTCCTCAGAATTCAAGGGAGGTGACTCTGGAAACAAGACAATTAGTGATACATTAATATACCCACCTTTGTGATAAAAAACAATCAAGCACGTCTTTCATCTTACAAACTCTATCTTTCTCAGAATTTTAATTTTCAATTTGTTGTTTGTTTGTACAGAATTTTAAAAAACTTATTGTGGTTCCAAAAAAAATAATAAAGTTTTTCTCTTGTGAACAAAGCTAAAAAGATATTGTATATTGGTTTCCATATTTCTTATCTCAATATGACAATAATCTTACAGACTGAAAGAAATGTTTCAACCCTAATCAAAATTTCAATTCATCCAATATACTAATCATTATCTGTACTGGTGGGGAAAACCCCCCAACATTTTCAGTTTGTATTCGAAATTCCGAAAACATGGTTTAACTAAATTAAACCATGGTATGGTTTAATTAAATTATACCATGGTAGCATAAGATGAAACACGTGCTGATAAAGCAATGGTTGATCATGTGCGGCAGGCTGCTGCAGCTCAAAGTGTCACTTTTTACCTGTCCTATATATCTATACAGCATAAAATACTTTCCTTTGCAAATTTATGATCCGCAGAGATCTATGATCGACAAATTTATGATCGGCAAATTTATGATCGGCAAATTAATGACCTTCAAATTTATGATCGGCAAAGTTAGGATTGTTCCAACAATCTTGGTATTAGGTAAAATAGATAAAATATATGACATGCCCAGTTACCACTTTAAGTCTTTTAAAAAATTATGATTATTCTTATAATTGAAATTTCAGAGTAATCGAAAAAATCCCAGGGCAGTATAGTTTATGTTTTTTGCTTGACCCATTCTTGAGACTGGAACCTGCTTGGGATACCATAGTATGAACGTAAATGTTTGCAAATAAATGTTTGTATTTGGCATAAGATCTTTTTGATAAAACATGATCGCCAAATCAATTCTAACATCAACAAGAACGAAGAAAAGTTTCAGTATAATATAAATACACAATAATTATAAACTCTCGATTCATTTTCGTATTTTCTTCACTGCCGACATGGTGCGTAGAAATTAACTACGTGACAATATCAAATGTCCTATGGAGTAGATACATACAATTTTTATAAAACTTTTGCTATATCGATGGTAGAAATTATGAAGACTTGCTAGCTTAGTCAGAGAGCGTGTTTTGAATAAACAGAAACCAAAATCCCGTCAACAAAAAGTCTGAATGAATCACATGCAGAAAACGAAAAAAAAAAAATGGGAAATAAAAAATCTAAAAGAAGCATGCAGTGTTTTGGTACAGGCAAATAAAAAGCATTCTAAACGTATAAATAACGTAGACCTTGACCCAGACTTAACTTTGAAAAAAAATGGATATATAAGGTATAATGTTTATATAATTATATAACTGACTTTTGTTAACTAGATGTACGAGTATTATATATTAAAACATACACAGGATATAAGTTATAATTATGCAGAGATTTATGCCGACACAGCATTTTAAAGTATACAATAGAATTTTTCTTATTCTTCCAAAATCCAAGGTATTTTGCATCTACTTTAATACAGTCTTCTACAAAATCAGAAATTGCAGATGATAAATACACACTGCTGAATTTACATAATGGCCTTGCCCTGCATCTTAATTTAAGAATGTCCCACACTAGTTAAGATTATCATTAATCCAGTTGCCGAGTAAGACTTCACAAATACGCAGGCTGGTATAGTTTTGAAACTGGCCAGACAACACAAATGTGAAGGCTGGCAAGCAAAAGTTTCAATACTGGTCAGACTAAAGAATTGCAATGTCTGGCAAAGCTTGGACACTGGACAAACAACTTGGATGCACACTGATTGCAAAGGCAAGTCATCTTAGTCCTTATCTCTTAATAACCATAAAGATGATGATGACGACGATGATGAAAATGATGATGATGATAACACATTCTATCTATCATTACTTTTAAGATATTTTGATGATCAATTAAGTCTCATTAAATGATACTGATGATAAATAAAAGTGCTAACAATTTCAATATGCCAATTGTTAACATTCTGAAATTTCTTTTTTTCTTCCATTTCTTTTTTCAAAAATATGGACATATATATATTGATTCAATATATAAAGTAGTGCTAAAATCTGGAACATCATCCAGCAAGTAAAAAAGGTTGGCTGTCTTTTTTTGTCTGCTTACCCTATTAAAATACAGTATTAAATTTTAATGGTATCAACTAAATCATTCTGAGTAAATAATTAATAAATTAAATCTATTTCTTTTTTCTAGTCTCTAAATAAATATATCTGAATATCAGGGGAGGGAACTCATATAAGTACAAAAATCAAGGGGGACAACTAAAGGGATTTTTTACAGAAAAGGGAAAAGAATTATTATAAAGCAACCTGAAAAAACCCAAAGTTTAATTAAAGGAAACAAAGTTGTTAAAGGTGAAATTATCTATATAGGAAAGCCACTTCCAAACTTTTTTGTTACAGAAAACACCAAACAGAAAGATTTTTTCTTCCCTGTGGATTAATCAATCTAACAGAAGGATGAATCGAATTAGAAAAGAAAGGAAAAGTACAAAAATGAACGAAGGGTGATCTGCTGTTGCAAGATGGGAAAAAATGACTCTTAAAACATACATTCAAGCTATTCAAAACTGTTTTTCTGCTTTGAATGCCAATTTTAACACATTTCTGGTCATATCTAAGGAAAAAAAAAAACAGATTGAAATATTCATAGAAATTGTATGAAGAAGTTTGACAACATTGATTCTCAAGCAAAATGGAAAAAGAAAATCAGTTTTCAAAAAAATTATTTTTAGCATGAATGTATGTTTCTTTCTACTGTTAAGTGAAGTGAAGAAAAAAATATGGTGAGGTGGAAAAAGAGAGAGAAAAAATAAGAGAAAAAAAATTACAACATTTACCTATCTAAGGCAAAGTCAAGCAAGTCTTCATAACTTACACCCTCAGAACATTTGTAATTTGCAAGCATTAATGGTGAAGTATCCCATTCCGGTTCCGATAGACTCCTCTCCTCATTCAAAACCACGCTCTTCACCCAAAATGGATCCATTAGATTATAGAATCCAAGCTGTTCTAAACTGCACTTTACGTTTTTAATACCAAATAACTTAAACCCACGCGGAAATGTTGACGAACCCGAGGCCCCGCCCTCACTTGATAAATTCAAGTTTTTACTATCGTTGACCGGAGCTTCGAAAACACTGTCGTCATCGTAATCCATGTCTGTTTCCATAGTAATTGCAAGATTATAAGGTGGGGGCGGGGCCTGCGGTAACTCGGCCAATGAATTTGTTACATGTAAAGATTTATTTGCATTGTTTGTGTTTTCAGGTATAGGAAAAGGTTTTGTATATTTTTCACTTGCTGCAATAATTTCTTTAAATACCGATTCTGATACATGAGTTTCAAATTCATTTTGTAAATTGCCTTTAGAAGTTTCAGACATGCTTTTAGTGACACTTTGAGGTACAACGGAAGATTGTGTTACCGAAACCATATTTTGAGAATTTGGGTTAGAATTTGCATTATCATTAAGCAGAAGCGGGTACTTCCTTTCCCGTGGTTTTATATTAAGACTTACCGTCCTCCGCGGATTACGCGGAGGTAACGGTAAGGGATTACTGGTTATGCTAGAATCACAAATGCTGAAAGACCTGGGAGGTAAAGCTGGAGGGGAACCATTCCCCGAATCTAATGATTCATTTCCCGACTCCTGGAGAACCACATTGGATTGCGTTTGACTCGCATTCCTATCCCTGCCTGTATCCATGGAAACCGAATGTTGTAATGATGATCCGGTTGAGAAGTGAAGTTTGGGGTGACGGAGGGTAGGTTTGTTTGATGTCATACCTGAACCACCTCTGCCGCCACGTACAGGGATCACTCCACCACGAAGCATACGAAGTGGGTTCGTTTCCACCTCCTCCTCATCTGTTGTGACTGTGGCAAAACTTTTTCCAGGTATACCCTGAGGTTCTCGTAAGTTTCTATTTGGTCCGGCATCACCAGCAGCTGTTGCACCAGTCTGGTGATCGAGGGATCGTCGTAACCGACTTTCCCTTGCAAGTTTACTCATTATCTCCCTTGGTGACGGCTGATCAAAGTCTTCCTCGAAAAACGAAAATTTAGAAGCGGATGATTGTGACACATCAGAGGGACTTGTTGATTTTCTCCCAGAGTCTGTGCTTGTGTTTAAACTGTCAATTTTCTCTTCTTGTAAATGTTGAGAATTTCTGTCACTTCGTAAACTTTCTTCTGAATTTTTCCAGTCATCTTCCTTTATCAGTAAAGGATTATCAAATGCACTGTTTGAAGCACTTTCACTACTTATAGCACTAGAAGTGTCAAAGTCTTTAGATGGTATTGGAGGCGGAGCTCGAACAGTCGGTTCAACTCGCACCGTTGGTTCAACTCGCTGAATCTCTGGTCTGGGTTTTGGCACAGGAATTTCTCCACGCTTAGGTAGAGTTGGTGGTGGCACATCCGGTCTGGGTTTCGGTACTGGCCTGTCAGCTCCTCTACTTGATGACCTATTTAAATTTGGTGGGGAAACAGAACTCCTTTCTGATGAATGTCTAGATATATTTCTAACAGGGGTGTCCCTGTCTGGAGTCCTAGATACACTAGAAGACGATGAATCTGCATAGGAGAAATTATGTCCGACACTTCCATTACTAACTAGAGATTCTCTTTTATCAATGTCACTACCATAAGCACCCTGATACCCACGAGAGGTCTCCTTAGCCGACCCATGAACAACTAACATATTATAAGCTTCTTGTGCCTCAGGAGGCACATCATCGTTTTCCTGATTCAAACTGTCCGAAAAAGATCGCTGTCTTTCGTATTTTGGACTACCTCGTTTTATGGACGCCTTAAGTTTTGAAATAAGTCTCGGGGAACTAGAACCGCTGTCGTCAGCTGGTCTGTCCGATAGAGATTCTTGTCGCACCATTTGTGCGCGCTCACTTTGCGTGGCGAACTCGTTTGCAATGTTTATAGCTTCCTCCATCATTTTCTCGTCTGATGTGGACATTGGTTTTACTTTGGCCTGTAACCGCTGAGCTTCGGCCTTGCTTGGTTTTGCCTCCTGCAAGTACATGGATTATACTGCATAGTATAATGAGAAATCAAAAAAAAAAAAATATACCAGTATTTGAAAATATATCCAAAAACCCCAAAAATGATAAACAATTTAAAACTATGTTTTAAATATTCATAATTATGAAATAACAAAAAAATATATATAAGAATTTTGTGAATTTGCGTGCTATCCATTCCGTTATGAGGAAAAAAAAAAATCGAAAAAATTTTAATATTGTTTTTATTAGAAATATTGTTTTTATTAGATATTGAATATATTTGAAATATAAACCAATCGTGACCTTAGTAGAACATAATTATGTGCATGCAATGTTCTCATGCAAAACCCTTCACAAAAGTCAACCAAATCCAACCAATCATTTAACAACAATACACCAGGGATCTCCTTATTGATAAAAACTTCCATTTAGAATACATGTACTTTCCCTTAATATCAGTATATTAATTTTCTATAGATTATCCCCTAATACAATCCCAAGAATACAATATAAACTCAAAATCGTTCCATATCTCATTTCTGTAATCTATAATTTGATGAAATAAACATGAAATTGTTTGAATTTTGTAAATTTGACTTTATGGTTAGATAAGAATGAGTTTGTTAAATTTGAAACAACTTATTGAGAAAATAATAGGAAAATAAAAAAAATTAATGAAAACAATTATTTTATTTCTATTACAATTATCCAAGTGCAACTGTACCTACGGGAAATCATCCTTCTCAACTCAGATATTAGTATTATTGTATATTATATAGCATAAATTTAAATTATATATTTACCTTCAAAAACTACTGTTCAACATTTTAAGACTGTGACTCAGAGTTTTAATACTTAGACTATATTTTTTAAACTAAGATTCAATGTCTTTTAGACTGAGACTTTACATTTTCAGACTAAGACTCATCATATCTTTAGACTGAGGACTAAAGACTCAATGTTTTATATACTGAGACTCAAAAGTTTTAGCCTGATACTCATAATTTTTAGACTGAAGCTCAACATTTTTTAGACCGAGATTCAACATTTTTAGACTGAGAATCAACATTTTTTAGACTGAGACAAACCATCTTTTAGACTGAAACTAAACAGTTTTAGATGCAGACTAAATGGTTTTTAGACTGAGGCTCAACAATTTTACACTCAGATTCAATATTCTTGGACTGAGATTTAATATTTTTAGACTGAGACCCAATATTCTTAAACCGAGATTCAATATTTTTAGACTGAGACCCAATATTCTTAAACCGAGATTCAATATTTTTAGACTGAGACCCAATATTCTTAAACCGAGATTCAATATTTGTAGACTGAGACCCAATATTCTTAAACCGAGATTCAATATTTTTAGACTCAAAGATTCAATATTTTAAGACTGAGACTCAACATTTTTTGACTGAGACTCAACATTTTTAGCCTGACAATCAACATTTTTTGACTGACACTCAACATTTTACACAACTCTTTTAGATGTGTCTCATTATTTCATGAGGTTACATTCATTTGACCAATCATGAAACATTTCACTCTTTTGATCTTAAATACAAGACAAGTGGGACCAGATTCCATTTTAAAATTGTCCATTTTCATGTTTGGGAATATTAAGATGAAAACTTAAAGCATTGCACCTGGTCAGGCAGCACAGATGTGCAGACTGGTCTGGCTTTAAACTGGTGGCAAATGTTCCAGCAAAGTTATTGTTTAAAAACAATTTCCTTCTAAAAGATTACATTTATTCTATCTACATCATATAAACTATATGTTTTTGTAAGATTTTTAAGTTATTTAGTTTTTGTGCTGTAAGTGAGTGAAGAGTGCCAAAATCTTTAAAACTACTTTTATAAAACTGACAGGAAAATCTTTCACAAAGAAACTACATGTATTACTATGAGAAGAGAAAAAATTTTCTATTAGTATCGCAAAAGTTTTGAAAAAGAAAAATATAAAATAAATTCAAACACTTGGAAATGCTGGCTTAATACAAGGCCTGCAACTGTGAAAATACTACAAGTATAGAGAACACTGGTTACCTCCCTTCCATTATATACAAAACATTTTGAATGTTCTTTGCAGCATTAGAAATTATTTTTCTTTTATGTTTAATAGCAAATGATTAAATTAACAAAGGAAAAGTTTAAATTTTTCTTTTAGTTTTTAACCAAGGCGACTAAAAATAAAATTTGTTTAAAAAATAATAAAAAACCTTTAACTGAGATGATAAAAATAAAACATGCTTTAATTTTTTTTTTTTATAAAATTGACATTTTCAAGTAAATTTTGAGTTTAAATGTTTGCAAATTAATCAAAATCAATGTATGAATTGTAACATGGATGTTATTATGAAACCCTTAAATCATACCAGGAAATTACATTCCATTTTTATTAAAGGAGCTCCACTGAGGTCAAAGAGCCTAAAAACATAAAATTTGAAATTCTTATATAGATCAAACGAAGTACTTAAATTGGAAAACCCTGCAAAGGATAATAAAGAAATATATTTAAATTAAATTGAATATTGATTTTTTGTGTGGTAACCTTAGCCCAATTTGAGTTAAAAGCATTGCAACACTTTAGGGTTATTTTGCACAATAAAAATTATAATTCTGGAAAAACAGGGTGAAGAAATGATCTGAAAATCAGTACAAAAGTTACTGGAAAAAACCTACATCAAATGGTACAAAAATTTCAGAAAAATATTTCCAGTTGCCTCATATAAAAAAAAAACCTCAGTGAAGTCCCTTTAAAGTCTTTTCTCGAGCTTTAGGAATTTTTCATTTTTTCCCCCAGCATGACAGAGCCCCTTGCCCAAGCATTTCCAAGATTGATAATAGCTGGGTGTGTGTTTATTGTCTTTTATCATAATGAGAGTACAAGTGTCACTACAAACAACAAACCTTGTGGCTAGGAAATCTCCGCGGAGCCTTCAGTTAGCAACAAAGAAAATAAATAAAAATACAAAATTCAACATTTATATATATTTTGTATCACCAAAAGTTCTACATAAAATGGCAAAGAATGGCAACAATATACAAAAACAACTTTACCATGTTAAGTTATTAGAGAAGGAAATAAAAATATTTTGTTCTAAGCCCATAAACATTTAATATATATACCCAAGTTCTGCCTCATATACCAAAACATTAGTAACCATTTGTCAATAGTAAACTCTTTTACTTATACAGAGACCCATCCATAAAAAAAACCCCCCAAAATACACTTAAAATCACCAAGAATTTAAACAAAACAACCCTAGTAGCTCTAAATCACTATTTTCAGAATTTACAGTTTTAACAATTTCTTGACCCTTTACATTATATTATTGAGTAATCCCCAACTTCTGACATCCCCTGATTAATAAATTTTCCACCTTTCCATCTTCTCAAAGTCTAGTCAATCTTTCCCCCATTTTACCAATCATGGTTAGTTTACAATCTATCAAACATATCACTACCTTTTATACTTTTTTATTACAAAAGAAATCAACATTTTCCAAACAAATGTTAAAAGTAAGTCACAAGTATAAGTACCGACAAATAACCTCTAGAAAACACATAAAAAACTTATATATTATCATAAATTTATATCATGCAAAGAAAATTTTGAATAAGTTAAGACTAGCACCTAAAATGCTTGTTATTCTAGCGTGAAATAGTTTTATTCTCTGATTTCATCTATATTCATGCAATCAACCTTGATTATATAAATGATGTAAGCACATATATATGTGTGTGTTTTTGTACTTACCACTCTCGGAGGCTGTGTAGGCAGTGGGGGTGGTGGGGATCGAACCTCTTTTGGTGGAGATACCGACAAACTTCGTTCTGCAATAGGAGAAGCCATATCTTCTTTAGAACTCGTAGACTGTTTCTCGTTATTTGACTCGAGCTGGGTTTCCTTCTCACTGAGCGCTTTAAGTACCTCATCCATGAAAGATCCACCGAAATCAAACGAAGACTGTAGAGAAAAGTTTATAGTTATCTTCATAAGAATAAGTAACTTTTTCATAAAACTATAGTTATTGAAAGCGCACGAAAAGAGAATAGTGATTCATTGTTAATATTTACCTAAGGAAAGGGTCATGTCAAACTGCGATATCAAAGTAATGTAATTTTGTATTTTGTTGTCAGAGATTAAAATAACCCCATGTGGTCACCCGAATAAAAATTTGACATAAATGGAAGACCCATTTTTGGCATTTCCTTCAATATTTAAATGATACACAAGTCATTCAACAGCAATTTTTAGATTTGATAAAAGTTTTACGAAAGTATCTCAAGTTTGAGTCATCTCTCACATTTTCATGCTTTGGATATAGAAAAAAACATTTTTCTTCTTTAATCATTAATTACAAAAACAGCATGTTTTCGACTACAAGATAAAATATGTGACGTCAGCAAATCAGCATGCTCTTTTTAGAAACACTTCAAAAAACCTTAAGAACTTAATACACCACTGTTTTTTTGCTTCTTTCAAGGCAGTAAATGCATACAATATAAAGTTTTTCAAAATTAATGTTATTGTTCATTTTACTTCAGAATACAAATATTGCATGACAAACTTATTAGATTTAAACATCTTTTTGAACCCTATACATGTTCTATACTGTAAAATGGCTTTATGAAGATCAGTCCATGTTTTCGACTACAAGATAAAATATGTGACGTCAGCAAATCAGCATGCTCTTTTTAGAAACACTTCAAAAAACCTTAAGAACTTAATACACCACTGTTTTTTTGCTTCTTTCAAGGCAGTAAATGCATACAATATAAAGTTTTTCAAAATTAATGTTCTTGTTTCTTTTATTTCAGAATACAAATAGTGCATGTCAAACTTATTAGTTTTAAACATCTACTTGAACCCTATACCTGTTCTTTAATGTACAACGGATTTGTGAAGATCAATCTATTAATGTTTTATAGGATTTCAATATAAAAATCTAAAAATAGAGCCGAGTCGGACAACATAGATGATGCAGTCTGGCGCGGCCCTACTGGCCTCGCTCTATACTGGTGGTAAAAGGTAAACACTTTCGTTTCCAGCATGTTAAGCGTTCACTTAATTTTCAAGACTTATCAATATTTCCTTACCCCAAGATCTGGCATTTTGAAATCAGCAAGGATAGAGTCATCGTCTATATCTAAATATCCATCAGCGTGGTCGTCTCGTTCGTCTGTCCGTCCGGTAGACTGTGACTCCAGCGACTCTACACTTATCCTGCAAAAGAAATACACAAGAAATAAAATAATTTTTGTTTCATTTCAAATTTGATTACCTCCCTTACACCATATATTTGACAACTATATAAGGATTTAAGTTTTCTAGATATTCCATAATATAATGAAATTGTCAAAAACAAGTCATTTTAACTGAACTTGCATTTACTCAGGAATTTTTCCAGCCCTTTCCCTAAATTTGGTGGGGGTGGGGACATGGCACTTTTGCAAAAAGGGAAGACAAACTTGGATTTTAATCAAATTTAATGGGTGAAATTACAATTTTCAAATATTTTTTCAATATACACAGGAATAATTAACTGCAACATTTGTTTTTGTTGTTGTTTTTTTTAGTGTTTTTTTTTTATTTTTTTTTTTTTTTAAATTTCATTTTTGCTTTGTTTTTCATTGGTATTCTTTTTACTTTATTATCATTCAGAAACACTTGTATTTTCCATATTTTTTAAGTCAAGGAATCCAAAAAACAACATCCCCAATATCAGATGTAGACTATAAAACATATCGTAACAACCTTGCTTTATCAAAACTAGATTATCTTTAAAGTTATTTTCATGTATTAATTTCTATATTTCTGCAGACTAAGATTGTTTTATTGTAGCATAAAATTTGCTCTCAATTCATTCTTTGCCAAATTTAAAGAAACATAACTTACATTACTATGCCATGACAAAACCAACATAATGCGTTTGCGACCAGCACGGATCCAGACCAGCCTGCGCATCCATGCAGTCTGATCAGGATCCATGCTGTTCGCTATCAGTTTCTCTACTTGTAATAGGGTTTGTAAGCGAACAGCATGGATCCTGATCAGACTGCGCAGAAGCGCAGGCTGGTCTGGATCTGTGCTAGTCGCAAACGCATTATGTTGGTTTTGTCATGGCACTGCTCAAATCTCAAGTTCTTACAATGTAGGTTTTCAGAACACCTTTCAGTCAATTGTCTTCCAACTTGTACCATGCTTAATATTTCAAATGGACCCATCCTTATTTCAATATGGATTAAACCAGTTGCCGCTCTTATGGATTTTTTTTCAAACTTAATAGCAAACAGTGCAGACCATGAAAGATTACACTGATATGCCTGATTGATTTTGGTCTGCACTAGTCACATGGATAGAATCAGTTGCTTCCAGAAGACTCAAGATTATATCAGAATTTTCAGAATTAAAAAGTTTATTTCAGGATAAAATTTCAACTTAAATATGGTTCAAGTGAAGATTTAGCATATCTTTCAACCACATAAATTGCACTTTTAATAGGGCCCTGCTTATCACATCCATCAGCCACTTAAATTTTACAGTAATAGGGCTTAGCTCATCATATCTTTCAACCACTTAAATCCCACTTTCATAATTCTGAGGTACAAAAACATAGGTGCAAGTTAAAAATAATATAAGAATACCTGAAAACCATGAATTTAGCATTATGAATGTTTTATATAGGAAAAGAAGGCTTTCAAGAGTAGAAAAAACCTGAACTTCAGGCAAATGGTACCACTGCAAAAATGTATAAACACTTTTTCAGTTTTGATGAATTTGATTGAAGCACAATGTTCTTACCATGATCTACCAAAACCATTAGTTTTATGTCCTGGTCCACCATTCAAGGACGAGTCGGATAGGCTTAGCTTAACTTCCCTATCTGGACTGTCTGACATCCGGGTCAGGTTAATAGAATTACGGCTGTCGTCTAGTTTACCTGTACAATATATGATATATTGATCAAAATATAGATTAAAATTTGTCTAAAACTTTGTTTTGATGAGACACTTAAAATACCATATGTTGACTTTCTTACTTTTTATAGTGGAGGAAGACCATAGGCGCTGCCCTTCCATGAATTTTTGCCATAAGCATGCAATTTGTGTAGAACCATTGACCTTCAAAAAGGTTACACTGGCACTTTAAATGTATTATGGTTATTTTCAGACTTACTAGTTGTGGAAGACCATAGGTGCCCTCCAACACAAGCAGGCACCACACCTAGAACCACCAACCTTCCATTAATAAACTCGCTGGACAGCTTACACACACAAAAGAAATCTTAATTCTCTATCAAGATTTAAACTGACTGTGGAAATGAGCAATGACATGCAAAGGAAAAAGACCATTAGTCACAAGTGTGCTTAAAAACATCTGTTTCTTTCTTTTTTTTAACTCCTATTTACTTCTTCTTTACAAGCACTGCTGCAACCATAGAAAATTATTTTTTTCAAAACATTCATCAGCAATACCTGTTAACCATATATATCTAAAATAAATTACCTACAAAAAATTTAAACTGAAATGTAAACAAAACAATTTTTAATTCAGCTGTTTTAAGTTTTAAAACAGACGTTGTTAGGGTAAATAACAAGAGCTGGAATAAGTTCATTATCTTACATACTGCACCTAACAGGAGAGGTTATTGACAGATATTGCTCCCTGTTAAACAGATGTTTCCTACGGAGATAGTTGCAGAAATTCTGCATTTTGCACCTGTCTTTATGATAGTTGTTCCATTAATTGTGATGATAAATGTCTTACAAACAAGATTACAACACAACAAGATGTCGCCTATTTTGCAAAATTATGGGTTTTCTGTTTTTTTTCTCTCTGTTTTTACACCAATTTTTACACATTACTTGGTCATATCTCAGGGTCAATCCACCAAACTCGTTTTTTTGGATAACTAACCAGCATTATCTGATCATATCTCAGGAATGATCCATCAAACTGGTTTACCTGGATAACTAACCAGCGTTATCTGATCATATCTCAGGAATGATCCATCAAACTGGTTTACCTGGATAACTAACCAGCGTTATCTGATCATATCTCAGGATGGATCCACCAAACTGGTTTACCTGGATAACTAACCAGCGTTATCTGATCATATCTCAGGATGGATCCATCAAACTGGTTTACCTGGATAACTAACCAGCGTTATCTGATCATATCTCAGGGTCGATCCACCAAACTGGTTTACCTGGATAACTAACTAGCATTATTTGGTCATATCTCAGGGTCAATCCACCAAACTGGTTTACCTGGATAACTAACCAGCGTTATCTGATCATATCTCAGGAATGATCCATCAAACTGGTTTACCTGGATAACTAACCAGCGTTATCTGATCATATCTCAGGAATGATCCATCAAACTGGTTTACCTGGATAACTAACCAGCGTTATCTGATCATATCTCAGGAATGATCCATCAAACTGGTTTACCTGGATAACTAACCAGCATTATTTGGTCATATCTCAGGGCCGATCCACCAAACTGGTTTTTCTGGATAACTAACCAGCATTATTTGGTCATATCTCAAGGTCAATCCACTAAACTCGTTTTTCTGGATAACTAACTAGCATTTTTTGGTCATATCTCAGGGCCGATCCACCTAACTGGTTTACCTGGATAACTAACCAGCATTATTTGGTCATATCGCAGGGCCGATCCACCAAACTGGTTTACCTGGATAACTAACGTACATTATTAGGTCATATCTCAGGGTCGATCCAACTAACTGGTTTACCTGGATAACAAACCAGCATTATTTGGTTATATCTCTGGGTCGATTTCCTTGATAACTAACCAGTAATAACAAATTTCTAGGCAATTGACCGACTACTATTCCTACAAGATTACTAATACTGAATTAGTGGTGAAATTTGTATATTCTTTTTTTTCCACCTCAATAATAAATATTTACATTAACTGTTTATATCTACCAACTACATAATAGAAATATTTACATAAACTAACTACAACCTCAATTTATTATGTTCCCTTTACTATTATATACGTATTTACCACCTCATTTTTTTGTTAATATCTGAAATAATGGTTATTTATCTCTTTAAGCTTATGTTAAAATGCACTTCTTGAATTTCTCAATTAATGTTAATGAGATCAGATTGGAGTTAGTGTCATACAACTATTTGTCAACTGCGTGTTCGTATCTCTCATCTCTCGAAACATTCGGCTCGGCAAATCGTTTGAAGTTTGAACCCACAATTTAAGCTTGAAGGGCTTTTTAACACATAATCACACAAGATCTTATTTTGCAACGTATTGATTTACATAACACATTGAAAATTTACCAAAAATTACCAAAATTAAACACATTGAAAACTAGATCTTGAAATACACTGAATTAATTCACTATATATTTTTGTCTGAGTCAGGTGAAATTTTATTATCAAGAAATAAAAAATGTTGGGATTTGTAATAAATTGAAAAAGAAAAGTTCAGTCAATTAAGAAACAGGTAATTAACCTATGACAAAATAAAGACATGAAATAAAGATTTTAACCTTTTTAATTGATATCATAAAAAAAGATGAACTTTAAGATAAAGCATGGGCAATAAAATTGCTGTAAAATGACTTTTGTATTTTTTTCTCCATTTAAAAGCTTTTTTCAAAGAAACGCCACCACCTTTTTAATTAATTACATCACACAAAAAGAAATAGCATGAAAAATGCAATGCTCCCATCCTAAACTGTTCACAAAATTCTGATGAAATTTTGTACTTTAAAAATTTCTGACCTTGTACTTCAATGTCATGTGGGTCAAAAGATCATGCTTCAAAATACTTAAGACAAAATAAATATTGTAAACAGTTATGTTGTGTCAATAAACAAAGTATGTACATTAAAACTGTTTACGGACAAGATCAGAAGAACAATTCCCATTTCAATCTACCAAACATTTCAGGTGGAGCATGCATTACATAAAGAACTGCAAGTCATTGAGGATTTACAAGTATATTAGGTATATGCTGAAATCGCCAAAGGAATTGGGACGGTATATATCAGCAACACATTTACCTATTGAAGCAGTTTTAACTGGCAGTTTATCATAATTATCGCCAATAAAGCCAACATCACCGAATACGGCACCATCATATCCTATATGACCTGTATGACGTAGATCATTCTGAGGTCGGCTTATCATGTCGGGGCGGATCTTCTTACTTGCAGATCTCTTTGAATCTGGAAAAAAAAATAACAAACTTTACATAGCTTTCGCAACAAATTATTACATCTATTCCATAGCAAGAAGACATATACACCATTTAACTAAGAGAAAATTCTAGTCAAGTTTGATCGAAAGTAAATTTGTTAATAATGAGCTTTAAAGCAGGATGTTTTTACAAAACAGCGGTTGCCTGGTTATGTCATATTAGAGTCACAACCAAATTTACCAGCTGGTTCCTCCAGAATGTACTCAAGACATGACTACTGAGCAATATACAAATTTGTTTCATAATTAACATTCCATAAATATATTGAAAACCACAGTGTTTATAGGCATACAAAGGACAGGTGAAGAAAAATTCAGCAATCCTTAAAAGATCACCACTGAATAATTTACTTTACAACACAAGGGAGGTAACCAAAGTGTCTTGGATGCTGATCAAGTTATGACAAATCATGACAAATCACAATTTCACAGACAAAATGCCTATTACACCATAACAAATCATTGAATTGCAACCAAAATAAAATCTGACCTGTATTTTCATATTATTTATTCATACTTGCATATCAAATATGAATTCAATTGATAAAATGGTCCTATAGAATTTATATTATGGACGATATTTAATGCAAATAAAAGGGACAAAAAAGCGTATTTCCAAAATAGTTGTTATCATACTGAAAGGTAAAATTTGTGATACCATACACCTGCAATGTTTTCTTATCAAAAACATTTTTTGCTGCATTCAAGACTTTTATAACTTTTCATTTCTGTTGATATTATGTAAATACAATCACTTACTTAAAGTCACGCATATAAATTGTGCAATAAAACTTTGCTACATGCTCTAGTTAATGCTGTGCTTGTTTTTCTTGTTCAGCTTTTAAGTTTTAATACAGCAAAAAACTACAATGTTTTCTTGGGTTTTAGGTGACAATAACTCTGTGAAAGTCATTATACCTATATTGCGACTTTTCAGTTGGACTGAAGGAGGAACCCCCCACACCCCCAGATGACCCTTTGTATATTATTTCAGGCAGCGTTAGCCGGGACCAGAGTAGAACCACCAACCTTCAATAACCTAGCCGGATACTCAGCCAAAAAAGTGAAAGACTCCGGATCCCAGATAGGATTTTAAACCCAGATTGGCAGTTTGATTGAGGAGATCCATTAAGAGTTGAATATGTTAACCACTTACATAATGAACAAGAGGGCCATGATGGCCCTGAGGTCGCTCACCTGTATATAGGCCCCCCAACCCCCACCTCCCCCCCCCAAACGTTGCAGGGCCAATTTAACCCAAGGGCTTTTATTTGCACAAACTTGGTAGACACCCATAAGAAGATGTTTCATGCTAAACATCTAAGCTCTAGCTCATTGGGCTTTTTAAAAGAAGATTTTTTTTAAGTTTTTACTATACACATATAGTTAAAAACAATGACACCCCTGGGGCCGGGCCAGTTTTGACCCCAGGGCTTTTATTTGAACAAACTTTGTAGACACTCACTAAAAGATGTTTCATGCTTAATATCTTAACTCTAGCTATTTGGGTTTTTTCAAAGAAGATTTTTTAAGTTTTTGCTATACACATATAAGGAAAATCAATGACCCCCGGGGCGGTGCCAATTTTGACCCCAGGGCTTTTATTTGAACAAACTTGGTAGACACCTATTAGAACATGTTTGATGCTAAATATCTTAGCCATAGCTCTTTGAGTTCTTTAAAAGAAGATTTTTTAAGTTTTTACTATATGCATATAGGGAAAATCAATGACCCCCCGGGGCGGGGCCAATTTTGACCCCAGGGCTTTTATTTGAACAAACTTGGTAGACACTTATTAGAACATGTTTCATGCTAAATATCTTAGCTCTAACTCTTTTGGTTCTTTAAAAGAAGATTTTTTTAAGTTTTTACTATATGCATATAGAAAAAATCAATGACCCCCTGGGGCGGGGCCAATTTTGACCCAAGGGCTTTTATTTGAACAAACTTGGTAGACACCTATTAGAACATGTTTGATGCTCAATATCTTAGCCATAGCTGTTTGAGTTCTTTAAAAGAAGATTTTTTAAGTTTTTACTATATGCATATAGGGAAAATCAATGACCCCCTGGGGCGGGGCCAATTTTGACCCCAGGGCTTTTATTTGAACAAACTTGGTAGACACTAGATGTTTCATGCCAAATATCTAAGCTCTAGCTCTTATGGTTTTTTAATAGAAGATATTTAAAGTTTTTTCTTTTGGTTGCCATGGCAACCAGAGTTCTGCATGGAATTAAATTCTTTGAACAATTTTTAAAGGTGACCACCAAAGGAACATTCCTGTGAAGTTTGGATGAAATTGGCTTAGTGGTTTATGAGAAGATGTCATTTAAAGTAAAAGTTTACGGACGGACGATGGCCGGACGAAAAGCGATCACAAAAGCTCACCCTGTCACTTTGTGACAGGTCAGCTAAAAAGAGACAAACTTAAACATTCTATTATGTCAATATATACTGCACATTAAATGCAGTCCATTTTTTTATGCATTCAATTTACCTTCACAATAAACCACAGTAGATAAAGGCAAAATTTTCCACGGAATACAAAAAACCTGTCTTACATAATATGCTCATATATTAAGAACAGTATCAACCATTTAGCCAAGTTATTCATTACAGGTTATCTTCAGGTTTTTTTTAGTTTATATAACATTACATTTAATGCTACTTTTCCCCCTTTTCTTTAACCTTATAAACTTTCCTGCATTTGAGTAATGAGCTTTGAATTTGAACAGTCCATATTTTACTCGAGGGAATTTAATATCAGAGTACTGAATTACAGCACCTGGCAGTATAGAGACTAGTCGGGGAGGTGCGGTGGTGTTGGTAGATTATGCACCAGATCACGGCAATAAGCCACAATGTATTTACCAGAGCACAATTCAGTCAGGACAGAGGTACAGTGTGGTGTGTGAATGGCCGTAGAAAGGATTTCATGATTAATCACAAGGAGAGTGACCTGCAAGGAATCAAACCAGGGTCACCCGATGGACGGTCAAATGCTCTACCCTATTGTGCTAAACCAGAGGGCTTTTGCAAGGTGGTGCACAGACATACATTGCTCTTATACTGTAATGGCATATACCTTGTATGATCAAGAAAAGCACTGGCTTCATAGGCAAGCAACCATCAACCCAATGGTTGAACCCTTAACCTCCTGAATTTCTTAAATGAACTTGTCCAGCTTCAATTTTGAGGGATAATAAGATGAAAATTTGAAGTTTAACGACCAACGGTGGTGTAGAGCCTAATCACTTTTGCTTTCAGCTGATTAAATAAAAGTTTAACTCTTTGAATGCCAGTGGCTAAGACTGGATGCTGTCAGTTTAGAGCCAGGCCTTACAGCACATTGGTTCAGTCTGGACCACATTTTATTTTGTCGGCTGCCGAGTTAGAACAATGCTGAGTTTCCCTAATTCAGAGTGGGACTTGTCCATTATTGAGAATTTAGGGATGTGTGGGATAATATCAACTTACTGATAAATATGAGTCACCTTGTTATTTATAAAGTACACACCTATTTAAACTTATTCTTGGCAAATGAACAACATTTTGTTTTAAAAGTGCATAACATATGATAAGGATAAAAACAGAATTTCTTGTTTACATTACATCTTAAAGTTTGATAACACTTGTTTTCAGCAGAATTTTTCCTTCTTCCCTGACAGTTATAGTTTATAAATTAACTAAACATTCCTCAATTTGGGTTGTATAAAGCAGGAATTAAATTAGACCCAAAATTGTTTTTGTTTGTTGTTTGGGTTTAACGCTGCACTAACACTGCTAGGGCCATATGGCGGAGGAAGACTTCAGGTGCCCGTCATTGACCTTTACCACTCAGCCATGTACATTTTGTACACCTTTAATCTGAAATCTAAAGAAATACTTACATTGTCAGAATGATGTTTTTAAAGCCTAGTATTTTTGTGTGTCAAGGATAGTATATTATTTTCAATCAAACCTCTCAGTTTCCTTGCTGACTTACCTTTTCTTGTGATTGACTTTTTTGGTGTTCCCCCATCAGGGCTACTCTTTGGTTCTATGAAAGGGACTGTATTGCAGGGGTCAAAATATCCCACTTTTCCACTGGTTAGTGCACCCTTCCATAAACCTGGCACAGGTGGATGTGAAGGTCTGAAACATAGTAGTGATAATGAAGGTGAACATAAAGATTTAACAGATGTCTTTTCTTAATATTGGTATTTCTTATAGTGGATACCAACTTACCAATAGCCATCAATATAATATGTGACCAGCAGTCGGATATGTTCCTACCAGTCAGTACACAACTAAATGTACAAAACTTGACCAAAAAATTACCAGACAATCATAATAACGCACATTAAAATTGTTCATTCAAGGTAACACTGATACTGGCATTCCGACTCTACTTGTTAAGTTAAGGAAACCCTTATGTGCAACTCTTAGCATGCTTAATTTCATGCACAAGCGAACACTCCATTAAAAATTTAGCAAACATACGTCATCAGCCATTAAAGTGCATAGAAAATACAAAATTATCTGTTAATAAAGCGAGACTAAAACACTAAAAGCCAATTGTAAAGAAGACTATCTTCTTTCCAGATTATCTCGATACATTTGAAAAGAAGACTATCTTTTTTCCGGATTAACTTCATACATTTCCTATTATACAAATAAATGTCCTTCAATCTCTTAAGCCAAAGACATTACAGTCGGAAGGCTATTTAATGAAGTTTTACTATCTCCTTAACCATCATTAAGTGGACCAGCCGAGTTATTTCTTTTAAACATTACAAACAAGGTCCTGATCAACGTCCTTATCTAATCGACCTTAAACCTTGCAAAATCAATACATTTCAATATCGCTGAGTAATAATTTCCCGTCGTGTTTATGTTTTTCCCCTTTATCTTTTCAATTAAGTGTATTTCCTTATGACTAAAAAGAGATGGCAATCAATGGATTTACTTTATCAATTATTGTACTGCATTTGAGTGCATTTATTGTAATTTTATGTTCTGTCTAACTAATGCTATGTAATGTCTATGCATACATTTTATTTCTAGGAAAAACACATTTACATCATAATGTTAACAGAGAATCACTGAAAACTTCGGTGAACTTATGATGCAACTGGTAATAAGCAAGCCCAGACCCCCCATCCCCGAACTTGAAATGACTCAAAATTAAACAGTTAGCCTCTGAGGTCAATTCTAGTATTTCAACCTAACCTTAAACATTACATGTGTAGAAACTATTGAGTTATATGACCTTGACTATCAATAATTAGAATCACTCAAGCAAGTTTACACCCAATAACCACAAATTTCTGGCAGGCAGTGTCATGTTAACAGAATCAGCAGGGAAAGGGTAAATGTGGGTGTGCCTTATAATATATTATAATGCATCAGTCTGTTGTAACAAAGGACTCCCCACTTCTTGGGAGTAGTGGTAGCGAGGACTTTTAAATAATCATATCCCTGGTTAAGGCTCTGCACAGCTGGGATAATCCGATGGTTATTTCCTACTAAAATGACCCTCAAAGTAACATATCATGTAATTTCCCTACTAAAATGACCCTAAAAGGAACATATCATGTAATTTCCCTACTAAAATGACCCTAAAAAGAACATATCATGTAATTTCCCTACTAAAATGACCCTAAAAGGAACATATTGTGTAATTTCCCTACTGAAATGACCCTAATAGGAACATATGTAATTTCCTTACTGAAATAACCCTAAAAGGAACATATGTAATTTCCCTACTAAAATGACCCTAAAAGGAACATACCATGTAATTTCCCTACTAAAATGACCCTAAAAGGAACATATGTAATTTCCCTACTAAAATGACCCTAAAAGGAACATATCATGTAATTTCCATACTAAAATGACCCTAAAAGGAACATATGCAATTTCTCTACTTAATTAAATGACCCTAAAAGGAACATGTCATGTAATTCCCCTACTAAAATAACCCTAAAAGGAACATGTCATGTAATTCCCCTACTAATATGACCCTAAAAGGAACATAATTATGTAATTTCCCAGTACTAAAATGACCCTAAAAGGAACATGTCATGTAATTTCCCTATTAAAATAACCCTAAAAGGAACATATGTAATTTTCCTACTAGAATTATCCTAAAAGGAACATATGTAATTTTTATACTCAAATGACCCTAAAAAGAACATATTTTGTAATTTCCCTATTAAAATGACCCTAAAAGGAACATATCCACATTATTTTTGTGCAAAAGAACAGGGACACATTGATCAGACAATGTAGAGATTAGACTCAAAGGTAAAACCCCCAACACAGGTGGGAAGGGCCAGATTTACAATTGATCATTGTAGTAATGTACTTCAATAAGCTGGACAACATGTCAGGACCAAGGTTCTATTTATAGAAATTAAATTAAGGTTATGATGTGTTTAAAATACAGAGATCTTCTGTCGAGGACTCAGGTTCTATTAATGTTAAACAGTACTTAATGTATGTTGATCATTTATATTTATATCAAATGACTCACATCAACCTTTGTTTACTATCCTAAAGTTCAAATAAGGACACCAGCTATAGGTAGGCATTTATTTACTGTATTCCTAGAAAAGATTTCGCGCATTTTAAGTTAGCGCTTTTCGCGGTAGGCATGATTCCGCGAATCTTAATAGCCGCGAATATGTCACTTTTAACAAATCCGCGAACATTTCTAGCTTCAACCAAATATAACATAAAAAGTGCAGAATATTTATTATAATCTACTTATACAAAAAAAACAACATAAAAACACAGGCGCTATAGAAATGTGTAAAGAATTATTTATGTATGTTATTGATACTAGTTGCACGCTGAAAAAGAAAATATCAATTATTAGTAATTATCATGCTTATTGACGGTTAGTCAGGGCGTTGACAAACGCATTTACAGTTTGTGAACATTGAATGACTTGGATTTTATTTGCTTGGAGTAGGTGTAATCCTTTGTTAAAAGTACAATAGCGATATTGATAAACAACTGTTATGTTGTTATAATGAAAGCAATGTACAGCCCGACAATGTGTAAAAATTACGTATCGACATTTTGAAGAAAAAGTCAGTTATGATTCAAATGAGAATAAAAGCTAACGGGTCTGACTAAATCTTACTTAATCACATAATGAAAAAGGTAAGGAAACATGAAAGTAGTCAATAGATGAACATGTATCGAGTAACGGTGCGCTTTAGGCGCGACTTGTCAAAAAAATAAAATAATTCAAAGCACCCAACAGACAAGGTCATGCATCAAAAACGTAGCCTCCAAAAACTGTAATTTAGGCCGTAGCGACTTAACATTCGCGGAATTCGCGGTTACTACATATCCGCGAAAGTTTGTCTCCGCGAAAATGCCGACGTTGTAAAAAACGCGAAATATTGTATCCGCGAAGATTTCTAGGAATACAGTATATTAAGCACATTATAACATACAATACAATCAAGGCTTTCTGTAATCAAGATATTACACAAAATCTTTGATGATTTTATTTAAGATCTTATCTCACAGAATATGGTGTAAATTTGTACAATTTCAATTGTAATTTAAAGCAGCATGTCTCCATACAATATCATGTGTCACGCTCAAGATACAAGGTTACAAAAAACTTTTTTCTGAGATCTGTCTTGAATCTTAGTATTTTCATTTTGTCAGATACTCAATGCTCATTGTGTGCTGGTTTAGTTTAGTTTAGGCCATCCTTAAAAAAATGTTTGTTTGCAGTAACCCGACCCAGAATTTTCAAGGTGGGTAGGTAGGTCGATTTTTTTTTTTTTTTTTAATTGAACTGTACACTCAAATAAACATGGAATTTCAAAATGCTGGACAAAATATGCTTTGATAATCTGGTAACAATTAATAAATTGATAACTGAATTCTTATTTAATAAGAACTACATTTTATTTCTTCTATTAACCTTTAAAAGAACGAAAACAAAGCACAAGGCATAATTTTCTGATTCAAAAAATTATTTTTTTAAGGATGGTCTTATACAAATTTATTAATATTTCAGTTTGATTGAGTTGAAAGCTATAAGCTTATTGAAACATTCTCGAATCCGTTCCTGGAAGCAACCAGTACTAAGCAATAAATGTAAAGTTTCTTCCTCAAGGAAACATTGGCTTGCCTCTGACAGGCTTTGAATCCCACGCTGTCAGCAATCCTAGGATTTCTAGTCTGACGTGTTAACCACTCGGCCAGCGCCATGCCGCTGGTTTAAGTGGTTTCTGACCAATCAAATACCTGCGATCTGAGTTTGAGCTTAAAAAAATTCTTTATACCCAGGTCAAGGGCTCAGTTCATAAGACATAAAGTTCTTTCTATCAAGTCAACTGCAAGGGCCCGATCACAGTATATAAACATGTTGGTTGCATCATTATTATATTAATAATGTATAGCCCAAGTATAAGCTTCACTTACGTTTTATCGAGGACAGAAATGACGTCATATGCACGATAGTAAATGTAGTCTTTCGGGACAGTAATTTCTGGGAAATCTTTCACTGCCTTTACCTGAGTGGGTCGCATCTGAAAAACACGAGCAAATATAAATATTACAGCATTGCATGATTTATTATTAATGTCTTGAGAAGGCAATCAATATGACAAAAACTGCTTAATTCCCATACTGATAGTTCCCTACGTGAGAATAAGCAAATTATATAACTTTATCTAAACATGAACACAGCAAATAACATCATCGATCGCCCAGAATAATTCGATCAATTCTTCTTAAACATCAATTTTGTTCAAAAATCGTTTTTGGACTTTTTTCCTACACATGCCAGAACAACAGAGTAACTGTGGATGTACAGTAGCCCAACAAACTATGCATCAGGACATTTTTTATTATATAGACGATGGTCGCCCTTCGACATCTATGTAAAATTGGTCATTCTTGCAGTTGAAACATTGAGATTAGATGTACTATAGAAATGGTTACACATGTACATATAATTTGAATCACACTGATACTAAAGAATATTGTCAAATGACAAGTTTCAAGCTTTTACTGACGGAGAAGACTTCTGATGCCACTGCAAGCATTATTTCATGTTGGCAGCTGAGAAAGAACCACAATCGCACTGTATGTTAAACTGTTTAGTTACATGAAGATATTAACTCAGGGGTCAAAGCCCCCACTTTTCTCCATTGGTGTGTCTAAGGGACGCTACCAAAAGACTGAGACACAAATGACATTTGTATATTATAGTTAGAATAAATGCAATAATTCTGGAATCAATTTAAATAAGCTCAATGACATAAATCACTTAAATCAGGAAGAATATTGCTAAAATATTGTAAAAAGTTCTGTTTTATTTGTTTCACATTTTTTCATGTGTACAGTCAATAGCATAAAAGGAAATTTAATACATTTATAATAATCCACTGAAATTTGAGTAATACAATACACACCTACTTTTAAGGGCATAACATTTTAGGCCATTATACATACATGTATAGGGAAGTGGAAAAGTAGCCAACCGTACATTTTCAAAAATTGCCAAATTTGGCTCAATTCACATGATAGCAGGTAATTCAACCTAATGTAGGTCATTGTATTCCACAAATGTAATGGTTAAAGACTACAGATCCAAGAATGATTTTGAAAAGGGTTTACATTATGAGTCACTGGTCGCTCAACCTGTTAATATATAAAGGTTTGAACCATAATTATATTCTTAACGATATCATACCATTAAACTGGTCTGTTCAGGTCAATAAATAAAAACCTGTGGAAGATTTGTTTAAAACTTTACAGATTTCAAAAACAACAAGTTTTATCAGCATTTTGTATAAATACACAAAACTTGGATGAAAAATTCAACAAAACTTTTATTAAAATGAGTCCATTTTTAAGATTTCTCATGAGATTTCCATCTATTTTCCCATTTCTCAGGCATTATTATCATTCGATCAAAACGTGAGCACTCTATGATAGATAACATGACTTTTTTGCTCATTCTTGTTAGGGTTTCTTATCCTTGCATGAATTTATGCTAGCATGCCCGATATTTCAAATTTCAAAGATAACGAAATTTTCTAACGAATATACCTTAGACTTTCTCCTTAACATTTTTTTTTCCGCTCTTGGTCGTTACCGCTATGTATTATCCAACAAAACACTACTTATTATCCACTATTAACACACTTTATGAACACACTTGTACATAAAATACAATAATTTTTACTTTTATCCGCAAGAAAATACACTATACAATAACTCGGTGAAAGAATGCACTTGTATCTATAATATCTTTACATTCCGTAATACACATGGTGCGTCTAATAAACCCTCTATACTTTACAACAAAATTTTGTCAATACATAAAACGGAGAGAGGGGGGTAAAAATTGACATAATGCGAAACTAAATTAAAACCGATGGTGTATGACTCACCAAGCTTGTCTCAATAGGTAAGTTATATTATAAGACTGTTGTTTTTGTTTTTCACAAATGAATGAACCGATTTGTATCGGTTTAAACGAATCGGTCTCAGCTTAAATGTTATCAGATATGGAGGAAGTTTTTCTCTTATAAATAGGTGACTTAATGTATATCTTTCGTTTAAATGGACTTATAAGGATTACGTGTCAATTTCTTATGAGAAAATGTAAATCTTTAAATGGCTTGTTTATTAAGGTTTATGCATGTCCAGTATTCATATGTACAGGTGGACAGTATCTTTCCCAGCATTAATCAATGTGAATTTAACTTAATAATCAACAGATGGTTTTCTTAACCCTTCATCTGCTAAATTTCTTTAATGGATTTTTCCTTGTTATGCCTTTGGATCAGTCCATTTGTAGATAATAGGGACTTCGGAATACCAAAATTTAGCAGACAACATCTAGAGCTTACTTTGATTTCACAGATGCAGGGTTTTCATTTTTAATATCTGAGGCAACAAATGTGCTAAGGAAAACAACCAATTTTGGGGATGATCAATGGATAATATTAATTTACAGGCTGAAAATACAACCCACTTTAACAGCATTTAAACTGATGATAATTATGGATTGCCAATCTATAAATAATGAAAACAACCAAAACTAGAAACTTCCACCATGAGAATGACAGTACTTTAAACAATACCTTTTCAAAATTTGTGAAATCAACTTGACCCATTATGCATTCCGACCTACTCCAATTGTGATTTTAGGAATTTCCATACCATTTGATCCGAAGCTTCACAGATTATATACTATATGCATGCTGAGGAGGCTTTATACTTGTGGCCATTTAAACTAACCCTTACCTGCTGGGGTGATAAGCATTTGCCAACTGTTTAGAGCTAGACCAGCTTGCAGGTCTGTGCAGAAATTGATTAGACTCTAATCAGTGACTTTTCTGACA
The DNA here is from genome assembly GCF_026571515.1 of Ruditapes philippinarum. NCBI lineage: Eukaryota > Metazoa > Mollusca > Bivalvia > Venerida > Veneridae > Ruditapes > Ruditapes philippinarum. The sequence continues at coordinate 123,509 of NW_026858769.1, read as the reverse complement.
TAATTGGGAAGAGGCAGTAGCCTCTTGATTTTGGTAAAAAAATTATTTCTAAAATTTCCAAATTGGGGATAAAAAAAGTTCAGATTTTTGGGAAAACTGCATGATTTCAAAGAAAAACTCAAATTAAGAAGGGGCCTAATTAAAGGCCTCAGTTTTATAAGGTGAAACACCACTGCTCTTTTACTGTTTGCTGACCAATTTCAAATTTTAACCTCAACATCCCCAAAAATTGATAATGGACAGTTAAAAAAATGAAACCTGGACGGTTTTTATTTATGAAATTCAGCAGGTTAACGACTATCTCTATAAACCATACAATACACAATCATCAAAATACGAAATAAAAACCATAAATCAAAACCCCGTGTTTTGCTATGAAGTATACACTCCATTTGTGTCATATTTTCATTGTACCCAGTGGGTCGGAAAACCATAATAATACGAATGTGACAATTTTACAAGTAACTGATTACAGTTACATAGCTTTACAGGTAATTCGTTTTTTCTTGTTGCTACATATTACCATTTTTCACCTTAAAGTTTATGATCCTTCGCACCGTATAAGTTATAAACCCATCAAAACCACAGACCATAAAAGTATGCGGCTAGACCATTCCCTTATACTAAACCGAAACCCGTTTATGATGTGTTTGTATTCGCTTGAATTGAATTAAAAATCGGGACAATAAAAAAAGAAGTATTCTTCCAAATATTTCCGAAATTACATATTTCAATACCCTTAGATAACAATAAAAATAGTTGAAGAGTGCATTAAGATATGTATCTGAACTATTTATAAAATGTTCTGCTATTAAAATTCTTTTTGATACTGAAAAAATGAATGCATAAGCATATTTTCATGACATTTTAAAATCTAAGCTGAAATTGGCATTTGATTTTTAAAACCATATACATGGTATGCACTTTGAAGACGGTCATGGATAAGTTTTTTTGTTTTTTTTTTAAAACTGTTTTCTGGAAGGTTCTAAAATTCTAGAAAAATCTATCTTTATATGGAATAACAAGAGGAAAAATACAGCATAATGATCAGGCATCCCTGGTTTTACCAAAGACTCATGTTTAATTTTTTTATCTTCCTTTTGTCAATTTTAACTCATACAGACAAACGGCACATTATACCATAATCCTTACCATAAATATTATTAGCTAATGATAATCCTTACCATAAATATTATTAGCTAATGTTTATCATTTAGGTTTAGAGGCTCAGTTTGAACATCTTGTGAAACTGTATCCAGTACTGAACCTATATATGATAACATCGAACTGTACCTAGTATGGTAAAAACCCAAAATCCCTGGGTTTAGAATCCACTAGGCTAAAAAGAAATTTTCTAAGCTCAAACTCAGGAGAACACACTCCTCAAAGGTTCAAATCTGCGACTTTCAAAGAACACTTTTCTTTAAGGTTAAAACCTGTGATTGGCAGTATTAAATTGGTTCATGTTACAATTTCAAACTCTGGACTGTATTAACTACTATCATTACTATTCCAGCTATCATTGATCACCAATGCACTAAAATTAGTAAACAGAATTCATCCTTCCTAGACTTTTATTTTCCTCCATGTTCTTTCAGAAAACTGATGATTGGACATTATGACAATCCAAAATCAAATGACTTTATATATCAATTCCTTTAAACTTACCAATTTATACTCAAAAGACTTCCACGGTAGAATATTCATCATGATTATTTTGAACACTTTATCCAAAAATCACTTTCAACAATTTAATTTTAAAACATCTCCCTTTGCTTTTCATGCGTACATATCCAAAAATTATATAACTTGTTAATTTGGTGTTGGTTTTTGTTGGTTTTTGTTTTAAATCTCAACAATAAATAAATCACCAAAAGTTATCACAGTCACTGAGTACAACAAATCTTTAATGACCATCAGTAATTTTTTATTCCCACCAATCAAAACACATTACTACCATAGGTACAATACTATTTATAGTGTCAAAATCATGTATGTCAAAATATTTGGCTCAAGGGGCGCATTCAGTCAATCCTCGGTTTTCGAAACAATGAAACATTTCAACTATACATATGTACGTGCTTGTCACTCGTCACAGCAGATGTGTTAAATAAAGACACATTTGTTTCCTAAAGGTATTCAAAATAGCTTACTAACTGTGAAACTTAAAAAAAACATAATACAATGTGAAAACATTAAGTTACACACCGCATTTGTTTTGTTTGTATACTTAAAACATGGAAGTTTGAAATGGTATTGAAACAGGGACTTTATACTGGAGAGGCAACATGCAATACTTCAATGACATAATTGTTGTGAAAAAGTATGCGGACGAAAAAGTAATTGATTTACTTTGAAATGAAACCCCATGTAAATTAAGACAAAATGCAATTTAGAAGCATCCATTGTTATATAAAGGGGTTTCAAGCAAAGGATTAATAATCTGATCAGCCAATAGTCCAGTTATATCTTTGTGGGTCCTTATTTAAATATCTAGCTGGAATCGTTAAGAAGTTTATAAAAAAAAAATCTGGGGCAACAAGAAATAAAATAAATACTATTGCCATGCCTACAATATACCAGAAAAAACATCTAATTTCACTGATTAAACTTTGCCAAGCCCAGATACACTATCAAGATGACACCAAAAATACTCATATATCTTAACTGATATTCTCATTATGTCAAAGTCGTTAATTCACATTCCAGAGAATTGAGTCCTTTATTTTTACAAGCTGTTGCTATTTTTATATCTCTCTGTTTGAAGATACATTTAGACAACATATTGTGAATGGTGGACAGAAGTCAAAAAAACATCAACATCAACATCATATTTCAATATGACAAGCGTAGAAACTGATCTGGAGGTGTACAATATCAAGTGTTTGGATGACACTTAAAAATGTAAAATGCTGTCAATCAAAATTTGAACCTAAGACAGTGGCATACTGATTGACACTACAATAAAACCTGTGTTAATTGACCACATTAGAATAAATTTCTAGTGAAACTTGTACTTTTTGGGGTACATTTTTCATAAATTTCATCCGCTGGTCTTTAAACAGAGGTTTGGTTTGGATTTGAAGTCATTGTGACACCGTAAGTCATATGGCGACTTTTCAGCTTATGCACTTAAATTAACCCATTTTCCTCCCTCTAAATATCTTAAATGGACTTGTCCTTTCAATTTGGATGATTCTTTTCATCTGTTTAAGGGAAAATTTCAAAATATATACCCACAGAATAGCGATCAGTGTTGACTAAAATCAGATTGAACTGTACTGATCACAGCGGTAGATTTTGCTACTACCAATTCAATCAAGATATGAGTTAACATGCAATATAAACACCAAATTTTACTGCTGAATCATTTCTTACCCAAATTCTGTCTATATTGAATCACATAACTTAAAATATACACTGTATAACCAACTTGCTGCATTATAGATCATGAAAGTACAATTTATTGGATAATGTGCAAACTTATTGCCCTAAGGACAACAGCCAATCATTGCCTGTCTATTGTCAATAACTGGTCATTAACATTTTTATTGCCCAATACCGTTAAATGTGATCACTATATGTCATTAAAATGTATTATATTTACCAATGTCTATGTGAGATAATGGAAAAAAACATTGATGTTATAAGATAATAGAATCAGACAACTTTATTGTCTTTTTATTCCAAATTCGGTACAGCGTGTAACAGTATATAAAAGAGACATCTAGGTGTAAATCTTGATCTATTTTTTGCATTGTTCAATGTTTACTAAATTGAAGTCTATAGATAGAATATCTTACAACAATAACATTCAGAATTTGTCTTGTTTCTGGGTGTATTTCTATTTCTGAAACTCAAGAAGCATAGTATTCTACATATCTCAATTGATATCGTTTTGTGAAAATCAACATAAATGTAAACAGGGCTACCCAGTTGGGGCCTCAAAAACAAACATTGAAAAAAAATTAATGCTATATTCAATCCATGCTAAAATTATGAACCTTTGACAATGACCTTGAAAATGTTTTTATTTTTATTTTATCTTTTTTGTGTCTTGTGAATACATACTGTTGTTACTTAATTATAAGGATATACCCAAAACTTGAACTTGTGATACTTCTGGGTAAAAGTTAAATACATTTAACAAGAACCGGTTGAACCGGGTGATGCTCCCCGAGAAGGTTCTGGACACAGGAAAGTATAAAAAAAATGAACAAAGGGCAAAAACTCCAAAATTAGGCAAAGCGGAGTTATGTTTTTTTGCACTGCACTTCTATTCAAAGAGATCTATCTATCTATAAAGTTTCCTGATGATATCAGAGTTATGTCCCGGGTAAAAGTCAAAGTGTAAAAATGAACAAAGGGCAATAACTCCAAAATTAGACCAGGCTTTGTTTAGGTTCTTTAAGCATTGCAGTTCTATCCAATTATATCTAGCTACCTACAAAGTTTCATGTTGATATCTCTAATAGTTTTAAAGTAATGTCCAGGACAAAAGTCAAAAAGTAAAAATAAACAAAGGGCAATTACTTCAAAATAAGGCAAGGCAGAGTAATGATTCTTAAGCACTGCACTTCCAACCAATGAGACCTATCTATTTACAAAGTTTCATGTTGATATCTCTTATAATTTTAGAGTAATGTCCCGGACAAAGTTCAAAGTGCAAAATAAACAAAGGGGGATAATTCAAAAATTAGGCAAGGCAGAGTTAAGGTTCTTGTTCACTGCACACCTACTCAATGAGATCTATCTACCTACAAAGTTTCATGTTGATAACTCTTATACTTTTAGAGTTATGTCCCGGACAAATTTCAAAGTGTAAAATAAACAAAGGGGGGTAATTCAAAAATTAGGCAAGGCAGAGTTACGGTTCTTGTGCACTGCACACCTACTCAATGAGATCTATCTACCTACAAAGTTTCATGTTGATACCTCTTATACTTTTAGAGTTATGTCCCGGACAAAGTTCAAAGTGTAAAAATAAACAAAGGGGAATAATTCAAAAGTTAGGCAAGGCAGAGTTACGGTTCTTGTGCACTGCACACCTACTCAATGAGATCTATCTACCTACAAAGTTTCATGTTGATACCTCTTGTTGTTTCAAAGTTATGTCCCGGACAAGAAAAGGGGATGGACGGACGGAAAGACGGACGGACGGACAAGGCGGCGACTATATGCTCCCCCGAAATTTTTTCGGGGAGCATAAAAATCCGTAAAATCCTATGATGGGCTATTTTGTTACAGTTTTATGTAGAAAAATATGTCTTTTGACCTATGTTAACACCAATGCACAGGAGAGCTGGATTATCAACTGTGCCATTCTTTTAATATTTAAACTGGATACAGACCAAACAAATAGCAGACAGACAGACAAACAATTCAACAAGACATGTAAGAAAGCAGACAGAAAGCACCAATGCCAATGCCAAAATGGTGACAAGAGAGTAATAACAATAGCCTCATTTTTTCTTTTTGAAAAGTGGATCTAAAAACTATAAGCCACCCTTTGGGGGTATGAAAAATCTGTTGGGGGAAAAAAAGTTAAAATCAATGACTGTGTTGACGAAATGCCAATGCCAAAACAATGATGAGAAGGTCATAAGAATATCTCAACTTTTTCTATTCGAAAAGTGGAGCTAAAAACTATATGTCCTCCCTTTGGAGAGTATGAAAAATCTGTTGGAAGAAAAATTAAAATCACCAAATGTGTTGACGACCTACCTGTGGTAGTGTTATGTACATTTCACTGAAGGTTGGTCGGTTTTCAGGTTCATGGTCCCAACATTTCAACATGAGATCATAGTAATTCTTTGGACACAATTCTGGCTGTTCTAATCTTTGGTGATTGGGCGAGTCGATTGCATCCAATATCTGTAACGAAATAAAAATCGAATAAGATAAAGTCATAAAATATAAAATATAATTTTCATCTACAAAATATTTTTAGGACTTTTATCTAAATTATAAATCATCCTCACTACAGAAATAGGCATCTCTATCAAGAACTTTTGATTTATCTGATATTTTAGAACCTTTATATGAAATTTTGCCAAATACTTCACCATCAGCAACTTTACTTCCAAAGGGACACAACTCTTGGAACAAAAGTTAAACTTTAGGTACCTTGCAAAAGTACTCTCCCTTTTCAATATAGATAAATTTCAGATTACTTGACCTATAATCAATATGTTTATTTATTCATAAATCATGATTTATAACACATTGTTTTCTCAACTTATCTTTTTATAACTTTGTGATAAAAAGAAAACAGTGACAGATATAACAAAATCTTGTAGAAATTTTATTTACAGAAATTTTTAGGTCTGTTGACTAACTGGCTTTATCAGGAGGCATTCCTGGGATTCTCCACTGCCATAATTTCCACAATAAACTGTTGCAAGTTTATAAAATCTGACTTATAAATCTAAATATTTACAGAATCTCAAGGAGGCTGGGAGTTTTCCACTTGAAAAACTGATCTGTATACAAAGTTTTTATGATACATTCACTATCTTACAAGCTCAGCTTTCTCGGCATTAAAAATATCAACATTTTTGCGAAGTCTTATGAATAGAGTTTTAGACCAGGCTTCATGGTATCCTTTTTTACGTTGCTTTTAACATCTAACTTCTAACCTTTTACTTTTTTTTTCTTAAAGTTCGTAAAAATCTTTTGTAATTCTAAACAAAACTATAACAAGAGGGCCATGATGGCCCTAGATCGCTCACCTGAATTATCAAACTCATCCAAACAATTACCTAGACAAGCATTCTGACCAAGTCTCATGACAGGTGAGTCAAAAATGTGACCACTACAGTGTTAACAAGGATTATCCATATTTGAGCAGTGCGACCTAGTTTTTTACCCAGGTGACACATATTCAAACTTGACCTAGAAATCATCAAAAAAAACTTTCAGACCAATTTCCAGGATACTTGGATCAAAACAGTAGCAACTAGAGTGTTAACAAGATTTTTCTATTTTTAGCTCCGGTGACCTAGTTTCACATGCGATTTCGAACTCATCCAAGCAATTACCTAGACAAACATCCTGACCAAGTTTGATGATAATTGAGTCGAAAATGTGACCACTAGAATGTTAACAAGGTTTTTCCATATTTGGGCGGTGTGACCTAGTTTTTCATCCAAGATGACCCATGTTCGATCTTGACTTAGAAATCATCAAAACAAACTTTCAGACCAATTAACAGAATATTTGGATCACAACAGTAGCCACTAGAGTGTTAACAAGATTTTTTCTATTTTTAGCTCCTGTGACCTAGTTTTTCATCCGAAATGTCCCATGTTCGATTTATTCCCAGCAATGACCTAGACAAGTTTCCTGACCAAGTTTGATGACAATTGAGTCAAAATTGTGACCACTAGAGTGTTAACAAGGTTTTTCTATTTTTAGCTCCTGTGACCTAGTTTTTCATCCGAGATGACCCATGTTCGAACTCATCCGAGCTATCACCTAGACAAGCATCTTGACCAAGTTTGATGATGATTGATGCAAAAATGTGACCGCTAGAGTGTTAACAAGGTTTTTCTATTTTTAGCTCCGGTGACCTACTTTTTCATCCAAAATGACTCATGTTCGAACTCATTCAAGCTATCAACTAGATAAGCATCCTGACCAAGTTTGATGATGATTGATGCAAAAATGTGACCACTAGAGTGTTAACAAGGTTTTTCTATTTATAGCTCCGGTGACCTAGTTTTTCATCCGAGATTACCCATATTCGAACTCATCTGAGCTATTATCTAAACAAGCATCCTGACAAAGTTTGATGATGATTTGGTAAAAAATGTGACCACTAGAGTGTTCACAAGGTTTTTCTATTTTTAGCTCCTGTGACCTAGTTTTTCATCAGAGATGACCCATGTTCAAACTCATCCAAGCAATTGACTAGACAAGCATTCTGACCAAGTTTGATGATGATTGGTTCAAAAATGTGACCACTAGAGTGTTCACAAGGTTTTTCTATTTATAGCTCCTGTGACCTACTTTTTCATCCGAGATGACCCATGTTCGAACTCATCCAAGCTATCACCTAGACAAACATCCTGACCAAGTTTGATGATGATTGGGTCAAAAATGTGACCTCTAGAGTGTTCACAAGGTTTTTCTATTTTTAGCTCTTGTGACCTAGTTTTTCATCCGAGATGACCCATGTTCGAACTCATCCGAGCTTTCAACTAGATAAGCATCCTGACCAAGTTTGATGATGATTGAGGCAAAAATGCGACCGCTAGAGTGTTCACAAGTAATTGTGGACGGCCGGACGGACGACGGACGACGGACATTCACCGATCCTAAAAGCTCACCCTGAGCAAGCTCAGGTGAGCTAAAAAGCCATAAAAATCAACACTTATATAAGAACAGAAACAGTAGTCTTTGATATACACACCATATCCTGTATCTAACAGTTTCAAATTGTTACAATTTTTATTTTTTTACATGACACTAAAATCACAGGGTAGGTGAAATTCAAATTCATTGTCCAGCCATAAAAATGACATTTAAATATGGGGATCTCAGTTTCACAGGGCAGTAGTAAAAAAAAAACTTTATCCCCTTTATCTTTCCATTAACCTGGATATTTCAAAAAGATATATAGTATGTTTGTACTTTAAATCCTATATTTTAAGTAGTAGTATTACAAGCATAGGTAGGGTGATCATTTTTCAAACCAAAATTACCCACACATAGTGATACCATTCTGCTTACAAGATTTGTCACAAGGGGGAAAATACCTATCACAGCAAAAAAATCTTTATAACTGAAAATAAACATTTAAAACTACTCAATTTAAACCCCTTAATTTTTAAGCTAGATCAGTTTTCCCAAAGAAAAAATCTCTTATAAAATGAAAAACAATGTCCAAGATCAGACCTTGCATAATTATACTGTGTCTTAACTTTTTAGCTAAATAACTTAGGAATACTGTTCACATGACCCCAGTGTACAAAGAATAAATCTACAGCTTGGTGTGAAAGGGTCGTAACTCCTTCTTTATTTATTATGAGTTACAACTCTTTCGCACCAAGCTGTTGATTAATACTGTTTTCAAATCTTTAACTCTATAACTAAATCTGCTCATAAATTGAAAACTACCCCAATGCAGTCATGATTTTTTATTTATGAGATTTTATGGAATTTTTTAGATAACCCTTTAGAGAAAATCATTTCACCTCACAAAACTTTGAAAATTCAGACACCAGTAATCAGCAATAAATCATTAATCGTCCATTTAAAAATTCACGGTCTGTTTATAACTGTATCTCTATGAAGTGCTGCCAAATTGATATGAACCGAAATGTATGGACCAAATTTTTGCACACACCCTGTACATTTCCAAGTTGAAATCATTTCTATATCGGAAAAATTAAAGTCAAGGAATTTGGCAGGTAGATAATTAAGTTCATTATAAAAGACCAGAACTTGGCAGGAATCCCTCTTGTATAAACAAGTCTGAGTGAAGTTCAGTCTCTAGTGTATGATAACTTCAGATAAAACCCCCATTTCTTATCATCAGAAAATACTCCCAGGTGCTGCATTAAAATTATACATACACATTTTGAAAACAAAAAAAACTCATTCAACTTTCTTCAGTTGGTTTAAACATAATTATTTAAGCTTGATTGTGAAATAAGTTCTTGCAACTTATATTAATCATTTTCTAGTCCACTCCCTGGATCCAACCAGTACTGCTTGGTATCATATGAAGAAACATAGTCATGACCCCATTAAGGCTCAAACCCATGATTCCTGGGTTGAGAGGCAGACACCTTAACCACCAGGTCCAAGCTCCCCTTAATTATTTTTCAGTTGAAATTTTGCTTAGGATAACAAAACCAGAAAGTAAACAATTCCTCAATTTCCGCATCAAACTTCATAGTTTCATAAAACCGCATCAATTTTGAAATATTCCTGATCTGAAAACACTTGCACATGTTTTGCGTTAGAATTAGATTAAACTCTTCCTTTTTGTAAATGATTACTCAAAGATCAAGGGGAAACTGTATAACTTTTATAAGTGAACCAAATTAACAAATGCTATCTTTTTTTTTTCAAATTGTTGGAATTTTATTATATAGAAAAAGTGTGTTTGAATTCCAGATGATGCTATGACTGACTTAAATCTAAATATTACTCTAGTATAAATATACATATAGTACAACAATAGCCATTGTCCTTGGAAGTACCTTTAGTTTCTCTCAATGCAGGATAACAAAATGTAAAAGTCACAAAAGGAACACAAAAGGAAAATAATTCAGGAATATCTGACCAGAGTTTCTTGACCTTGCAATAAGTATTCAAATTTTGATGTGAGCAAGATTTAAAGAAATGAACATAAATGATAACCAATGCCGTCAGCAAAGAAGAGGGCCATAGCTTAAGCTCCATTTTATTCATTCCCAGAAAAGCGGTGTGTTCAAATATTATGCTTTTTATTAAATATACACAGTAAGTACAGACAACATTTGGCAAGAATGGGCTAGATATAGGTGGTCTTGTATCAAAGAATTACACTTGTAGCACTGAATAGTCCAGCCATTTTTTTTGTAAAACTCAAAAACATTACAAGAACATCCCTGTTACATATATTTCTCTTATCATAACAAGACTTTATATCATAAATGAGTTATTTTTTGACTGATACCATCTGTTCAGCCACCAGTGTCGATAACCTGTTGGACTTACAACATCAAAAACACATTTTTGCAAAAGTCTTGATTTATACAGGAAACTGGCATATATAAATCATCTAAGATTTATAGGGTTCTCAACCAGAAAAAAAATACAGTAACCAGTAGCCAAGAATTTGAACTGAAAGATTGTTGCCATGATAATAATGTAATGGTTTTTTTCTCTCTCTCCCTCTCTCTCCAAAATTCTTCAATTTCTAGTCTGTCTTGTTATCACAGTAAAATAAAATGGCTCTAAAAACTGAGTGGAATCAGCCAGGATTAACACAGTACTTATAGAGATGATTATAATTATGTAATTGAATCCTTAATTTCATGTAAAACATGCATTTGGTTTAAGTAGTATATAAAGGAAGATAGATTCAAAACAATGTTCCAATCTTAACCATAAGCTAGCCTTCGCCACAAGTATAGAGCCAAGCTAGCTTACACAGCCATGCAGCCTGACCATGCTCTATACTGTTTGTCGCTAAATTCTTATATTTAAATATAAATAACCCCTAAACTTCATATTGACAGTTCCTGATTCAAAGCTGGGTTCACAAATTCCGACAGGTAAATCGCCAAATTAATACATCAATGCATGGTCAAAATTAAATAATGCGGTCAGATTTGATGACCATCTGGACCTGTTATGACTCCCACACAGTATTTTGGTATGTATGTAGTAAAAGACGGAACAGTTCAATCATTATAATAATGACATAATGTGACACTTATACTGATCTGTCAGTGTTGACCTGGTGTCATTCTTACCTAACCTTATAATAAACTTGCTGTTTTTTTGCTACTAATAAAAACAACACCTGTGCTCCAAAGGAAACAGGAAAAACACCTAACTTACTATATCCCTCTGTCAACAGAATACAGTAAACTCTATTTATAACAATATTCAAGAGACTGCAAAATTTACATTGTTTTATCAGGATATCGTTATATGTGAGAGGCAACCAATTTGAAAACAAGAGTCTGGATCGCTGCAACAGCATCATAATAAGCAGTATATCGCTATAAGCTATATCATTTTAAGTGGAGTTTACTGTACATTAAAACATATTATTATCAATACCATATATCCAGTACCTTTGCAGGAGGCACTTGTTTTTAAACAACAATATTTCTCATATTTTTATTTGTTTTTGAACCGATAATATTTCTGACTTTGTGCATTCTTTAACCATTTCGTTAAACAATAATCCTGCTCAACATATTTTCAAACAATGTCCCAAGGGTTGTTGTTAAAAATTTTCAGAGACCTTCCATTTTGAGTTTGAGGCGGTCAGTTTGGACTTAATCAGATACAACCAAGAGAATATTATAAGTATTGAGGCGGACCAAAATGCAGCTAAAAAACATAAACATTGAGGAATCGGAAACTGTCCTATAAATTTAGACCTAAAATCATGCTTATTATGGTTAAATTACCTGTTGGCCGTTCATTCCTGCCCATGGTTGGAAGCCGTTAGTAAACAGTTCACCAAATGCCCACACATCACTGGCTGAGGTAAACTTCAGGTAATTGATACATTCCGGAGCGCACCTGTACGTAGATAAATAACACTACATAATAACCCCTTATTCTGCTTCATTTCTTAAATGGGCATCCTTTTTTGGAATTGCCCATATCAATTTTTGGGATATCAAGGAATAAAAGTTGAATTTAGGTCAATGAAACAGTATTGAGCCTGGTCGAACCGCACATATGTGAAACCTGGCCTGACACTATATTGATGGTAGTGGAGACTGTTCACTGTCAGTTCCAGCAAAATAACAGTAAAAGTAAATTATGATGGACACGTGTCTCTTATAAAATGCTTCAATAACTCCAGATGATACTGTTGTTTTGTAAACAGATGTTACTCTGACCTGTTCTATCAATTTAACTTTTTTCTATTGTATTTCAGAAACCTTCCACAGTCAAAAGCAACCCTGGTGAGCTTAGTATACATAGTTATAGTCAAAATAGTTTCCCTTCACACACAATCTATGTTTGTATCTGAATTTTTTTATTTATTTTTTTAAATGCTGTAAAAACAAACTTTTATACTTTATTCAGAAAGGAACATTGTTGCGGAAAAATCAATGTGTATAATAAAACACACTTGAATTATAAAAAGTTCTCATAATAAATCAAGGTCTTGAAAAAAAAAAGACATATTTCTTCCATCAAGATGCAAATAATTTCATTAATACCATGTTGAATCATGCTGTTTTGTTTTTTTCTCAGTGTTGAATAGTAGACTGGTAATATTGCTCTGGTAGTAAATGAACATATTAAAAATATAACAAATTTGGTTAACCAATGCCTACACTATCAAGTGGGTCATCTTCGAACAGTGGAGCTAAAATTAAATGTACTTAAGATTTGCAGACAAATTATGAAAAAAAAGTTATGTTATCTCACCATGCTATTTGCAGCCTCAGGTTGATACTAAAATTACTTTGATAATAATCCTTCCCTCTTCCTAAAGCTCGTGATAAACCAAAATCACTTATTTTCACCTGTAAAATTGTAAAAAATCTTTAGTATCAATTTAATAACAAAACAACAATTTAATATATCAATTTTTATGTTCTGTATGTATGGTTTTACGGCACACCAACACAGTTTACTGTTTAGATTATATTGCACCAAAGCAGGATAAGATGATTTTGGCAAACCTCGGGTGTTACAAACTTAAAGCAACACCAGGAGTCAAAACCACCTCACCTGCTGGAGCTAAAAGATGCACAGACTCCAGCAATTTGAACCCATTTAGTCACACAGGAATAAACAGTGGCTGCAATTCTGATGCCTCAACCCTTGAAGGCAACCCATATGTTTGACATCAGCCACAGGAGGGTTGTTATATTCTAACAACTGGCAAATTAGCAGTGAATAAAATTTAATACTCTTAATACTAATAATTGCAGCTAATACAATACCAAGTTTATATGTTTGTGTCAATTCCAACACAAATTTGGTCATCTTTCAGGGTCGGTCCAAGTGACGAGCTTTCCTGGATAACTAACCAGTAATTTCCAACTTTTCCGCAAGTGACCAACTACTTATCCCACTGGATTTCTGAATCAGCTTTGAAAGATAAAAGACTATTAGACTTGTTCCAGACCAAGTTACACAAAAATTTCACCTCTCCCAAGGATCAAACCAGCGACCCCAGGACTACAATTCTATTCTTTCCCTATTGAACAAGGCAACTGGACTGGGGATAAAACTGAAATAAAACTGGGGGAAAAAACTGAAATAAAACTGAAATATACCTTAGATTTACTGAACACAAGTATATTTCTGGCAGCCAGATCTCTGTGAATCAGTCGTTTGCTCTCCAGATAACTCATACCATCACAGATCTGCTGGGCAAAGTCACATAACCGTGGTAACGGAAAATCCTGCTTCAACACTGGATCTTTAAGGCATTCCAGTAGGGAGCGCATGGGAGCTAACTCTGTCACCTGAAATACGAAAACATGGCATTTTTACATAATCTGTTTAATTGATTAAAGACAAAATTGTTACACAAATAAATGTAACTTTCCATGCTATGGAAACCATTTTCCTACAGTCTGCAATCAGAATGACACTGTAGCACACTTCCCCAAAAATTACTTTTTCACCAAATTCAGGGTCAAAACAAGTACCAATATAATTTTTCAGGGCCCTCTCCATATATCAATCTTGGCACAAGTGGGGTTTCAAGTAGAACCACTGAAATTCCGTAAACGAGCTGGATGGCTTCCTAACAAGAAAGGATCCACAGTCCCTGGCGGGATTTGAACTTGCATTATCATGGGGCATGTATCTTGAAGTCAACAACCTTAACCACTCAGCCATGGAAGCCCATGTCATTAACAAGAAAACCAAAAAAAATCTGAAAATGTTCCATCAATCTTTTGCAACTTCCACGAAAATCACAATCCCTCGATATTTAGTAGATTTAAGAGAATCAGATTTAAGTTTGTTTATAATGTTGTATAGAAAGAAAATATGCATTGATCTATAAAATACATACACTTGACAGAAAGAAAGCAAAATCTAGAGAATTTATTTTATTTAATTAAATAAAGTATCTAAAAAAATGTGTTAAAATGTTGAAAAACATTTTGTTTGCTGGGAGTTGAAAACTGTTTCTATTTATAGAAATATTCCAGAAGCACACATTGTGGGATGTTTTCCATCAGTATCTAAGGAACAATCAAGCTTGTCTGGGTTGTCTCACACATATCTGCACATATTTCAGCAACAAGTATGGTAAATGTCTGGTCTGGTAAATGTCAACATGTACTCAACAATGATATGTCCAATCTAAACACACCTCAACAGTTAATTAGTCCAATCTAAACAGACCTCAACAATTAAAATAGTCCATCTAATCAGATCATCAATCTCAATAGTAAATAGATCTCAACAATTTGTAAGTCAATGCTAAAAGATAGCCACATTTAGTTGGTAATTTACAATAGATCACAACAATTTTAATTGGTCAATCTAAAAAAAGAAAAGATCTCAACCAAGCTTCTCAATCTCAAATGATCTCACGATAAAATGCATTATATTAATAGATCTCAACAAAAATCTGTTCAATCTAATTAGACATTAACAATGTGCATTGCAATCCCAACAGATTTAAAGTAATTGTTCCAAACAGATAAATAGACAACAAACTATGAAATCTCAACAATAGACAGATCAATCTCAACAAATTTAAATGGTTCATGTCAATAAAAAATTTATAACAAAAGTAATTAAAATTTAGAATTATCACTTTTTTCTCATCCAATATTTTTTTTCTCAATTTAGGACTAAGTTACCATGTAGCATATCATTATGCTTATTTTATAAACAAGAGGGCCATGATGGCCCTGAGGTCGCTCACCTGTATATAGGCCCCCCCAACCCCCAACGTTGCAGGGCAAATTTAACCCAAGGGCTTTTATTTGCACAAACTTGGTAGACACCCATAAGAAGATGTTTCATGCTAAACATCTAAGCTCTAGCTCATTGGGCTTTTTAAAAGAAGATTTTTTTCAAGTTTTTACTATACACATATAGCTAAAAACAATGACACCCCTGGGGCCGGGCCAGTTTTGACCCCAGGGCTTTTATTTGAACAAACTTGGTAGACACTTACTAAAAGATGTTTCATGCTTAATATCTAAACTCTAGCTATTTGGGTTTTTTCAAAGAAGATTTTAAGTTTTGCTATACACATATAAGGAAAATCAATGACCCCCGGGGCGGTGCCAATTTTGACCCCAGGGCTTTTATTTGAACAAACTTGGTAGACACCTATTAGAACATGTTTGATGCTAAATATCTTAACCATAGCTCTTTGAGTATTTAAAAGAAGATTTTTTAAGTTTTTACTATATGCATATAGGGAAAATCAATGACCCCCCGGGGCGGGGCCAATTTTGACCCCAGGGCTTTTATTTGAACAAACTTGGTAGACACTTATTAGAACATGTTTCATGCTAAATGTCTTAGCTCTAACTCTTTTGGTTCTTTAAAAGAAGATTTTTTAAGTTTTTACTATATGCATATAGGGAAAATCAATGACCCCCCTGGGGAGCGGCCAATTTTGACCCCAGGGCTTTTATTTGAACAAACTTGGTAGCCACCTATTAGAACATGTTTGATGCTCAATATGTTAGCCATAGCTCTTTGAGTTCTTTAAAAGAAGATTTTTTAAGTTTTTACTATATGCATATAGGGAAAATCAATGACCCCCCGGGGCGGGGGCAATTTTGACCCCAGGGCTTTTATTTAAACAAACTTGGTAGACACTTATTAGAACATGTTTCATGCTAAATGTCTTAGCTCTAACTCTTTTGGTTCTTTTAAAGAAGATTTTTTAAGTTTTTACTATATGCATATAGGGAAAATCAATGACCCCCGGGGCGGGGCCAATTTTGACCCTAGGGCTTTTATTTGAACAAACTTGGTAGACACCTATTAGAACATGTTTGATGCTAAATATCTTAGCCATAGCTCTTTGAGTTCTTTAATTGACCCCCCGGGGTGGGGCCAATTTTGACCCCAGGGCTTTTATTTGAACAAACTTGGTAGACACTTATTAGAACAAGTTTCATGCTAAATGTCATAGCTCTAACTCTTTTGGTTCTTTAAAAGAAGATTTTTTAAGTTTTTACTATATGCATATAGGGAAAATCAATGACCCCCTGGGGAGGGGCCAATTTTGACCCCAGGGCTTTTATTTGAACAAACTTGGTAGACACCTATTAGAACATGTTTGATGCTCAATATCTTAGCCATAGCTCTTTGAGTTCTTTAAAAGAAGATTTTTTAAGTTTTTACTATGCATATAAGGAAAATCAATGACCCCCCGGGGCGGGGCCAATTTTGACCCCCAGGGCTTTTATTTGAACAAACTTGGTAGACACCCATTAGAACATGTTTCATGCTAAATACCTTAGCTCTAGCTCTTTGGGTTCTTAAAAAGAAGATTTTTTAAGTTTTTACTATATGCATATAGGGAAAATCAATGACCCCCCGGGGTGGGGCCAATTTTGACCCCAGGGCTTTTATTTGAACAAACTTGGTAGACACTTACTAGAAGATGTTTCATGCCAAATATCTAAGCTCTAGCTCTTATGGTTTTTTAAAAGAAGATATTTAAAGTTTTTTCTTTCGGTTGCCATGGCAACCAGAGTTCTGCATGGAATCAAATTCTTTGAACAATTTTTAAAGGTGACCACCAAAGAAACATTCCTGTGAAGTTTGGATGAAATTGGCCTAGTGGTTTATGAGGAGATTCATTTAAAGTAAAAGTTTACGGACGGACGACGGCCGGACAGACGGACAACGGCCGGACGCCGGACAAAAAGCGATCACAAAAGCTCACCCTGTCACTTTGTGACAGGTGAGCTAAAAAAAATTCAATCAATCAGCATAAGGCAAAGCAAGACAAGCTAAGCCACAAGTTCACTAAGTTCACCCATCTCTAATGCAATCAAATTGAACTCAATCACATTTCCTAATTTTACTGCAACACACATTAATCAAATTCTTGCATGGGGGAAATAATTATTTCATCACTGCATTTAACTTAAAACTGTTATATTGATACAATATAATCAATATCTCGTTAATTTTTCTAAAAATTTATGCATAATAGAATTAATTCTTTGAAAAGGCCCAATATTTTTTTTTTTCTTTAACCACCACTATAAAGTCAGGCCATCATGTGCATCAAAACAGTCTTGTACAGACACTATACATCCCTCAAATTCATAATGGACTGTCCTAATATACAAAGCAAGAAAAGTCCACTTTATAAAATGAGCAAGGTAGGGTTTAATCATATTCAGTTCATATTACAATACACTACATCAGTGCAAACTTGTTCAATTGAAATTTGCATTTTTCTGTCTGCTTGCATAATGCGTTTCTAATAATAGATTGCTTATATCATTTTATTCCAAAGCCAAATTATGTCTTATTTTCAACTTTTTTTTATGTTGCAGCAACACAATTTAGGTCAAATGGCGACTTTCCAGGTTTTGTGGTGGAGGAAGACCTCAGGTGTCCCTCTACATTTTTCAGGCACAAACGGGCACCTGAGTTGAACCACCAACATTCTGTAAGCCAGATGGATAGCTTTCTCACATATACAATCCAATGACACTTGAGCAGCTTGAGCCTTCAGCAGTGAGAGGCAAGTGGTTTGAAGTCAACAACCTTAACCACTCAACCACAGACGCCCCCTTTATTTTCACATAACGTTCATAACGTTTTGTCTGATCGGTCTTCAAACTTTCAACTTGATATCCCCAAAGTCGGTAATGGACAGTTTCAAAAGTTGACTGTAGACGGGTCCATTTAAGAAATAAAGGAAGTTAAAGCAGTTTATGTATATATAAACAGTTGATGAAATTTTAATGTCTTGTCAAGATATAAAAGATGAAAAAATCTATTTGAGGTATGAAGCATAGTACCGGTTTTATCATCCTGTATTTTTTGGCATTAGGCATGGCAAGGGTTATTATCATCCTCTATTTGAGGCATAAGGCATGGATGGGTTACTATCACCCACGGCACTATAATCTTACCAACATTAAAGAATTCTTGTCTAGCACAACCCCGTACATGCGTACAATATTTTCATGATCTATCGTCTGCATGAGCCCGGCTTCCTTCAAAAACTCCTGGGTACCGTTCTCCAGCCGTTCACGACTTAAACATTTCAGCGCAACTTGGACCTATTGATGAGAAAGAAAGAATAAATCATTATTTCATTAGCATGCAAATGATAAGCCTTATTTTCTACAATAATTAATAGCTACAGAAAGTCAGTTGTTCTTCTTAGGTGCCAATTCTAGTCTAGAATAATGCACAATAAGGCACCAGAGATTTTTCTAGATGAAGTCTATGTGCTTTAAAAAAATCAATTCAATAATGGACTGATAATTAAGTCGAACCAACTCAGGCTAAGGTAATGGTTGGAAATCAGAGGCTGTTATTACTCAGCCAAGACCTTTCTGCAAGTCTTGTTCCAATTTTTTTCTTTATATAAAGATATATAAAGAACAGTTAAATTGCCTCATACAAAGTCATACCATACATAGAATTTAAAGTTTTGGAACAAGATTTGAATAATGACATCTTTAAGTTCTGACATCACTAGTGCCACTTTTACTACACATAAAGTTACCTCTTGAAAAATTTATTGCTAGCCAAAAGTTAATCTTTACCCGTAGATCTAGCCCATCTTAACACAATTTTTTTGTCAGCCTATACATCACTATTGAATTAACAAATAATTCAACTCTATTTTGAAATGGTCACTGACCTTACAGACCTGTCTAAATGTTGCCAACTTATCTAAGGTATGAGCCATACACAGATTGCTTAACAAGTTAACAAGAAATCTGTGTTTTTGTGTCAACAATAAAATGTCATTATTCATTAGAGAAAACCATCTAAGCATCCATACCAAGTAATGTTGATGGTGTGTGAAAATGTCTAATCTTGAGAACATCAGTTTTTATTGTTAGTTAGAACATATTTCTTTTAAGCAAGAATGTTTAACAAGTTCCAGCAATTTATTTTCATCATACAAGTTGAATGTGCTTTCTGGAACTAACCAGTACTGGTGTCATGGGTGAATCAAGAAAAGCTAAAACCTACGATCCCAAGGCTGACAGGCAGATGCTTTTAACACTAGGCCACCATGTCCTCTCAATTGTAAAGTTTTAACTTAATACAGAAATATATTTCAGTATTTGAATTATAACAAAAGGATGAAAATATTGTTTAATCTAGACTAGTATACAGTGTCGTTACCATTTCCTAAAAAAATTTGGGATATTATTAACTGTAGCAAGATTGTTACTAAAAGACACTGGTCACTTCTTACCTTCTCTCCCTCTTCTGTAGTCCAGACCCCCTGCTGGACCACCCCAAACTCCCCTTCCCCTAGCGTCTTGTTCACTTCTATAACATCTGAGGATATGATCTGTTTGCCTGTAGGTCGAATATAAGATATAGGTCTGGATATGCGGTGATCAGGTGTGGGACTGAGTGTTCTGTGTGAAGTGGGGCTCAAACTGGCTTTCTCCATCAATGCCTGAAATAATACAAAGAATGGGATATTAAATATATCTCATTTCAGTGAAATAAGGAAACAATGGCATCTGGTGGGATATGATTTATATTTCATTTAAGACTAGATCGTGAAAAAAACAACACATTAAGCGTCATAAAATTTCAATGTGTCTTTTTAATAATCAAATATTATATCATTGCTAATTTTTTTTATTTCTACAAGATTTTGAATCGTGAAAAGTTCATGGTATTTGGCTTTGGTTTTTTTAAATTTGAAAAGTGTTTCATAAGACAGTTATATGTGAACTATAAAAAAATTATAGAACACTAAGTGGCAACACTATGGCTGAAACATACTCGAAACAATTCAGAAACATCCTCATTCTTACCGTCTAAATACTGAACACAAAATGAAGAAAATCAATGAGGAATTTTCAAAGATTTTCATATATTTTACTAACTATGAAAGAAAGTACATGTACTCTTTTTAATGTTCTTTCAAACAAAGGTAAAATGTACTATAAACATTATAGGAAACAGCTGAAGAAAATAAATCATTCTTTCTTTCAAACCCATTTTGAAAAGATACACTGTATAATGCAGGTGGAAATAACAGCTGTGTAATTTACATTTCAATGTATAATAAAGATCAATATATGATGAATTTCACAGCATAAAAGAAGAATAATTAAAGACAGACTGTATGAACAAAAAGATGTATCAGAAAACTAAGTATATTCTTGTAACAAAGTCCACAAGTAACTGGAACCATCAAACAGTCAAATGTCACAATGACCTCTTCATTTAAGTTAAGAAACTAGCTGAAATAGGTTAACTATATGGACAGACAGACAAACTGCATAATTAATTGTGCAAGGGTAAAAATGTATATATTAATCTCAAAGGATTAATTGGAATTACAGAATCTTGTCATGTTCTTAATGGACTTGCCCATCTTTCAATCTGGACAAAACCATTCATCATTTTTAGGGAAAAAATTCAAAATATTTACTGACTGAATAGTAAACAGTGCAGACCATGATCAATGGCACAGAATGATGTGTTTTCTTATCTTGGGTCTCCACCTGTCAGCCCAGAGAAAAACAGCTGCTGATTTTTTTTCCGCTCTGCCAGCGAGCCTCGATTTAAACCTTATACTTGTTATGACTGGCATTATTTTTATTTTTGACTTGGCTACATTGAACCATCCATTTATATCAATAGGAGAGATTTACCAGTGGCCAATATTCTAAAAATAGAATTGCTGATAAGCACTGACCATAGCAACCGTTGCTGGTCGTACATTCTCTTTGTACTACCTAGTCATTTTACATAAGAAAACTATGGTGTGTATGTCTATTAAGAAATAAATATGAGCTCTGTTTCAATAAAGTAGAGTTTTTGATGCTAAAGCATCATTAGTCCCCGAATAGAAAAATGATTGTATTATCATAAATTTAAGAAAATATCAGTTAAATGATCCATGAATAAAGAAAAGATTAACAATATGTTGAGTAACTATTTATTTACAATAAAGACATTATATGTGAAACAAACTTGCTTAGAAATATTGTCAAGAAACTGTTATCATTTTTCAAATCAGCAAAAATAACGTACACTTAATTCATCGTAAACTTAATTCATCGCGAATAAAACAGGTGATTGAAAATAATCAAAGTAAAGCATTAACATTAAGCTTGCAAAGTGACTGGGAAAATATAGGCTATTATGTTTAATTATTGTATGAAACGATGCTATTCTATTGTACTTTTAAAGGTACTGACTACAAAATTATATAAACAAAACACTTTTTCTTATCTCATATTTCCTATTTATTTATTTTTTATTGAAAATAAATAAAACTGTAGGGAAAAGAAATCTTCAAACAGTAATAAAAACTGTCGGCAAAAGAAATATTCGAACAATTATAAAGACATTGTTTAGTTATTTGTTATTAATATGTGGCCTTAAAAAAGTTATAATTAGTTAACTACATCAAATATATAATGCCTAGCTTATAAGTATGATAAAGTTTTAGAGGTGTACTTGTATTCTGAAATAAATTCACGGAGGTCATTATCATATCTACCTGATTCCAGATTTTTTTCCAACCACAGATGTGACACATGACTATTTTGAGTAATTATGTTGCCTTTTCTTTTTTATATTGGCTGCTGTAAACTTGTTTAATTGGGGATTTTGTCAACTTTTTAAATAAATTAAATTTATCCCAAACATTTTGAAATATCACCTGTTGGTCAAACACCATTTTAACAGTCAATCTTTTGAAATATAAAGTCAATTCAGCTCAAATTGACTATGAAAATATGAGCATAATGTCACTTTAACTTGCTTAATACTTAAAGCTGAACATGAACTAAGCATAAAGTTTTAATATATTTATGTTAACAACACTCAGTTTTGGGTCTTAAGCATACATGTACATTTAACAATGGCTAAAATATAATACCCTTGAATCATAAAACATATTTGCAAAAGGGGAAAATGAAAATGAAACAAAACTGAGCAATTAGCAGGCATATTTCACATAAAAATGATAATTCATAGAACACATGTAGCGAGTTGTTTCAAGATTGATATAGACATAAAAATTAAAGTACATGTAGATGTTTAGCAAAAATTTAACCCTTTATAACATCACACTTATTTTATATATAAAATATATCAATACTATTTAGAAAATAGTTTTGTATTTTTTTCTTCATGTTGAATATTACAAAAAAAATATGTGCAGATAATTCTGATCTTTAAAACTTTGCCCCAGGAACATCATCTTATGTTAACTTGACAGAAAATGCTACCAATGTTTGTACGACCTTCTAAGATTGTGTGTATACGTAGTCCACACAGCAGTTATCAGTGACGTGGTGGTAAATCTCTCCTATTGTAGTCATGACACATCAAAACACGACTGTTTCACTGTTCAAACATATCATTATGAAATATACATCTATCTTTTACACATTCAGCGCCAAAGTAAACATAGAAACTGCTAATGTTTAGTCAGCTATCTTAATATCCACGGCAAGTTGCCTTAAATACCCGAACATGTTGTCTTAAATACCTCTGGCCACTTACTGGCACAAAATTAAATCATATCTATCATTTATCTACTTAATCCATGGATGAAATAAGCTTTTATATAAAATCAGGTCTGACTTTTTTACCTGAACATTATATGTGAAAACATATGCCATAAATGAAGCATGATGCATTTAAATGGGGCATCACATAATTGAAATATTCCTGGAGATAAGGAGATAAGTCTAATGCTGGCATACTTTTATACTAACCTCTCACTATAGCCTTAAGGTATTTTATTAAAAGTGCTCTAAATACTATATACATAATTATACACAATGGAAAGGGAGATTTTATGAATGCATTAAGAAATGTCCAAGTCAATTTTTGGATGATTTTGAATTTGGAAGGCACGGAGCAGTCAACAGTAACCCTCTCCTCCCCAAACTAAAGGACAGCCCATCAGTTAGCTGGGGGTAACTGCTCGGGGTGGGGGAGGGAATGAGCAGTGTTTTCACCTTTCTTACTCCCTATTAAAAATTGTAAGTTGAATGTGCTAGTTTGGATTTAGCACCAAAAAGCCAGGGCTTTGTCCAGGTCTGATGAGCAGGGATGTTTTGCCATCATTGTACTGATGCTGAAATCCCCAAAAAATATAATGGACTCTTTCTTTTTTCTAAATTCAAAGCCCAACATACAAATGTAAAAGAGTAAAAGTCAAGGGTCTACTTATGCAGCTCAGATTTTGACAGGACATATCTTGTTTCCAAAGTTTTACAACAAACTTTTGAAGCTTTTTCGTGCCAAGTACAGCCTGAGTACCATTCTTTAATTGAATCAGCATTTTTTAAGTAACTTTTAACTATGAATGTAAGTTCACAGGCTACAATAAAATGTCAGTTATACACAGCACCCAGCTACTATACAGCTAGGCCAGCCTGAACAGAGTTATTTCAGGTAACAAACGGGCACCAGAGTAGATCCACTGACATTAGGTAAGTTTGCCCAGGATAGCCTCCTCACAGGAAAGGATCCAAAGTCCATGTTGGTATTTAAACCCACAGTAGTGAGGTGCAAGTGGTTTTTAAGTCAATGATCTTAATTTCTCAACAACAGATGCCTCCTATGTAAACAATAAATAGGAAAAAGTTCATAACAAACATTCTCCACCACAAAAAAAATTATACAATGGTAGTAAGCAAGTCAGCTGAAAATAAATTTTATTCTATTTGTAGACATCAAAGAGTCTTGGTAACAAAACAGTGTCTTTTATCCAGTGAAAATAAATTGTTGAAATGAATAAGGATAAATTACTCTAAAACCTAGTTATTATCTTATTACATTACACCTGAAAATGCTTTCATCAGAAGTTGATTGTTAAAATGTAGTAAACACTTAATTTTCTGTCTCACAGTGACCTAATTTAGTAATTTAATGTCAGTCTAAATTAGTATTTTACTTTAGTGATAAAAGACATCATTAACTTAAAACATTCATTTTGTACAATGTGTGAAAATGTAACACTTGGATTTTTTTTTTTCAGAAAAAAACAACAACAAAAAAACAACACAATATTCATTTAACAGCAGAGATGCCCCAGTATTTAATATCATAACAAAAAGAAGGTTACTTCATTTCCTTGGAAGGAAATAAGCAACTCTAAATACAGTCTGCTATCAAATTTCTCACTTCCTTCATTTTCTTTATGCTCAAACTTCTCCAATTTTATCTTGCATAAAAAAATAAAAACAAGTATAAGATACACTGTAGCCTCGATAACTCGCTCTTCACTATAACGCTAATCTCAGTAGAGCGCTCATAGACCTTGGCTCCCCAAAGAAAAAAAAAAAAAAAACTTCCAAAAAAAAAAAAATTTTTTTTTTTTTTAAGTAGACTTAGATTTATAGCGCGCTATAACGCTTGCTCAATTTGATAGCCAAGTACAATAAACAATTGTTATTAGGACATTTATGATCGCCAAAGGTGTGAAAAACATGCCCAGGTAAGCGTTTATCCGCTCTTTTGTTGTTTTACCTGTCCATCAGTCATGCATCAAATTGTTTCCAAAATCTCAAATTCATATCATAACTGTTACATTGGCATTCGGTGGTGAGTATAAATAAACTAAAATTCACACACATATATTTGACATGTAAACCTCGCTGAATTAAATAACCCACAAGCCCAAAATCAATTTAAAATCCTGCACTGTAAATAGAGCGGCCATGACAGGTGGTAATTGGCGTTTGATTTACTAGGGGACACAACTAAAGCTGGACTGTAAATTACAGTGTCAATTACAGTCCAGCTTTAGTTGTGTCCCCTAGTTAATAAAACGTCATTACAGTAATGGCTACCTGTTTTACACTACATTCATGATTTATAATTTTCTTTCGAAAGTTTTTCCTTTCTTTTAAATATAATTAGTATTATTTGTGAATATAATATATGTTTACATCATTGAATGGTTTTAGAAAAAGATAATGTCGATATTCATTGAACAGTAAGTAAAACAAGCGGGCCATGATGGCCCTGAGGTCGCTCACCTGTATATAGGCCCCCCCCCCCCAACGTTGCAGGGCCAATTTAACCCAGGGGCTTTTATTTGCACAAACTTGGTAGACACCCATAAGAAAATGTTTCATGCTAAACATCTAAGCTCTAGCTCATTGGGATTTTTAAAAGAAGATTTTTTTCAAGTTTTTACTATACACATATAGTTAAAAACAATAACACCCCTGGGGTGGGGCCAGTTTTGACCACAGGGCTTTTATTTGAACAAATTTTGTAGACACTTACTAGAAGATGTTTCATGCTTAATATCTAAACTCTAGCTATTTGGGTTTTTTCAAAGAAGATTTTAAGTTTTTGCTATACACATATAAAGAAAATCAATGACCCCCGGGGCAGGGCCAATTTTGACCCCAGGTCTTTTATTTGAACAAACTTTGTAGACACTCACTAAAAGATGTTTCATGCTTAATATCCTAACTCTAGCTATTTGGGTTTTTTCAAAGAAGATTTTTTTAAGTATTTGCTATACACATTTAAGGAAAATCAATGACCCCCGGGGCGGTGCCAATTTTGACCCCAGGGCTTTTATTTGAACAAACTTGGTAGACACCTATAAGAACATGTTTGATGCTAAATATCTTAGCCATAGCTCTATGAGTTCTTTAAAAGAAGATTTTTAAGTTTTTACTATATGCATATAGGGAAAATCAATGACCCCCCGGGGCGGGGCCAATTTTGACCCCAGGGCTTTTATTTGAACAAACTTGGTAGACACTTATTAGAACATGTTTCATGCTAAATATCTTGGCTCTAACTCTTTTGGTTCTTTAAAAGAAGATTTTTTAAGTTTTTACTATATGCATATAGGGAAAATCAATGACCCCCTGGGGCGGGCCAATTTTGACCCCAGGGCTATTATTTGAACAAACTTGGTAGACACCTATTAGAACATGTTTGATACTCAATATCTTAGCCATAGCTTTTTGAGTTCTTTAAAAGAAGATTTTTTAAGTTTTTACTATATGCATATAGGGAAAATCAATGACCCCCCGGGGCGGGACCAATTTTGATCCCAGGGCTTTTATTTGAACAAACTTGGTAGACACCTATATGAACATGTTTGATGCTCAATATCTTAGCTATAGCTCTTTGAGTTCTTTAAAAGAAGATTTTTTAAGTTTTTTACAATATGCATATAGGGAAAATCAATGACCCCCTGGGGCGGGGCCAATTTTGACCCCAGGGCTTTTATTTGAACAAACTTGGTAGACACCCATTAGAACATGTTTCATGCTAAATATCTTAGCTCTAGCTCTTTGGGTTCTTTAAAAGAAGATTTTTTAAGTTTTTACTATATGCATATAGGGAAAATCAATGACCCCCCGGGGCGGAGCCAATTTTGACCCCAGGGCTTTTATTAGACCAAACTTGGTAGACACCCATTAGAACATGTTTCATGCTAAATATCTTAGCTCTAGCTCTTTGGGTTCTTTAAAAGAAGATTTTTAAGTTTTTACTATATGCATATAGGGAAAATCAATGACCCCCTGGGGCGGGGCCAATTTTGACCTCAGGGCTTTTATTTGAACAAACTTGGTAGACACCTATTAGAACATGTTTGATGGTCAATATCTTAGCCATAGCTCTTTGAGTTCTTTAAAAGAAGATTTTTTAAGTTTTTACTATATGCATATAGGGAAAATCAATGACCCCCCCGGGCAAGCCAATTTTGATCCCAGGGCTTTTATTTGAACAAACTTGGTAGACACCTATTAGAACATGTTTTATGCTCAATATCTTAGCCATAGCTCTTTGAGTTCTTTAAAAGAAGATTTTTTAAGTTTTTACTATATGCATATAGGGAAAATCAATGACCCCCTGGGGCGGGGCCAATTTTGACCCCAGGGCTTTTATTTGAACAAACTTGGTAGACACCTATTAGAACATGTTTCATGCTAAATATCTTAGCTCTAGCTCTTTGGGTTCTTTAAAAGAAATTTTTTTAAGTTTTTACTATATGCATATAGGGAAAATCAATGACCCCTGGGGCGGGGCCAATTTTGACCCCAGGGCTTTTATTTGAACAAACTTGGTAGACACTCACTAGAAGATGTTTCATGCCAAATATCTAAGCTCTAGCTCTTATGGTTTTTTAAAAGAAGATATTTAAAGTTTTTTCTTTCGGTTGCCATGGCAACCAGAGTTCTGCATGGAATTAAATTCTTTGAACAATTTTTAAAGGTGACCACCAAAGGAACATTCCTGTGAAGTTTGGATGAAATTGGCTCAGTGGTTTATGAGGAGATGTCATTTAAAGTAAAAGTTTACGGACGGACGCCGGACGGACGCCGGACGAAAAGCGATCACAAAAGCTCACCCTGTCACTTTGTGACAGGTGAGCTAAAAATCAGCGTTAAATATATATGCAGTGGGTGGGGTAATGCGGTAATTTCGCAATGAGCGTTCTAATGAGAGCCTCGTTAGAACGCGGTGTTGAGACATTGGACCCCAACATGAGCGTTTTAATGAGGCTGAAGTGTAGCTTAGTTGGCAAAATCTTAAAATATACATTAAAGATGTTTTATGTAAAATGTTCCAAGTTAAATTAGAGCTATTTTAAATAGTTAAGTCTTTTCAGTTTATGATGGCACCGGTTTTCCATTATTATACTTTTGTTGTATACTCCCTATGAATTAAAATGGACATTTCAGGGCCATTCCCTGAGCTATTTCAGTGCCATTCCCTGAGTGATTTCAGGGCCATTCCCTGAGCGATTTCAGGGCCATTCCCTGAGCGATTGCAGGGCCATTCCCTAAGCTATTGCAGGGCCATTCCCTGAGCTATTGTGGTAATTACTTTAGAATAAAGAAATAAAATAATCTTTTAGCTTCTTAGTTTTTGTCATTATGTTATTATAAAGGCCAGTCTGGCAAAGACTTCAGTTCAAAACAATTTGAAAAGAATTTCTCAGCATAATTAAAACCTTGACATCAAATAAATGAATATGTTTCTTTAATCAAACGAATTACATTATGTCTTCACATGGCTACATGCAAATGTAAACAAACCCCATATTGTGCATTAACAGCGATATATAATCTATCAATATATTAAAGATCGTACAAAAACATTGATCGGCTCTCTTTTCGAATTTGAATAACCCTCGTCAGGACAAAAACCTTGCATGACTCCTTTGAACATGTCATAATTAATCAGGAAGGGATTTATATGACATTATAAATACATCCCCGATGATTGTATTATTCTTGTAAATCGCATTACCTTGAACACAATGTTTATATCTTTTTACATGAAAAGTTCCTTCACTTGCATGAACAGGTACTGTTTTGTGAATAAGAATAAAGTGCACACGATAAAAAAACAAGACTAGATCGATTTATTTTAAGACATATCTGCATGCAGAAAAGCATGTTTTGTCAGAACACTGAATATGAGTCATGATAAAAATTTAAATGCTAAATCTCCAGTTATTAATGAATTCATTTTTGGAATTTCAAGCTGTCCATTGTAAGTGCTTGGAATTGTATGCTGCCAGTAAATGATTGTTTCAATGCATCCAGTGCAGACCTTGATCAGATGGCACAGAGGATGAATGGTCTGCACTGGTTGCATGGGTAGAATCATTTTCAAACAGCATACTGAATGTGCACGCAGCAGGCTGGCAAAGTTCAATACTGGTAGAAAAGGATTAATTTCCATACAGGAAGAAAAGGCTAAGTTTCCATACTGGCAGAAAAGGCTTAGTTTCCATACTGGCAGAAAAGGCTAGTTCTATACTGGTAGAAAAAAGGCTAACTTCAATGCTGTTAGAAAAGGTTCATCAATTTCGTTTCAAACAGGTTAAGGGTTAAATTAGGTATTCTGCATCTCAAAAATAAATTTGTACTTCTGACTGCCTATGGAAGGTCCCTAAATATCTTATTTACACTTTATTTACACTTAAAATAACTTGGTACTGTTTCAGCATCTGCCAAATAATGATTTTTTTATTCCTTTGAAAGGTTTACAGAAAATACTTGAAAAGAAAAGTGTTTTACATACAACCTTAATCCCCCTCAGGCTTTAAGTACCAATATTAAATGGTTTAATTCACCATTTCTGACATATATATGTTTACATGAATAACTGTGAGGTATGTAGATTATACAGTTGTGAATTAATAATTCTATCAATATAGCTGTAGAATATACATATTTGACCTAGATACATGTTTTTTTTCTCTCTCCCTCCCTACACAACTTCTTATATTAACTTTATAATTTATGGTGTTTTATTTTCTTTATTTTATTGTTAGGGGAATACCTGATACCCTTATACTGTTAGGGGAATACCTGAGGTGTCCATCCATGCAATATTTCAGGCACAAACAGGCACCTGAGTAGAACCATTGATGTTCCGTAAACTAGCTGGATACTTCCTCATATGAACAAATCCACAGCGATGAGGTTTATTAACTTATATATACAGTATGATTTCTGTACAGCAACGCTCTTTTGAAGACAAAAACTTTGTTGTTGTCAATAGGTGTTGCTAATACAGAGATTAAATTTATTGCAAAGTCTCCAGCATCCCACTCCACTCCAATGCCCAACTTTGGCCATGCAAGTCAACAATCCAATAATTATATCAACATTGTATGTTAAATTGACATTATGCCCATCTTATGGTAAATAGTAAGTGAATGGGTGAAGATCAAAATTAGTTTTCATTTTGTCATGATTCCTTTTAATTTTATAATTAAGTTCACATAAACAATAAATAACACAGATCCAAACGAAATCTCTGTAAATATCCATTAGAATTTACCTATTATACTTAGTTTATAAAAAGAGTGGGGCAGTCTTTATATATTTTAGGCAGATTTATAATTTTATCCTAATCATTTTCCAATATCAACTGTTGGTCAAGCACCATTTTGACGGTCAATCTTTGGAAATAAAAAGTCAGTTCAGCTCAACTTGACTATGAGATATGAGCATAATGTCACTTTAAAAGTCACTAACACCTTAAAAACACCTACCCTTTTAAATTTCTCTAGCTTCCCTTGAGGACATTCTTTCTTGTAGAATTTCTTGAGCCGCCTCATTTCAGGTTTGGTCATTCCTATAGATGACAGGTCCTCTTCTGCTACATATTTAATCTGTGGAACAGTTGCAATCTACAAGAACACAAAAAGAGCAGACATACATAAAACATAACAACAGACAATTCCAAAGCAGACGACAATTTAAAGCAGACGACAATTTTCCACACCCTATGCTTTAAACAAATTTAATTTTTATTTCTTTCAACATATTCAGGGTTAGAATATAGATTTGCCTATTTCAACGCTTAACCCTCTTAGTATCTGCTGGAACCAAAAAAAAAGGTAGCCTTTGCAACCAGTAGAGCCAGGCCAGCCTGCTTATTGGTGCAGTCTGACAAGGCTCTATACTGTTTGCTGACCAATTAAATTGAATTTCAAATTTTCATCCCGACATACCCATACTCATAATGGTCATGCCTTTCAAAACAGGAAGCTGGATAAGTCCCTAAAAAAAATTCAACGGGTAAAGGGTTCAAGTCCAAGCAACCAACAACATAGGGACTAGTCAGACTACTATGATGTAATATTAAGCATTTGTGTGCATCTTGCATATGCCACAATTACAAAGCCACATGCCAACCTGCCAGTAGGTCACCAGACCTAACATTCCAACTAAATTTTATCATATTTTGATGCTGAAATCCTTTTTAAATACCAATGGACTGATTCAAATGGTAAAACTGAACAAGTTCATTTGAACACCAACTTTGAAGCTCTCGGCTATCTTTTAGACAGGCATGAATCTGCATATTATGTTACATAGAGTATATAGTCTGTCATTGCATGAGAAAAGTGATTTCCTCACCACCAGTATCGTTGTATATATTACAATATACATAATATATACATGTGTATATAATAATATGTCTGGTATTGCTGTAAGTATTATTTCATGCAAATTTCCTTGCTTCCTGGCACTGTGCTTAATCATTTAATTATTTATTTTCACATGAATCTTTCCTACACACTAGTTCACTGGAACTATAGCAATAGTAGCGTAAATGAGATTATTTCCTCGAAAAATAATTTAGCCATTACGTCCCTGATACTGATAATGTAATGGTGAATTGTTAATTTCTGGAATTAATTAATTCAATATAAAAATTTGTAAATGAATTGTGGTCTACTTATTATGGTCAAGTAGGATCTTTAGGTTTAAGTCTTACTCATGAGGGGAGAGGGATTGGGGATAGAATCAAGAATAGTTCAAAAATCAATTGCGCTATACCATGTAATCATACCCATTACCACATTTAATACTTTAAATTCACTTTTAATTTGGAGAAAATGAAGTGAATGAACAGACCATGATCAGACAGTGCTGATGTGGAAACTGATCTTGGTCTGTACTAGTTGAATGGGTGTAATCAGTTTCTGCTACCAGGCAAAGAGCTAAACTTTAAAGTACAGGGGTTAAATGTGTAAAGACTTAGTGTCTTGGCTCTGGCTAAACTTCTATGCAGGCACTTGACATTGCTATGTTATACATTTATGGCACATTACAGCCTGCATAAAATTTTGAAGTAAGTGAACTTGATCCTATACCCCATCACAATTATACTATTCAGAATGTTAATTTCATAATCTTATTTTCCAAAAAATGACTTAAAATTTTTAGAAAGTCCACCAGCAGAGTGTGAATAAATGATAAAATTGTCACCTTAAACAAAACTAGCATTATTAATAACTAAGCTACAGAAGAAATTGAATGGACAGTAAAAAAAACACACACTTATTCAACATGAAGACTTGGGAGTTCGCCAACACAATTTCTGTTTCATTAAATTCAAATCTTATCAAATGCAATACAGCTTTTTAGAATGAGATTTATAAATTCCTTAGGTAAGCATTTATTCATTCATTGTTAAAAGTATCACACATAAATTGATGGTTAAAAGGGTATATAGCTATACTAAATGTGTGTAATTTGTGTAAATTTGTGTAAATTTGGCACATTTTGCTTCATTACAATGTTTAACAACTTTTAAACAACAAGAACTGTCAAAGAAGCCTGCTGTACTTTTCTCAGCACCCAAAAGTTAGCGGATTATAGTAGCTAAGCATTGAAGTTATTAATGACCATTAACTAAATCTTAACCAAAAAGGTTAACCAATGCACCACCACTGCAAAGTAGATTCTTGGCAGTTGCTCTATTTTTTCTCTAACACAATTAGAGTTACTAAAATTGAAAATAAAAGTAACAGTAAGGCTATCCAAATAAATAAGAGATATACAGAAAAAGAACAGGCTGGTCCATTTCATACACACTTGCTTTATTTGTACAATGGACTTTTGTCCTGTTCTGAATTTAGACCGATCCATTTTGTGTTTGAGGGGATCAAACCTATGACATAATTTAGAAGACAACATTTTTTTGTCCAACATGCAGGCACTTCAAAAAAGCTGTTCACCTGACATATGCTAGCTGAATAGCCAACATAAAATAACTATAAATTCTTGTTGTGCAAGTTGCCTTTGACTTCTGGATTTCTGATCGAAACTAAATAAGTCGGTATCACCACCACCACAATTGGTCACAGATCAGCAGACTGGCATAGCTTTATCAGTTCACTATATTAAAGTGACTATTGCTGCATATCATTCTAAATGTTTATGTTTTACCTTGAGCTCATTTTTGAAGGCACTGTAGTAATGATCTAGTTCTGCTTCCAGCATGAAATCTTTCAGATCTCTAACTGTCCCCATGTTTTCACTGTTGTGACCCTCTCCTGTAATACAAAATAAAATACAAAAATGTAGATTGAAATATACCGTAGTACATTCATCACATAAAAATTGTTATAATTAATGGTACCAATCTAAGTATTGAAGCCAGTTTCAGTCTTTGACCCACATTACATAAAATACTGTTACCACATAATTTCAAAACTAAAGAGATAGGAGACCAGTCTGGCAATCTCTTTCTTTGATTGGTTGATTTAAATTCAAAATTTCAAATTGACCTATCACATGAAGGCATGCACAGACTGATGCTCCAGTTGAGATTTTTTTTCTCCTTTGCTTTCTCTCTTTCTCTTTTCTTATTGATTTATTGGCCAGGACTTTGGATGCCTTCAATTTCTTTTCCCCTATTTAGTCTCTTTCATTACCATTTTCAGGAGAAAAAGTCCGACTACTGATTTGAATAATGTAAAATAATACAGAACCAAACTAAACCAGGACGTCAGATGTCATGGAAGATGAGAAAGTTTTATGGCATACAGGGTCAACAAGATAGGGAATGTAAAATTACATTCAGTTTTTAGGAGACAATAAGAAAGTTTTAATATCAGAAAAGCATGTCAAACCACAATAAAATGCAAAAAGAATACAATGTAAATTTTCACATGGCTGCTTATATGCATTTTATGTTGAAGTTATAATTACACCGTCAGCTGGTACAACCCAAAAAAAAGACAGATTTATCCACTGACACTTGACCACAAATAACTTATAACATGTACTTTAAATCTATAACAGCAATTTCAGGATTTAAATTTCAAATATTTATCGTATTTAGTGATCACATTTAGTATAAGATTATTTGAGACTTTTTTAGTGGTAAAAATATGTGGCATCAAGATCTTCCAATTAAGCGTAAGAGACCATAATAATTATGAAAGGCTTGAACCAAGTGGCCTGCCACATGGACCGAATTAGCTGGCTAGCACACCTGTCTAAATTCAGTTCTCTATCTTGATAATTTGCTTTTAAAGCATTTCCTATTTTTATATTTGAATCCTATTAATATTCTTTCCTTTGTAGAATCATGGCACAAACTTCAAAGTAGGAATGTTATTTAACGCTTTTTATAGAAAGTGATTTGCCCTTCCCTATGCCAGTCTGACAAGGTCTGTCGACTAAATTACTTTTAACTTTCATTTTGATATCCCCAAAATTAACAATGGAAAAGTTCCCAAATTGGAAGCTGGACATGTCCATTTAAATATCAAATTGGTAGGTGAATGGTACATTCAGTTAGTTTTTGATTTACCATTTTATCTTGAAGGAAATTTTTGGTTTTGATAACAAAATTAGAGCCATCCAAAACAGCATCAATAAGAAAACAGTAATGTGGCAATATCACTCATCAATCAAGCTGCTAGTACAATTAAAAGAGCCACTAATTGCTCTAGATACCTAGTAACTGACAATGCTAAACAACCAAATTGTTCTTCTACATTTCATTTTCACCTGAAAACATCATTATTCAACAAGAACTGAATCAATCGTAAATAACAGAACCCCATTAGTTTACCATTAACCTTAGTTTAGATGGGCAATAAAATGCATACCAGAGGATATAAAACACCTAAATACGAGGGCTGTCCAAAAATTCGTGCACTGCAGTTATTGTCGTGAGAGTTATTGACAGAAAAACAAAAATTATATATCACTTGAAGGGGAGATATGTCTTTATTGAGAAAACAACAGAAAAAAACGTGTAACCGGCATGTCGTGAAAAGGAATCGTCATACAGTTACCTTGGTAACGTAATACCGGCGCACGACAAAAAATTGGGTTAGTTCATTACTTTGATGCATCACGGTATTCTTTAAACACTACATATAAACGTTAAAATTCAGGGAAAAGTATGTGTACGTATTCCTACCGTCACTTGAAAATTTGACGTCATTTGTCCCATTGTAACGGTCGTAAACAAACATTTGTGTGAGGTCGTCAATATTGTAATTATGTGAAAATGTCAGTCGCTAAACGTCTGGAAATACGGACGATCATTAAAGTCTTTGTAAATATTGGTAAGACACACACAGATACCTACAAAGAACTTAAAAGGGCAAGCGGGGACAAGATCCGTGTAACGAAGACTGTTTTTTTTAATGGCACAAAGGCTCTGTAGAAGAGCGAGAGTCGGTAGACGATGACAACCGGTCAGTCAGACGTCTGTCCGTAATGCCGGACTATGTGACGGGGGTTGTCCAATATATTCATGCACTGGTGGAATATGTTTCATGTCCGTTGCATAAGAACAATAAAAACTACAAAATACTTTGCATAAATCATTCCTCTTTTGACAGTCAAACAAATTATAACATAAAAAGCAAATGGCACTTTACAAGCAACAAATAATTAATACAATTACAATAATGAACTAACCCAATTTTTGTCATGCGCCGGTATTACATTACTAAGGTAACTAAATGACCATTCTTTTACACGACACGCCGGTTAGTCGGCTTTTTCTTTTGTTTTCTTATTTGAGACAGATATCCCCTTCAAGTGATATATAATGCATTTGTTTTTATTAAAAACTCTCACGACAATAACTGCAGTGCACAAATTTTTTGGACAACCCTCGTATAACCAACACAATTTCTGATCAATTTTATGTACTTTTGAACCTCTTGTATATACTTGTGAATTTACATCTTGTCTTTCTTTCACTTTATTTTTCAAATAAAATGATAATTTATATTTTTTGTTGCTTTTCACTAGTCTGTTTGTTTTGCTGGGATTTTTTAATGGCAATTATATGGTCACATCTGGCCCACCAATCCACCAAATACAGGCTTAGCCGCTTTCTTGATTGACATTCTGGTAACTTCAAGTAACAATTTCTTTGCAAGCTACCAACTAATAATCTAACCAATTTCTGAATCAGCATTAAGAGACAAAATGACCATTTGACTCAATGTTCAAGATCAATTATTGTCAAAGAGAAATGTTTCCTTGTCCCAAGGATCGAACCAGGGGCCCATTGATAACAAATCCAATGCTCTCCATGTAAATCTATAAGTGGCAGACCCTCTACACTGGAGACATTGACATTAGAGACCTTATCACCAATGACATCCAGAGGGGCTGCCAGCTAAGACCTAGTTTATAACTTTAAATGGCGCTTTTAATCATGCTGAGTAAACTACCACTGCTAGCTTGTAACTTGCAATGCCGAATTAATTTGGGTTAAGTGATTTAAACCTCTGGTTATACCTTATTATTATCATTTGATATTTAAACCTATATATTTTTTGAAAGAAAATTAAAATATCTACGTAATGATATAAAAAATAATTTTATTTCATTGCGTTTTAGTTTAATTATTGCTTACAAAAATCATAAGAAATGTAAGAATGTACCAAAATTATTAAGCAAATAATAAATATAACTGTTTATTTCACAAAGCTGATTGAGTCAGATCATGTTTTTGTGCAAATATTGTTAACCTCAATATACAAACTGAAATATGATATTTGACAAAAAATACAGTTTATCACAATATAATCTAGAAATCTGCCATTTTTCTGAACTTTTTACAAATGAATAAAACTGAAAAGATTCCCACCATCCTGGATTATTTATGTTTAACTTGACCCCAGATTATAGAAACAATTAAGATAATTTCTCCTGCATTCACTGGTGATTATTTCTTATCAGTATGACAGTGCTGATTAGTGTATTCCCCGGTGTGTATTGGATTACTAACAAATCCAGGATATCTCGGTGTCGGCAGCTGTGGTAAGGACATAAAATCAGTACATGTTGGTGATGGCATGATAAGGGCGAATGTTGTCAGTTTTATTCATTTGTTAAAACGTTCAGAACAATGGCAGAAGGGCAAAATAGACGAATGCATGTGCAAGATGTCTTAGAACAATTGTTTGATGATGAAAATGTATATAATTCTAGTTCCAGTTCTAGTGACACTGATAATTATTTTGATCAGTCAGAAAGTGAGCAGGAATATATTGAGGATTTATTAAATAATGCAAATTTAGTGCAAGAACTGTCTATTGAACAGTCTGGAAAGGATATGATTTTTGACATTGACAGTCACAATGGATGGCAAAGAGAAGATCATGAGCCATCTGTGATGCCATTCGAAGGAAGACCGGGTCTAAGATGTGATCTTCCTAACCACGCCACACCTATGGACTTTTTTTACCTGCTTTTTGACGCAGGAATGTGGGATATTCTTGTCATAGAAACAAACAAATATGCACAAAGAAGAATTGAAAATGAAAATCTGAAACCTTACAGTAGATTGAACGATTGGTGTGATGTAACAGTTGATGAAATGAAGGTGTTCTTTGCACTTGTAATGGCAATGGGTCTTGTAAGGAAATCCGATATTGCACAATACTGGTCAACTAAGGAGTGTGTCAATACTTCCTTTTTTGGAAAATATATGACAAGGAACAGATTCCATCTGATTCTATCAAACCTTTATATTGTCGACAACAACCTTGCTGTTCCAGAAGGGCAACCCGGATTCGACAAATTGTTTAAAGTGCGGCCATTCATACAAATGTTGCATAAAAATTTCCTTAAGTATGAACCTGAAAGAGACATTAGCTTTTACGAGGGACTCTGTCCATTCAAGGGTAGAGCTCATTTCCGTGTATACAACCCTATGAAGCCAAACCGATTTGGAATTAAATTGTACCAAGTTTGTGAGGCTAAGTCTGGCTACACCATTGGCTTTGATGTATATCATGGTGATACAGATGTCATACAGTACGTAGAAGCACTTGAAGATGAAGATACACAAGGTTCATACTCAGACCTTAGCACTACAACCAAAATTGTCATTGGCATGTTAGCGTTTTGTGGTTTACTTTCAAAAGGACACCACATCTATATGGATAATTACTATACATCGCCAGAGCTGATGGAAGAACTGGACTTACTGAACACATACGCTTGCGGCACACTTAGAATAAACAGAAAGGGTGTTCCTAAAGCAATTCAATCTGTCAAAAATCTTCGAAAAGGGGAAGCAATCTTCAGACGTAGAGGGAACATGTTAGTTCTAAAATATCATGATAAAAGAGATGTCCATATGTTGACCACCATTCATACTGCCAATTTAGCCGTTTTGGAAAGAGAAAATCGCCAAACGCATGAGCCAATCACCAAACCTATGCCAATAGTGGAGTACTGCAAAAAGATGGGAGGCGTTGACCTCTCGGATCAAGTTGTGCAGTACTATGAAGTTCTCCGGAAATCTGTGAAATGGTGGAGGAAGCTGTTTTTTCACATGTTCAACTTAATGATCTTGAACAGCTTTATCTTATACAAGAAATACTCAGAAGATGAAAAGAAGAAGACACATCATGATTTTCGAGCAGAAATCATAGCCTCACTCATTCAGACTGCACCAAATGCACCACGGCCAAAATCTGGTGGGCGGCAAACACCTGAACCAATAGATAGACTGACTGGACGGCACTTCTTGTGTGCAATTGAACCAAAGCCTGGGGCTAAAAAACAGGCTCCAACCCGACCATGCATAGTTTGTAATGTGGACAGGGGAGAGGGAAGTAGGAAAAGGAAGGAGACATCATTTCAGTGCAAGCAATGCCATAAAGCACTTTGTGTTAGAAACTGTTTCGAGCGGTATCACACGGTCAAAAACTATCGTGCACAAAATGACCAATGAAGTGACCATGGTGCAAAATAAACAATTAATGTAGCACTTATAGATATTTTAAGACTGTCTAATACTAGTATACATAAAATTATGCTTATAACAAAACAAAACATATGACTTGATTGG
This sequence comes from Ruditapes philippinarum, assembly GCF_026571515.1. Lineage (NCBI taxonomy): Eukaryota > Metazoa > Mollusca > Bivalvia > Venerida > Veneridae > Ruditapes > Ruditapes philippinarum. Next base: position 84,047 of record NW_026858769.1, on the reverse strand, counting down.
TATGTTTCTTCCCTGGAAAAGGTGCAATGTTTACAATCAGTAGTCTAGATTATATTGTGATAAACTGTATTTTTTGTCAAATATTTCAGTTTTTACACACTAGTTACTAACAATATTGAGATTAACAAATTTGCACAAAAACATGATCTGACTCATTCAGCTTTGTGAAATAAACAGTTATATTTATTATTTGCTTAATAATTTTGGTACATTTTTACATTTCTTATGATATTTGTAAGCAATTTATAAACTAAAACTAAATGAAATTAAATAATTTTTATATCATTATGTAGATATTTTAATCTTCTTTCAAAAAATATATAGGTTTAAATATCAAATAATAATAATCAGGTACAACGAGAGGTTTAAATCACCTAACCCCAATTAACCTTAACCCAGCAGACTGCTGTTGTTTACATAAATTAATTCGGCACTGCAGGTAGTTAGCAGTGGTAGTTTACTTGGCATACCACAAGATCATGAAGAAATGGCCAATTAAAATAACTACTACTAACTTCGCCTTTATCAAATTTTCGCTAAAAATCTTAAATTCACTTAAGTTATTCATTTATCAAAGTGTACAATTTCATTCAAATCTCTTTTATAATGATGAGAAAGAAATATAAGTACACAAAAGATAAGAGTATTTTATATCTATTTAAGATGAGATGATATGTCAATTTTGAGTCCACAATCAGTCAGTAGTCAAAATGAGAGTTCATTGGACTACAGTAACACTGTCATATTAACAATGTAATGTCTTAGGGCCCGTCTACACCTATCCAAGTCTTGAATGCAAGTATCATATTCTCTTGTATTGGATAGTGTAGACACCCTACTTGAATGAGTTTTAAAGAGAAATTATGTGACATCCAAGAAGATAATTCCTTGCAAGAAAGTTAAGAACACATTCTATTTTTCTACAAGTTTTTGGTTGTCAAGACACTGATAACACCGGTTTGACACAAAACATGTGCCCGAAGTTTGATAGTGCTGTTATTTTTATTATTTTCTGACTTTTTGGTACATGCCCTTTGAATTTCAGTAAATGATTACAATGTCTTGGTCAAAGGAACAAATCAATACGCTGATACACAGAAGAGCAAAAATAAATAAATAAATAAAAATGAATACATTGTAAAAAAAATAAAAAAGAGCTCTTTTTCAAGTAGAGTCAAAATGGATTTAAAATGATCTTGTTCATTTAGTGAATAATTTTCATCAAATAAAGAATTTGCATCAAAATAAATTTTTGTCATTTTTTCAATTTTAAAAAAGAATGAACGCATTTCATTTACTCCATTCTGTTTTAGCTAATTGCATCATTTTCCCGCTTTTTTCACATATTTTACAGAAACATGATAGTCTTGCAAAGACAAAGGTATAAATCCTGGGCTATCTTAATGAGACATTTCAGTAAAAATTGTGCCTGAAAAAATGTTGAAAGGGCCATTTATTTAGCTTATCTAAATGTGACATGTAAGAAACTTGAATAGGTGTAGACACGGCCTTAGTAGTGACTTTGATTGCAGTTACAGTAGAATACAGAACCTGGCTTTATAGCATCTCCCTGTTTTAATAACTCAAGAGAATGCCCCGTATGGTATTAATAATCAAGGGGTTCCTGGTTCAATCCTCAAAACAAGATGTAATATCTCTGTGATAATTGATCATGGACATTGAGACTAATGGTCACTTGTTTTTCACCAATGATCATTTCAGGAATCATGTAGGAGTAGCCCGGTTAATAGTTGGTCACTTGGAAAGCAGCTTGTGATTACTGGTGATCGAGTTAACCAGGAAAGCCTATTAGATGGATCAACCACTAAGATATGACCCAAAACTTGCCTTAAAATTGGCATCTAAACCTGAAAACAAACAATGTTAACACACCAGGCTTTAAAGCAGTTGAACTGGCAATGGACAGCTATCCTATACAAAGCCATGTATTGTAAAAAACTCAGGAAATCAGAAAAATGGGCAAAAGGGGTATGAACATTAATAAATTGTGTATATACCTATTTACTCATATACTTGAAGATCAAACACAACATGTCAATTTCCATGGACACACAGATGTTTTAGAAAGTTTATTAAATGATATTAAACCATCCCATAAACTGCTTGGCATAAATATTGAAATTAAATGCCAATTACTCTAGTGATAAAGAGGCTGAAATTATACATCAATTTAACCATGAATCTCAATATTCTGTGATTTAATAACAACAGTTCAGTGTGAATATAATATATCAAATATTTGATGGTATATGTTATAATAAAGTTTGTCATATGTTCTCATATAATCTAATAGACATTAACTCATGATGTAGACTGGAGAGTATAATAATCACTTCAACAGGTGAACCATTACCTTAATTAGGAGAACTTAAATAACCTAGCACCACCCCATTAAACCCTCATGTTGTTGGTTGGGTTTTCTGTCACACCATACAGAATAGGTCATAGGCGACTTTCCAACTTTAATGGTGGAAAAAGACCACAGGTGCCCTTATGTGCATATTTCAAGCACAACGGGCACCTGAGTAGAACCATCAAGCTGGATTCTGAGCTACCTCACATGAAAGAATCCAAATTCCCTGTCGAGATTCGAACCCATATCGTGAGAGGCATTTGACAAATCCTTGTCATGTTCTTTTATAAGTGTGATAAGGGTCATGTTCTTATAAGTGTGATTAGGGTAATAACTAATTACCTTCTAAAGGCTATAAATTTATATATTATAGCAACTCTGCACTTCCAAACAATTCTCTAAAACATTCTGAAAGTTCTGAATTTATGCAAAGCATGACATGTGCGTTCAATAGATTAGGAAGAATTAAAAACGTTCAAATTTAAAATGTGCATTTACTGTTTACTTAATGTATGTTATTGTATATAAGGAACACAAAAACTTGTCCTTGGTCCACAATATATTCAATTTGCTATACTGAATCAATATGAAAACATACTATAATATTTACATTTATTTAACAAGGTGAAAGCCTTTTAAGTTTTAATTCAAACAGTTTTAAGTATTCTTAATAAAATAAAATACACGGGATTTGCATTCAATTAGAGATTTCACATACGAATAACAAAATATCTCTCGTGAACATTTTAAGACTATTTAACAATTAAAGTTGCACTTCTCGTAACAACTTAATTACGGAGCGCCAAAACCCTTCAATCATGAAATTTAAACATCTTACATTTTAGTCAAAATATATTGACTTGCCAAAGGTATAGATTCTGATACAGTTTTGTTCTGGGTTCTAGAGGGGGAGGTATTGCCCATACACAAAGTAACACAGTATCTCATCATGTAGTACAATTAGTTGGACTACTTACAGAATTAGATCAACTGGGGCATAATTTATGAAACAAAAAAATATTAAACAGATAATACCTACAGCTACAGAAACATACTTGGAATTTAACTGAAAATAGATATTTAGTGCGGTTAATAGCCAAATTTGAGTCAAAAACGTTTTTAAAATTTATTTCCTCAAATTAGCGGGTCATTCTTGTATTCACAAATTAAAAATCTAATTCCTTCAATCAAACGGTTTCATTTTAAAGCAAATGAATTGTTGATTTTGCAACCAGAGTTCAATTGCAATTTTGTAAGATCTTCCTTCAATTACCGTAAGGTTGTAAAAAATCTTGAAAAAAAATACTGCATGGATGTGGCACAGGCCCCCTTAGGTTCAGGTTTAATGTTTGTTGTAAAGTCTTATCTGAGATTAAAATCAGCGTACCCAATCTTGCCTTTGTTTTCAAGGACATCCGTGTTGAAAGTCTATCCATTTTATTGAAATATACACTAGATGGCATATCAGAGAATTAACATTATTCCTTTTAAACTCACTTAAATATCTATAAAACTCAATTTTCACATCGAAATTTTATAATTCACAATAACATGTAGATTAGGATATATCCCAGCTTTAATGAAAGGTATTATCGCCTTGTGGTTTATATATAGCACACTTCAACGATTTTTCAGTTTGTAATTTTTTTTTACGATAATAGATATACTAGATAAACGTCTGTGGCATGAAATGCAAACACTAGTATGAAGTCATATATAGTGTACCTATGTACCCGAAATGGATGTTTTGTCGTATCTATCAAGGTTGTTATCTCATCAACGAAACCATGATTGATCTTGTTATATACAACCAACACAATATAAACATTTTAATAAAATAGACACAAATGAAAGACATTCATAAATGAAATTGCTGTGCACCATCATCACAATATAAATTGTGTGATCAAAGTTAAACATCAGTAAAAGTTGAAGTAAAATTAAACATTATGAGAAAAATTTAAACCTCAAATTAAACATTAAATGAGTAAAATTTAAAACCTTGAATAAAACATGTGAGTAAAATGAACATTTGAGAAAAATTTAAAACTAGAATTGAATTATATATGTAAAATATATTCTCAAATTAAACATATGAGAAAAAGTAAGGTTCAAATAAAACGTAAACTAAATTTAAACCAATGAGTAAAATTTAAACTCTATTTTATTTGTAATATATGTTACAAACTAAACTTGAACGTAATTATGAGTAAAAGTCAAAATCAAATTAAACATAATTATTATGATTAGATTAAAAGTTAAACATAAATAACTTTAGAAATAAACAGAAGGTATATTTGTTGAGCGATGACACGATATTGATATTGCAATAAGATATAACGATTAATTATTAATTATGATTGAACGTTGATGACAAATATATAAGTTAAACGCACCAAGTTAAACACTGTTCAAAAACACATTTACATCTGTCGGTATAACCTCATTACTGTAATAACGTGATTAAAGTAAATTATGTGGAAAAAAAATTAAGTAAATTTATCACTGACAAAGAGTTTTGCTATATAAAATATCACGCACTAAACTGATACATGGTTGTATCATTAACGCATTTACATATCCGTAACAAAAAATGAAAACATTAAGATTTTTTTATCTCCATGAAATGAAAACCTGATGATTGTGTGATATGGACAGAACATTACCTAAACACCAACTTTATAATACTTTTGGATGCATAGGGAAATTCAAATTTTTTAATTTTTGTACTGAAAAATTTCCCCTCTCGTTTCAAGTTTTAAAACTTCATTTTAACTACAACATTTAATTCAAGGTTTAAATTCAATTCTGTATTTCAATTTTCAAACAAGCTTGAAGGTTTTGCATTTAATCTGACAAATTTTTGAGGTTATCATAATGTCATCTTTAAGTGGACATAATGTACTTGTGGTCAGTTAATTGGTCAATAATGTCTGAAGTTAGGATCTAAAATGGATTTATCATCACTGGCCATATCATACCTGTTACTATGGCTGCACAGTTTTATTTTTAAACTATACTTATTTGCAGTTGATTGATATAAATTTATAAACATGTCATGATTTTAAACAGGATTAGAAAATATTTTAAACATTTTTAAACTAATATTTAATGTTCTTCACCTGGAAAAAGGATAGTGCACACCTGAAACTAGAAGGTTTTTAATAAAAATTTTTTAACTTGTTCTGACATTGTGTGCTCCTCTCAAAATTTTATTAATTACTGCAGTTATCTAATATATAAATTGTCATGGGACAAAACATTGCCCTCTGCAATTATGGGGAGTACTGTATAGGCATAAGAAAAAATTGGCAGAAATCTTTTGTAAAAACAAAGTTGATAAATATTATACAATTATATACCTTCGGATTTGTGTCTCTTGTAGGACACTGTTTTCTTACGTCCGCTACCACAAAGCATTTTGATGAGTCAAAAGTTTAAAATTCCGATTTCTTTAGTACGATGTTACCAAATTTGCTAATTCCCTTAAAAATTTATCCCTTCCAAAAACACATCGTAGACACGTAAGTATAAAATCACTCTACGAGACAACTTGACAACATTTTTAATTGTATAAAAGTCACAAAGCCGGCCACTTCAAACATCCACTTCACATTTCCAGCTGTTCGAAGAGTGACAACAAAAAAGTTATACAAAAATCCGGAGAAAAAATATATTTTCCAACAATATTTTTATCCATTAGCACTCGAGAAACATTTATTAACCAAACAATAACATTCTTCAATTGTCCTCTTTTAAAAGCTGTTTTAGCTAAATAACTTCCAATACCACCGATCTGTATCGAAGTCCCTTATTAATCCAATAATATTACGAAAGAATGTTTGACTTCATTCATTATTAAAACATTTAAACGCAGAGTCGACAATGTCTTGATCAAATAACCCTCAAGTTTATTCCTGCACAACGATGACAACTTTAATTGTCGTCTAATTGAATTTAATCAATTGGCATATTGTAAATTTATGTTTATCTTGCGATCACAGTGTCCGTCTTGTAAATATATACTTTATTAAAATCTTAAGGCATAAATTTCCAAAATTTGCGTAAGTGCTCAAATTTTTCCTTTTGAAAACTATCAAAATATAATAATTATATTAATCAATTTTACACGTTTGCTTAATCCATGGCCAATGTGTTTATTTAGAAAAACAAAATTTTCCAATTAAGTAATAAATATTCAGCTAAAGTTAAGTCCGTAATATCGCCTTAAAGCTAACACGACTTTATTTCTTAACAAATAGTCATTGTTGAACACAGTAAATAAATCCATAAAAAAAATCGAATTATCATTTCCGAAGAAATCTCCTTTTTTTACACAATCGAACAGTTAGTTCATTGTCAAACAAACACATTTAGATCACGTCCCATCTTAGTATTCCCATACTTTGTTCGAAGTTAATATAATAATTATGCGCTATTTATGACTCATAAAATTGAACATTCATTTTCAGTCAGCGACACCATAATAAAAATGGAAAGTGTTAATATATTTTTTCTTTCTCCCTTAAGCATAAGAAATGCTTTGCATCGCAAATCTCTCATCTGAATGCTCGTTTGATCACAACAGTAAAATCCTTGTGTGTTGACAATTTAGTCAAGTACAATTATATGTTCAATACACTGATCTGTTGAATTTAGGAGCAAATGATATCAAAATTTTCCAAAAACCATCCCGATGATATATGGTCCATTCACACAACTTCACCACTTTATAAAAATCCCTAAAATGTGCCACAATTTCAGATAATCGTTCAAAATCGCATATTAACACCTTTAACAGATGTTTGACAAAATTTCACAATCAATACAACACACTGTCTTGCCATGGTTTTCAAAATTTCCCTCATTTAAATGCATCCAAATAATGCAATAAAGTCCTGAGTTTTTCATTGTATACAGTAATAACACAAAATAATTTAACATTGTCATTAAGTCAGTGACAGCAGCTGTGTAATGCAACAACGCAGAAGCTGCGTTCAACATAATTGATCAAGAAAATGATACTGAAAGGTGTTTCATAATAAAGAAATTGATGGATTACACAAATCTGTAATGATACAACAGTTTCTTGATTAGAGATAACAAAACAACAGTTTCCTTAATAAAGATAACAAAACAACAGTTTCTGTAATAAAGATACCAAACAACAGTTTTCTTAATAAAGATAACAAAACAACAGTTTCTGTAATAAAGATACCAAGCAACAGTTTTCTTAATAAAGATAACAAAACAACAGTTTCTGTAATAAAGATACCAAACAACAGTTTTCTTAATAAAGATAACAAAACAACAGTTTCCTTAATATAAATATAACAAAACAACAGTTCCCTTTATAAAGATAACGAAACAACAGTTGACTTATTTTAAAAGCTGCATATAGTTCTATGTTACTCTTATGTAGCCTACATTTTTGTATTCATCAAAAGTTTAAAATTCCGACTTCTTTAGTACAAGGTTACCTTTTGTTTTCATCAAAATAATTTGATTTGAACTGATTTGTAAGTCTTTAGATCGGATAACCTACAAAGTGCAAACACTTTTCCAGTAGGGTCCTTACCTCAGCAGACTCCAGAGAGAGCTATGAGATAAAAGGGAATCCAGGAACCAGTCCCTAACTCTTACTGAAAAATAAGTCCCCTTGGTTCTTTTAGATGCCCAGTGTATAGTGCGAAGATTACCTGGGTTTCATGCCAGTATACCTCTAGGTAGGTGTCTCTTAAAAATCTCACGGGTGTTACACAGGATCAAACCTCAGGAGTGACAGTCAGTGGGCTAACCAACTGAGCTATCGCACCACCTTAATAATTTATTTACCAGTTGCAAAGATATATAACTTTACACTTTAGCTGTTATGCTTGCAGAAATTTTTCTACCTGGCAAGATTGTGATGAAAATATGCAGATGCATTCTGTCAACATATTGGGGAAAGCCTACAAGAGCTACACTGTAAAAATTATGTACCAACTACGACTGGCATGTATTTAAGTATAGAAAGATATAACGAAAAATCATCAAATACTTTTTACGTCATGGGCGCAACGGGGACATTTGTTGTCACCCATCGTTACTATAAACAAATGTCCAACATGACCCACCCTGATATAATCAAACTCTCCATCCCTCATTCTTAAATGAAATCAGAAATGTATGAAACTGGACTTTTTAAGGTTAAACACTGTGCTGTTCAAAAGAAGTCAAGTAATAATAAATCATTCTATATCGTACATAATCTTGGACAGTTTGTTTGTATTATATGATACCTTTATAATTCAAGAAGGTATAAAAATGTGTCATATATATTGTTTTATATATTTATAGACTCATAAATTAACATTTATAAATCATGTCAACAACTGACCTTAAAACTTTTCAAGTTTGTTTGATTTGTGTAAGTGCCAGAAATTGTATATGATGGTCATTTAACTGATGGCGGCTACCTGGTTTGTTTGTTTGTTGGTTTGGTTTTATGGCGCACCAATGCAGCTTGTATAGGTCATATTGCGCCAAAACAGCCCACTAGGTTATTAAACTTCTTTTCAGAGTTCTGTCTCAAATCTCAGAATTTTCATTGGTCAGTGTACATTTTGTGGCCGTTTCTGACCAATCAAATACCTGAGATCTGAGTTTGAGCTTGGAGAATTTCTTTATAACCTTGGACCCAGGAAACATGATTTTGGCCAACCTTTGATGAAACAAACTGTAAAGCAACAACAGGGATCACCTGCTTAAGCTATGAGATGCAAAGACTACAGTTTAGTGAGTTATACGAACCAATGTAGTCGCCTCTTATGATCACGAAGGAATACGCAGTGGCTGAAATTCTTATGCCTCAACTACTGAAGGCAACCCCTTAGCCACAAAGGGACAGCAACCTTGAACCAGCATATATTACTGGACAAATGACCAGTACTGATCATCTGTTCTTCATAAAAGAGAAAGTAGTAATTTTTCCTGTGGATGAGGAAGAGAGGTGGCCTTAGATGGTAAAGGTGTCTGCCACTCAACCCAGAAATCATAATGTTCGAGTCTCACAGTCACCACCACGTTTCCTCGCGTAACACCAGTACTACTTAGTTAAAAAAATGCAAAATGATTCAAATATAAGCTTAACATTTTCAACAGGTTTGGGCAGTGCTTTGTGATAAACACAAACATACTTTATTGTCAATTTTTTACGCTGTTAAACTATCAAATAGAAAGTATCAAGATATCCAATTAATTCAAAAAAAAATTCTAATCAGCGTGATTTCTAATTTATAAGCTTGATCTGTTCAGTACTTTAATGCTAAAAAAACAACCCCAAAAGATTACTGAATATAAAACCAATTAAGATCAAAATTCATTTTTTTCACTTTTAAGTGTTTATAATTTTTATAATTACCCACAAGCAAACTGACATAGGAGATGGGCCGTATTTTTTTTTGCCTTCCTTCACAAATCTATCTGCTAAATACATACCTGGGGCTGATTCAGACTTGATTTATTTGAAATCTAATCATGCTGGATAAATTAAGAATACCATTAGTTAGGGATGGCTCCACAGGTCTATCAGATAATGATCAAGTTTCATTGCAAATCAATGAATTATTGTTACTTAGGGAGTCACTGACACTTTTAATAGAACACTTTTAAATCTCTGCACTAATTAAAGGTCATCACGCAGAAAAATATATTATAATTAGCCAAGAGAAGATGACAAAACCGTCAAACAAGAGCTGTCGGTTGGACAGCAACGCTCGACTATTCTTAGTGCTTGATAGTAAAAAAAATGCTTGATACAGTTACCTCCTCCTGTTTACAGGTTGGGGTCATGATGGTGAACAAGTGTGCAAAGTTTCAAAGCCATATGTCAATGGACTTTGAAAATATTTGAACTATTACAAAAACTTTAACGTAAATTCTAAGTCGAAAAAGGGGCATAATTCTGTCAAAATGCTTGATAGAGTTACCTCCTCCTGTTTACAGGTTGGAATCATGATGGTGAACAAGTGTGCAAAGTTTCAAAGCCATATGTCAATGGACTTTGAAAATATTTGAACTATTACAAAAACTTTAACGTAAATTCTAAGTCGAAAAAGGGGCATAATTCTGTCAAAATGCTTGATAGAGTTACCTCCTCCTGTCTACAGGTTGGGGTTATGATGGTGAACAAGTGTGCAAAGTTTCAAAGCCATATGTCTATGGACTTTGAAAATATTTGAACTATTACAAAAACTTTAACGTAAATTCTAAGTCGAAAAAGGGGCATAATTCAGTCAAAATGCTTGATAGAGTTACCTCCTCCTGTCTACAGGTTGGGGTCATGATGGTGAACAAGTGTGCAAAGTTTCAAAGCCATATGTCAATGGACTTTGAAAATATTTGAACTATTACAAAAACTTTAACATAAGCGCCGACGCTCGGGTGACTGCAATAGCTCTACTTATTCTTATCGAATAGTCGAGCTAAAAATGGTAAGGATTAAGTTTTTTCGTGACACAGTTTCTTTCATAGTATAGATTTACATACCTAAAATTATCAATATTATCGAGTCAGCAAGCATGCTACAGTGTTACAACTGGGTCGGCATTTTACATATCCTAATAATTAAGGGTGCAAAATTAATGTACTCAGTATATTATATACTTGTAACTGTCAAGAGATAACTGGGGTTATGCAGGCTTGAACTCACACTACCAGTATTTTTTAGGTGTTGCAGGGGTGGAGATTGATGGTGAAGAGTGACTTAAGCCATAGTGACACTGAAAAGGTCAGCATGTAGCTTACTTAAAGCTAATAGCTTCTTTTTTTATTTGGATTTTTTTATTCATTTATTTATTTATTTTTTTATGCTATCTCGCAGCCGGTACATATATCAGCATTTATATGCAGTTTCAAGTTTTAATTTTAAGGTGCTAATCTTTACTGATACATGAAACAAGATCTTATCTGTGAACAACTGGTATGCTATAATGAGAGAAAATTACTTAGTATTTTAATATTTTACATATTTCACATTCCAAAGTAGACAAAAAATAAACATATTTCAAAAATTTATAGAAATACTTAAAAGGGAATTTCAAATCATGGTTAAAATGCATGAATTTTCAAAGATGTAACACTTCGGTGAAATCATAAAATATATATGTTACGATTTACCCAGCGTAAATTAACTTTAATGAATGAAAATTTCCAACAATCTTTAAACATGATCGAATATACCAAGTTTAAACCAATTATATAACTTTTTCTACAAATAATGGGGTAGGAAATAAAATTTAGAAAAGTGTTAATTGTCAAGCATACGTATCAAGTGAATCAACAATTTTTTTTTTTTAAACGATTTCAAACCTTTATTGTAAATTAAACGTTACTGATTGTAACCTTAAACAAAACGCACACACATATTTAAATGTCATTTTAACAGAGGTGCACTGACCTACAGAACCATGAAAGATATGGGAAAACCACAATTACTCCAGTTTTGGAAGTATCTTACAGAAATATATACCGATCACATTTCCAATTTGAAGTTTTCCACTTGAACCAGTTTCTATAAAGTTACCACAATTACTGTACGATGCCTCGACCTTAGCGAACCCTTCGCGAAGTAACGAAACAAGAGATCAGTACACAGATCCTTGCAAGGAAAAGTAAAAGTACACAAGATAAAAATATACTGTATTTTGCTATCTAAGCAAAGAACATATAACATGCAACGATCTACCTTGTATGACAGGTGTTCAGTATATCATATACCGTCATCGAGCCACTCATGACACGATAAATCAGAAAGTGTAAGCTTATTCCGAGTGAAAAATGTTTACTAATACCTAGTTTAGTAACTGTATGATGCATTTAATACAGGAAGGTTTAAAATAAATCAGAACGTCAAAAATATTAAAGGGATCATAATCTTGGCAAGCTATAATGGGAATGACAGCCAAATCCCCTTCTGCAGCGGACATGATGTGTACTTCTTGACCTTTAATAAACCATGACCTTGATGTTGTACTATGCATATCATAAGCACATTTGCTCATCAAAAGTCAAGTTTCAATAGTTTAAAAAGAACGGACAGGAAAATGTGGACTTTAATACTTGACCTTTAAGTGTGATCTTAACAGTTGACAGACGGAGGCCATTTCTATAATCCCCTCCCCGCTTGACGGAAGGGGATTAATAAATATACTGTTTACAACTAAAATATGGATGTTTTCATTGATACATCAAGGGCCTCTGTTCACATTGGGACAGAGGGACAAATCTATATGCTCCCCCATCCTCTTAAAGTAAAATTTCAAGCTTACCTCTCAATTAAGATAAATCCTTCTATTACGAAATATGTCACTTTGCAGGAATCATCACATTATTCTGTTACTGGTACCTGAAAAAACAGGACACACATATTTTATAATATTTCACTAAAATGCTGTTGTGTCTACAAATAGGACAGCAATCATGATAAAATTTATAGACCATATATTCTCAAATATACATTTTTTCTTAATAATCGCACTCCCTACTCCCAATATGGACTAAAATGAAAAAGAAAACTGACGATATTCTTTTCTTTTTTTTCTTTTTTTAAATTGTATAAAAATGTAAAGCCAAAGCCCACCCTACCCCCACCTCTGTATCCCAAGGTCATTTTGTTTATAAGAGCACATAGTTAAGTCTGTAACACTATTATTCAGCTATACATGCAAGCTTTATTCATGTATTTGCTATTATTCTTTCTATCCCATGCCACTAACATTCTGTAAGAGGAATTTCCACACATTACTTGCAAACATTATATACACTCTCAATAATCTTTCCACACTTGCAATTCCACAAAATAATCTTTACATTACCTTAAATGTCTAAAATGTAACCATTTCAGTTGCTTGTAAGTTGTAATACATAGTAATAATAATTCCCTGATGACAGACACAGATACTGATAATTTTCAACAAATCAAATTAAATAAATATTTAAGTTACATCAACCTTATACAGAGCACTATATATCCATGTTAAAAATCCATGAACGTAAGTTTTCTTTCACAATATTTTTTTTCATTCATCGAGCATAAACATAATTCATATTTGCATTATAACATCTCCGTAAACAATTATACACATGTACATATACCCCCGTACATATATATCATACTTTCTATCACCCAGGTATGTTATCTCCGCAACGATCTAGATTTTATTTCTTTAACCATTATGTAAATAAATATACACACATATATATAAATATATCTGCAATACCTATATAAATGTATATATTATATCAAACATATCTTTTCGCACACAAAGTGTCCGACCAAAGACCGTGTCCGTGAATAATATTATTTTATAATGTACGTAAATCGTCGACATTCCTTCATGTATTATGACAAATGATCATAATGTACTTATTTAACAATATATACAATAGCATGGATCACAGGTAGATTTATCCACAAACAGTCAATAAATCATTTCTACAGATGTCAGCTAATTCATCATAATGCCGAATATAATTACTGATTTGAATGTTACAGAGCATAAATACTGACTAAATTATCTCCCCTTAATCACAGCAGTTTTCACTCCAGGTTGTCATAATCACTTTTTTGCCCAATCATGATGATTTAGAAAATTATAAGAGACAAAATGAAGTCAACTAAGTAAGTTTACAGACTCTGCATACTTATTTAATAATATTGTTACATTTTTTCTTTTTTTATTAAGGGGATGTGAAGCGATTGGGGGTATGGGGTGGATGGTGTGGATGGTGTGGATTTTAGATTTTTCCAGAACAAAGTCAATACAATTAAAAAAGTTCATCATAAAAACTGCAATAAATCAAAATATTAAAATACTTTTAACCAGTAATATTAGCATTATTTCATGTATAAATTTTTTCTTTCAGTTGTAACCTTGGTATTTTTAAAATGCTTTTTTCCCCCTGCACTACAAAAGAATCTGACATTTTCATTCACAGAGTCTGAATGAATAAATGCTATAATTTGTATTCATTGAATAATTCTCTGCAAAAAACATATTCGTTTAATATAATAATTCTATAATGAATCATACACATCACGGAAACACTGGCACTTCCCTTATTCTAGTAGTATTAAAAATATATTAAAAGGTGGGCAGTGATGGTGTTGGTAGTTTTCACTCCAGATCACGACAGTAAGTCACATTGAATTTACCAGAGCACAGTTCAACCACCGCATCGTTCCTGGGCAGGCTGTCAAGCAGTCTACCAGTACTTAAGTTGCCTTCACTTTTGCAAGGAACTGAAACTGAGCAGAGATACAGTGCGAATGACCGTAGAAAGGATTTCATGATCAATCACAACGAAAGTGTCCTCCACCCTCCAGAAATCAAACCCGGGTTGCCCGATTCACAATCCAACGTTCTACCTATTGAGCTAACCAGACGGCTTAGGTGGGCAGTGATTACAGATTAATCAGTTTTATAGTGTTAAACTCTTATTATATATTTCTTCGTATAAAACTTTGTTTTCCCATAAATATGGAGGTGTGCACTTTTAATAAACACTAAGGTCACATTACTGTTATATTGTAATGTGTACATGTTTAACTTTGTATGTCTACAACTTACACAGTGACCTCCACTAAAATATGAAGCATTCCCAGGGGTCAAGATTGTCTGTTTCTTTTCAAATTGTGAATTGGAAGGTCTCAATAATAATGTTGCCTTAAATAATTGATATTGCTGTCTCGTGCATTTTTTTTAAAAGAAATGTCTTCTTTTTTTCCTATTCATTATTTGATATTTCTGTCTTGTGGATTAAACTTTTCATAAATACAAATTTTTTACATCCCTTAAGATAAAGATGAATATGCATGGAAAATAACAACAAATTTTCATTTACAATGTATGTATATTACATTCAAAAACAGTAAGCCCAAGCTCAATGCTATGCAAGAAATCTTGAATGTTAACATCAATTCACTCCATAATCAAAACACACAGCGCCTTCAACTCACTTTCTTTAAATAAGTTTTAACATTCAACCATCCTGAAATTACTAAAAACAGGGTGTTGCCAAAGTGCAACTTAAACACTTGATCTTTTAAATATATAAAACTTTCATTCAAGGAAAAGATTTCCTGCCTTAAAATAGGTCAGCATTTGACACAAAAGCCAGTAACCCTTGCATGAGACTGCCAATGGGTACATTACAGAAATATATGGAACATTAATTTACAGAAATGTCAATATGGCACCAAAACAAACAAACAAACAAATCCAACTAAATAATCAAACAAAATCTCAAATAATGGTAACACCTATATATTACAGGTAATGAATAAGAAAATTCTGTAAAGTTTGAGGAGGCTCTGCAACTAATGATATAAATCATAAAACTCACCATATGTTATCCCCATTAAACCCTGCCCTGGGACCAGACCTATAGACTAGTTCTACATACTGAAGCAATAAATAGCCACAGGTGGTCACAGGTTAATGAGGGAACTAACACTAAATAGTCCCCATGACTCAGCAAAAAATCTCTTCTCAATCAATAGGAGCTTGCAGATCAACAATCTTCTAATGAGGCAGAACATTTTAACAGGAAGTTGTGCCTTTGGATATTTTGACTGGCATCATTTGTGTTGTCTTGTGAATTATGATACCTGAAGAATGTGGCCAGTGGCATAATGCATTCAAAGGCTTCAAAGCGGGCTCTTACTGAACATCTAGGTCAAAATGGCTACATACAGTACATGATCACATTCTCCTGATTCCTTATTTTGGCTGCAAAGGTAAATTTATGACTTTTTTATGTCCCAAAAATAGCAATTAATGCTAACTGCACATTTGCACAACACAAAGAATCCTTATCAAGACAAACAAAATTTGAAACAGAAACTATTGTATTTAAATCAAAAACAAATAAACATCTGATTGGCTGTCATCCAGAATTAACATTTACCTCAACCAATGAAATTGTATTTTGTATAGTTTTATTTTTCAAAATTACTCAATGACAAAGCTGCTTCTAGTTATGCCTTGTAAGAATGTATCCAAAAATAAAACTTCATGAGCTAAAAACTTGATGTGTAAGAACACTCAGTAAACATGAATCTAGAATGTCTTGAAGGATCAACTAATTATTTTCTAGAAGAAAATACATTAGATCTTGTGTAAACAAATATACATGCCACAACTAAGATATGGTAATAACATCTGCTGGTAGAAAACCTGGGGATATAGAATCTCCCTGATCAAACATAAACAAATTTATATATAATCCAAACATGTATAACTACATTAATAAACAGTTGCCTCATGAAAAAGCTGCACTGTTTGGAATTGATTAGTCCCTGAGACCATGGGATACTTTACCATAAATCACATTCAGTTTGTACAAACTGGGAATTAATGTATTAACCAGCATGAGTTATAGAGTATTTGGAAGGGAAGAAGTTTCAAAGTAAATGAGCCTCTACTTTCAAATGAAAGCTATGACCTAGTGGTGACCTTGACCTTTGACCCAATGACCTCTATGCTCAGTAGACCTCATCAGGTGCATGTGACGATTGTGAGCTTTGGAGACTGTAGGTATAAGAACTTCTGTGTTATGGTCAAGGCAAAAGTTTTTGGACCAAAGACAGCCAGAAAAAGTTATCTATCCATCAGGGGGCTGGAAGAATGGCAGTGTGACAACAAACTTAGCATTTAAATGCTATTTGCATGTATAGGAAGAAGAAAAACTTATATATCCTAGGAATGCACTTTCAATATCAACTTGCCCTGCTTTGAGTTTAAATTGTCATTTAAAAGGGTTTTAATAGTTCAGCTGAGTTTACAATCGAGTCAAATCAGGTAATACTAGGAAGGTTTCAGACCACATTTTCATAAATTACTGGATGCATAGGATGTAGCATAATCAATTATTAACATATAATCAGCAATTATCCAGGGGTTACTTGAGCATGCTAATAATCTGATGGTCACTTTCAGTATGCTTATCATCTCAAGATCACTTTAGCATGCCTATTATTACATAGGGGTCACTCCAGAATGCTATATATCTAAAAGGTCACTTTGGCATGTCTATAATTACAAAGGGAACATTCTAGTATGCTTAGTATCTCATTGTCACTTATCTATTTATCTAAAGGTCACCTTACAATGTTTCTTATTGCACATGCAGCCATCAGATCCCCCTCATCATGTCATGGAATGTGTTTTTACATGTTACAGACCAAATGCTTTTCATCACAGGATGTTGCTTTACCAGTTACAAGAATGTTTGTACAATAATGAGATGAGAGAAAATTTCTACCATGCAACACATCTATCAATAGTATCATGATGTTTGAACAGTGTAGACATGTAAAGATATTGAGGGCTGGTCAGAAATTGCATACACAGGTTGATCAGGAAACAGTCAAGCAGTCAAGGGTTGATCAAAAAGCAGTCAAGGGTTCATCAGAAAGAAGTTGAGGGTTGATCAGAAAACAGTCGAGGGTTGATCAGGAAACAGTCAACCAGTCGAGGGTTGATCAAAAAGCAGTTGAGGGTTGGTCAAGAAACAGCTAAGGGTTGTTCAGAAGACAGTCGAGGTTGATCAGAAAACAGTTATGGATTGATAAAAAAAAAAAACAGTTGAGGGTTGATAAGATAACAGTCGAGGGCTGATTAAAAAATAGTCGAGGGCTGATAGAAACACTCCTGGATTGTTCGGGCTAACAAGAAAACAGACGAGAGCTGATCAGAAACATTCTAGTGTTATTCAGAAAACAGCCGACAGTTGGTCAGAAACATTCCAGGGTTGTTCAGAAAACATTCAAGGATTGATCAGGGTACAGTCTAGGATTAATAAGAAAACAAATAAGGGTTGATCAGAAAACAGTCAAGAGCTGATCAGAAAACAGTTGAGGATTGATCAGAAAACACTTACAAAGAAATTTTCGAAGCTAAAACTCAGATCTCCGGTATTGATTGGTCAAAAACCGACACAGAATGTACACTGACCAATAATAATCCTGAGATTTGATTAAGTACAGGAAAAATATTGATAAACTCAAGGTCAGTTGTTACTCTTTTAAATCTGTTATTGTCAAACAGCTTATATACATATGATAATTTACAGCATTTTTTTTCTTTGCCTATAATTACAGATTTTCCTGGCAACAGCTAAAATAATAAACATCAATCCACGCTTAATCCAGGTGTTATGTTAATTTTACAGTTTTGCAACTGGAGAAAAAATATCCCAGTTGAGAAATTTCTTCAACTGATGTCTATAAAAAATACAAACACACACACATTTCTTGTGTTCCTTATGTTTTGCCATGTCTATGGTAACATTGTTATGTTACTGGAGCATACAGTAATCATAGGTGACATAAGAAATACTCAAGGATATTAACATGTTTTAGCTCCTCCCTCTGACTTGGCGTATTTAATGAACATGTCATATTTTTAATCAAAATTGTATACAATGTTCAGCTTTTTTATGTTTGATTAAGTTCTTAGGCTACACAAATCTTTTAAAGGGTTATAAATGGTTGTTCAAGCTTTACTGGTGGAGGAAACACTCCAAAAATATTGCTTTCAGAATTATACCTCTTGTCTTGTCATGATAGGCAAGTTTTCTAAGTTTCATGTTGATCATACCTTTTTTAATTTTTTGAGTCATGATCTTTATTAAAGTGTTTGCCAAAAACGATGACAACTCAGCAACAGAAGAGCTAAAAAAGGAAATATACCAATTTTGCAGCAATACCAGTATCAGAATAACAAATCCTAAGTTTCAGACCTCTAAACAACATGAAAAACATAAATAAACAACAGAAACTCTTGTTTTTTCTAGACAACACATTTCCCTTGAGAATGTCTCCGGCTTTATTTAACTTAACAACCCACATGTTTGATACATCATAGCCAGGCAACTGTTTGACAATCCCTGCTTAGGACAAGAATTCCGATATCAACCATGCTGTCATAATGATCCACTGTACTCACAGGATCATTTCCCAGCTTTTAATCAAGTGGAGATATAAATCCAAAAACAAATAACAGTCAAGGTGCTCCAATAATTCAAACAAAAATATAGTTTAGTAACAATGGAATTCTTTGTTACTGTAGCTAAAGCCGATATGATCATTTTGATTTAAAGTGTACAGCTAATGTCTTGCATGATTTTTATACCAGAAAGTGCTATATTAGTATCCAATTAACTATAATCACATGCTACTTGAACTCTAGAGTGGGGGATAGAGGGTTACAGGTTCGAGTTACTTTGACCCGAAAAAAGGTCAGAATTGCACCTTTAACCATCAGACAAAGTTCCTTGATGACCCCTTTTCCCTTTACCTCAGAACTTTATCCCAGAAAATGGCAGCCCCTTTATAATTACAGACCTTCTGCAAACCTAGCTGGACAGCTTCCTCACAGAAAGAATATGTCTAGTGAAAGATTCAAACCCACAGCAGTGTGCTGTAAATGATTTGAAGCCACCAATCTTACCCCAAATTAGTCCTAAACATCCCTACAAAGTGTTGACATAATGTACCAACTGGCTTCACATTGAGCACTTTGGAACACTTTTTTATTGCAGCACACAAGGAATTCTAATCATGTTCCATCTCCAGGAAACAACTCAATGACTTCACCTTAACATAAAACACACACATGCACACACAAACCTGTGGGGTTTCTTTACTTCCTAGCTTCTTTAAACACACTAAAACATCCACCTTGAGGTACTTATCAGTATTTATCATAACACTTCAGATGTTAAAGAATCCATGTTGATACAACATCAAATTCAATCTTCAGCTATCATACCAAACCAAGAAGTGGCCCTCTAGAGTTTAATTCCTCAAATTAACACCATATCATCACTTAATCAAATTCACACTAAAGTATTGGCCTATCAATTGTAACACTAAGGAGATAATTTAATTAAAATGATAACAGCCTAGAGGCATCAGGGTCAAGTGGTCAGTAGATTATATTTAACTTCTATCTATCTCCCATAGGCTAAGTTCAATACTCTCTGGACAATGAATACAGATACTCACGTAAAATCTGATCCTCTAATATCAAACCTGAAAAAGTAATTTCTTAACTCTTTTGGCCAATTGATACTTTCTAATATAAATTTGAAATTAAAACGAAAACAAAACTTTCAAAACTACTTATTTGATAAATCAATATAAAGCAAGCATCTGTCACATATGTCCCCTGCAGAAAAATTCTGTAGCTAATAATCTGCTATACAAATAGAAGAGATGTTTTATACTCAAATTTAGGAATTTTTAAAGATCCTGTATGTTTTGTGACTGATATTGTTAGTGTTCGTATACCACACCTGCAAAACATTATATATACATGTATATAATTATGCAAATAAAACAATTTTCAAACACCTAAGAATATGTAAAATGTGTACTGCAAATATTTATGCACATTATATTTAATCAATAAATTATATGCATTCATTTCTTAATGGAAACTTTGGCTAAGAATTTATAGAAAATAAATTTCTAATTACCTCCCTTTATTTACATGAAATTTTAAATTCGGTAATATCTTTATAAATAATGCTTATTGGAACTTAAAATATGAACAAATCTTAATTTGAGCATCATATCTTTGAAATAAAACCATGAAAAAAATGTGTTACAGGATCTTTAACCACAGTGAGCTATAAACACAATTTAATCTGAGCTCTTGTCACCTCTTTACCTTAGCTACTCTCACCTTATAACTAGAGCTTTTGTCATTAACCTGAGCTCTTGTTAACTCTAATCACTGAGTCCTATCATCTCTTTACCTTAGCTCTCTCACCTTTAAAATAGAGCTCTTGTCTTTAACCCGAGTTCTTGTCAACTCTATCCATTGAGTTCTGTTATTACTTTACCCGAGCTCTTGAGCTCCTGTCACCTCATAACTAGAGCTCTTATCACCTCTTTTTCTGAGCTCTTAGCAATCTATAAACCTTGATTCTTGTTACCTCTTTTTTCCGAGCTTTGTCAACTTTTGAACCGAGCTCTTAATAGAGCTTGTCACTTCTTCATGAATTATGGGCTCTGTCTCAACTTATCTGTGTCGGGGAATCGATTCATTGCTCATTAGTAAAGGACATTGTTACTTTCGCTTGCAAGCTGCACACAAAGCCAAATTCTGCTAATGTGTTTGCATCTTTTCAGTTACAAATCTAAAATATTCTCTAAAACAGGTCTTCCTGCACTTTTACTAAGCAATGTTACCTCATAACTTAAACTATTTTGACTCTGGAGTCGTTAAGACTTTCAACACATTAATTTCTGCCAACAAAGTATTGAAAGAACATAGTACAATGGAAGATTTTACATACCTATTTCCTATGTAACATCCCTCTGACTTGTCAAAATTTAATCCAAATATTATGCACACCGAACTTTTATCAACACTTGGTCACAACTTCTCCACAAGTGAACTCACATAATCCACTAATAATGCTTGAATACCAGCAGCCTGCTCGAAAGAACAAAAACAAAATATCACTGTTACAGCTAAAACGTGACTATCAAACCCAAAACATCCTATGTTTTTCACATTAATTATAGAAAAAAATAAGCAGAACATACAAACAAATCCAGAATTGTTTTCTCAAAATTTGCAATTTAACCTGGTGTACTGCACAACTTACAACATTAAATCTTGATGTTTTGCAAAAGGAAACAACAATTGTTAACACAAAGAACTAGGGGTCCATCTGTTAGGATAGTGTTTCACATATCCTGACAGGGTTAATTAATCAGCCTCCACAAGTGGGTTACATAACTTTTCCGAATATTTCTAATTATTTCTGGTCTGTTATCTAGCGACAGCTGCAGGCAGTAATATATTCCCTCTCATTCTCCCTACAGCAACTTGTGCAGTATTTCACTGTACATGTGTCTATTGTTTCTGAATTTCTTTCATTTTCAACATGGTAGCAACACTAATCAAAGCACTGAAAGCACTGGAGGGTCAATTGTGTTGACATTATAATTAAAAACACTTAAAAGTTGACATGTGGGTTTTGGACTGATTTTTTTCCTCTAGATTGAAGTAAAGTACATAATTGTGTATCTTGTCTCCTTTGTTCAATTTTACATACATGTGTTTGTATTACAAGACTACTACTATACCCTATCATACAAAAGTTGTAATTTCATATCGTAACCTTAGTGCAGTAACGGGTTAAGTCCTTCTAAACTTAATATGAGTTAATCATTTATTGCACTAAAGTGATGATATATAGACTAAATGTATTACAGGCGTCAGAGATTTCAAGTGTTATAAAGTGAGCCCACCTTTTACCTGAATTTCTTAAATGGACTTGTCCTGGTTCCATTTCTGACACTGTCTATTAACAGTTTTGGGGATATCAAGATGAAAATAATATGAAGCCTGGTCATGCAGACTGCAAGGATATGCTAGAGCTTGGTCACACTACAAAGAAGTACAGGCTGGCTAATGGCTCTATACTGATGACAAAGACATTGGCTCCAGCAGAATAAATGATTATTTATATCTTAAATCATGAAATGATAATAAATGTACAGTATTCTTTTCATCACATACCGATTACCCCCATATGGTTCAAAGAAGTATACCCCTAGGCCTTATTATGTCTTTGGTACCCAAGGTTCATACATAATATCTTTCTTAGAGATTCAGATCTATAATTTTGCACTTACAAATCTCAGCAACAAGGAAACCATCACCTTGTTAAATCAAAGAAAGAGATATAAAAAACCTTCAATGTGAAGATTTTAACAGCTGCCCTGAAACATAAAGACATGGCGCATGGGGGTATTACCTTAGTTTTATTTTTTTTGCATTATAACCAACTATAACATGTGCTTATATCATATGTTATAACAGCTGTCAACCACCAATCAGATAACAGTCACATATATCTTATCAACAATCTACTGTACATGTATTGCTACTCTATGGTTATCTTTCTGAAAAATTCCATAAACCCTTACTGATCCATGAAAAACATTTTTTTTTGGGAGAATTTTCAGAAATTTTTTATTTCTTATAATAAATGCTGCAAATTTTAGAGTCTACTATCTTAGAACTTTTCTTCAGCCTCAACAAGTCAGATATAGTGTCAGCATTAGGTAATAAGTTCAAACCTCTGACTGTGCCGTCAGTTCTCGATACCAATTTCATGGATGACTTTAACCCTTTGTTTGCTAGCTTCAACAGGTTCTTTCTATGCCACCAGTGCAGACCAAGATCTGCCGGCAGTGCCAAATCAACTTTTCCTTTTGGCCTTACTGAAAAACTGACAGGTCCATATGAGATATTTAGAGTGGTATTGGTTATAAGCTATAAGGGCCTCTTCCAAAATCCACTAAAATGTCCCCTTGCTTACCTGTATCAAAGCATTGCAAATTCCAGACTACTTTTATTTCACTATAGATCTGTTTATGTGCATATTCTCAATGGAAAATTTGAATCTCTTTTTTTTTCAAGCTATAAACTTGAAGGTGTCAAAAAAATTACCAAACAATGACTGTAAAACACTAAAACTCCATAAATTTGCTGTGAACCATTCTTTTTTACCCACACCACTAAAGAAATTCCAAAAGAGTAAACCATAACCTATTTCCAAAAAGGTCACAAGACAGAAAAAAGTCCTTATAAAACCACAGAAAAATCCTCAAAATTGTTTACATTGCAGTAACATGAACATGGTCAAGTCCATTTTCCATCTTATTTTCCAGGCAGGTGAATTATACACAGGTGAAAGATTTAACTTAACTTTAAAATCAAGATCAACAATTTCCAAATTTAATTCATTATACCAATTCCCATCTTTATTCTTTTTTTATTACATTTTGTATTTCTATATATGCAACAATTAATATGCAACAGAAATATGGATTGATACACTTGAAGCATGAAATCTGTGCAATATAATGCATAAAAGCTTCAAATTGACTCAGCCGGAATTCTTCAAATTAAGTATGCATATCCTGTCAATTCAATTTCAATAGAGCAGAAAACATTATTACTCATAGTAAATGAAAAGTGTCTTTAATCAAGTGATACTATGAGCAATTGATGTTAAACTGAAGTCACTTTTTTGGTTTTATATTTATTACTGTCGTTATCACCATTATCATCATTATTATCTAAGGGTGTAACGGTTTACCGGTATACCGATATATTGCAATATGAAAAAATAAATTTCGTACCGCGGTACGATTTTTGGAAAACCGGTATTTTATAAAAATCATAATTTTCAATTAATTGCCTTCTAATTTTGTACAAATTTCACATAAAATCTTTAATTGGCGAATTTTGTTGGCGCCAACGTAAGATAAAAGTATCCGACAACTAGTACACTTAAAAGTCAATAAGCGGCCGCATAATTTACATAAGCGGCCCAGATGTGAAAGGTCACACGCGACTAGTTTTGTTTATCAAATTGTGTGACACTTTACTTTCTATTTATTCCTTACATTTTTATTAAGTTTCTACTAAAAATATATACATATAATAATAATATATAAATGTTACTCCATCTTTACATCAAAACATATACACGACAATACGTATTGCAATATATTGCAATACGCTTCAGCAAAATGGCAATATATTGCAATACGGTTTTTGCTGTATTGTTACACCCCTATTATTATCATCATCATTTATCATCTTCATCTCACCATTATCATCATCTCCCCTTATATCATCAACAGCATCATTATTACATTAATTTCATTATTATTTATATAATTATTATTCTCATTATTTTAATCATCATCATTTTTAATATTTACATTTTTGTATCATTATCATTAGTTATAATCATTTTTTATCATTTCCTCAAAGGTACCAATTTACCAATTCAATGTACATGTATATAAAATTAATTAAAGAAATGTGTTAAAGTAAAAATTTTACATTTTCTTCAATCGGAGCAAAATAAAAATTATTACTTTTACATGCAAATCTTCTTAATTTATTTACAACCTCTCTTCCAAATGGCATGTTTTGCTTCCCTTTCTTACTGGAAAAAAAAAATCTGCAAATAAAATTACCTTCAATTCATAAATGTTTCTGTTTACTTGATTTACAGAATATCCAGATGTATTTCCTACCCTTAAAATTAAATCCACACAAGACACTTCCTCAACCTACCACTACAAAAATTCCACAGTATTTAATAATTTCACAAGTACACACACTCACAATTTTTTTTGGAAAGGAGAAAAAACCTGCCAAAGGTAAAGCTTCTGCCAAACTGATCAAGTACACAAAGATGCTTGATGGATAGAAGCTAATGGCAGCTTGGAGCTATAAATAGATTCATTAAGTGTTCAGATGGAGAGATAAAATTTCGGATTATTTTTCCTACTGTTTTATTAGACCTGCTTCCCGGATGATAAAGTTAGATATTTGTTTTTATGTTTTTGATGTGCCAATTGCATTCTAGAGAATGATGCTGCTCTACTTCTGAAGCTGTTCTAATATGTTTGCACCCTATTTTTATGTTCCTACCTCAATAAAAGCATCAACAAGTGGGCACAACATGACTTTACATTTGACCAATGTCTGGAAGTGGAAGGAATATTTCCAGATAAGCACACATTACTTGCCATGAATTCCGAAGGAGAACTGTAACTTATTGATAGTACAAAATTTCTAAGGAAAGAAAATTAATGATTATTCTTAATTTTAAACAGATATAATTATTCGAAGATCTCAGGATGATCAACTTGTTCTAACATAAATGACTGTTCTAAATTCGACCCTGTCTTAGAGTCAACACCACATCTGTTTTTACATCCCAACCAAGTTCCCTTTAGGTGTCTGTAAGATTTTGCTCCTGTAAATTTCAATTTAATTTAACATGCTACATGTATAAAGCAATTCATAATATCAGGCTTTAGATACTTTCTACACTATCTGAAGACAGAGAGACTTGGGGGGAAAAAACAACACAATTTATATATTAAAGCCCAGTCTTTAGAAGATTAAAACTTTATCCTACATGTGGAATTTATTAGCATCATCAGGAAACTTGAAGATTTGAAGATGGTAGGGGGGGGGGGGGAAGCTTGCTTTATTACAAAACTCTTTTTTAATATCATAGATCAAGTCTTATCATTGGAAAATATCAATGTTGCCAGTATCCTGCTAGCAATATGATAAACCACAAATTCTAGAACTTTTTTGAAGTTTTAATGGAAAAGATGTGATACTCATCAGCAAAAACAGAGAACATTATTGTGTTCTCTCCAAAAAACTAAATTTGTCAGATGTTTTCAACACAGATTCATCTGAACATTTATTTAGATTCAAGTTTTAAGTGATTACATTTTATTTTTAGACTTCTGGTTCGAATAACTTCTTTTGTGTTATATTATTGCGTAAGAACATTTTCATACCTTGAAAACAATTGTTCTTTCTGTCTTTTGTTCATGAAAAAGCAGCATTCATGAAATGAATATTATTTCTCTATAAATAAATAAACAGAAGTTACCAAACAAACCGTTCTTAGAACATTTAGAATTTTTTATTCTTTTTTTGGTTCAATGGGTTTAACGTGGCACCAACATATGACGACTCTCCAGCTTTACTGGAGGAAGAAGACCAAAGGTGCCCTTCCATACATTTTTTCAGGCATGAACGTGCTACTGTGTAGAACCACTGACGTTCCATAAGCTAGCTTGATTAGCTTCCGCACATGTTCCTCACATGTAGAGTCATAAGTCCTTGTCGGGATTAAAACCCACAACAGTGAGGAGCAAGTGGTTTGAAGTCAACAACATTAACCACTCAGCCTTAATCTGATTAAATAAACCCTTAAATGCCACTACTCTTTAGGATCTGACAGTCAACAATAGGAGGTCACCAGCCCTTCTCTTGACCTTTTAATCAGCCAATCAGCTTTCAAGTTCTAGAGACCAAATCAGTTTCTATTTTTAACCATAGAGAGACAAAAAATAAGTTTGTATTTTGGAACAAATGAGTTTGTATTTTGTTATAGAGGTAGCAAAATGTAGACAATTAAAGTTGTACTTTGACTTCCACACAAAATAATAAATCTAATCGCCAAAATGTAAAAGAAGCAAAAGGAACTCAGGCTAGATATAAGCCTATATGGTCAACCAGTATTTTTTTGGAAACTTGAACAGGTCAACAAAAATAAAATTTAAAGCTATTTAAAATAATAACATTTTAAAGCTTAATGTGCCTTTAAATGCCTGACACACCAAGCAATCACAATACAAGACTGTAATGAGGTTCAATTATAGTAAATCAATAGATTAGACAATCTCTGAATAAACACTTATTTGTCTTTGTATCTTATTGACAGAAGTAATGGAGAATCTTGAACAGACAGCAATGTCTTATTTGACTATTTAGTAATTTATGTCCTCCAACAAAATTCTAGAACATCTATCACAATGAAAATAAAGTAAATATTAGCCAATTAACATATTCACTGGCCATCTAATCATAACATTATTTGGATAACTTTTTGTTTTGTTCACACCGACACAGTATAGGTCATATCGCAACTGTCCAGCTTTACTGGTGGAGGAAGACCTCGGGTGCCCTTCTGTGCATTATTTCAGGCACAAATGGGCACCTGAGTAGAACCACTGACATTCCGTAAGCTAGCTGATAACTTCCTCACTGAAAGAACACAAACCCTAGTAGGGATTCGTAACCCATACAAGTGAGAGCAAGGGTCTTGAATCAACAACTTTAACACTCTATAGACGCAACAAATAATTTGATAAAAACGCCACTTATCATAACAATGATAAGAAGACCACTTATTGTCAGAACTAACATCTTGACAAAATAGAATGTTAAATAGATCTCCTGTTAAGTAACAAATAAGTCTAAGACAATATTATAAGCACTCAAATACATTACTTCAGACAATCATTATAAAATAGGAATAATTTCATCGAAGTTTTTACGGTCAGTTATACTACATGTGCATGTAACTCATTATAAATAAGAATCTACTTTGACAAATACCTGAATCTATATATAAAGACCTAAAACTGAATAAATTATCAATTAGTTTTTTTCTCAAAGTCCCTAATTTAGTGCCATTTTTAACATCAACATCAAAGCATTATATATCACTGACACATATATAGTAAAGTTAGGCTGATAAACACATATGGCTTTATTAATCAAGCTAGAAATTACAATACTAAAGAGAAAATTCTTGTCACTCCTTCCTTTTGTGTGTAGGATAATCCCGTAATTGATTTTTTACACTTGTCAGAGATGCTGTCCTCCCAGAAACATTTCCTGTCACTGACTCAGTCCCTAGTTTAAAGTACAGTACATATATCATCAATATCATGAAAATAAATAGATCAAAGCCTACACATATTACTCATGGTCACTTAAGTTTGTGCTTAAGAAAGAAAAGAAATAACCAAACCTCAATTTAAACGGATGACTTCTTATGTCTGAATTTTAATATAATCCAACTTCAGAGAATAAATCAGCCTTTCAGCACAGTCATCGACATATTAAAGATCCAAATTTCTCTGACACAATATTTTTATGCACCAGTTTCTTTGTGTGGCTTTTTTACTCGAGATCATTATCACAAGCGAAATTGTTAGTAACACCGGCAAATAACTCAATTATTTGGTTCCAATATTTTAGCAGCACACTGCCATCTTTCTACGTTTACATGGAGAACATACATGACTCATGTATAACGCTGGATGTTACAGACAAAATATTGGCGAGGCTTTAATATTGATCTTTCGCCACAAGTACTTTCCATGTTAAATGGGGACGCTGCTTTTTTTTGCTTTTTTTCAACGGGAGGGCTGTCTTTTGTCTAAATATTTCAGACTCAATCATTATTTGACATCGGTAAGTTAATTCAATACCTTGTTTACAGAGCACAGCGGGCTCAGTAACTTGAAATTCGAATTCCTGAATAACAAGCTCAATAAGTTTAAATTAATAGCATTTTTTTTCACAAAAGAATTTCAATAGTACCTTTATTATGATTTTCAAAGTTTGATGGTAAGATACTTCTCATTTTTCTCATTTTTTATATATATTTAATTGAATTAATGGACCCAATCGGCCAGAGTGACATTTCATCAGTAAGTGACGTTATAACATTGTTGAATTGTAAATAATTAATCGCAACATCTATTTGTGGTATCTGTCATTCAGCTTACTTATCTGGAGGGATAACCTCGTTAATGTTTGTAATAAAACAGTAATTATTTTACATTAGTTCATTAAACTTAACCATGTACATGTACTTATATAGAGGTTTTAAAGATGAATTAATTTTCAGTTAAATTTTCTTTACTCCAACCATTAACATGGTTTTATAACCTGTCTATTTGAAAGTGACTAGGTTTAAATTCTTTAATATGGAGGGTAAATATCAGTCGTCGGGTTAGCTCAAAAGGTAGAGCATTGGACTGTGAATCTGGCGACCCGGGGTTTGATTCCCATATGGCGAAGGTCACTTTCATTGAGGTTGATCATGAAATCCTTTCTATGGAAAAGTTCATATCCATATGATATACGTATAAAATAAGTACTGACTGAATAGCGAACAGTGCAGACCATGATCAGATAGCACAGATGTGCTGGAACTGCCAGCTGATCTTGGTCTGCACAGTTGGCATCATGGCCTGGGTAAGAATAAGTTGCTGCCAGAAGGGTCATGCAAGGTTTATACTGCCATGATGTTGTGGTAATAAGCCTGGATGTTGTGGTAATTTGCCTTGACATTGTGGTAATTTTCTTTTATCTACGACATCAAGCTCTTTTACAAAATAAAGAAAATAATCAAGTTTATAGGAAAATATATCAAATGTTCCATTATCTTATTATAGTTATCTATATATCTATATAATAAAACATGTTTTAAATAAATAAATATTTTATGACAATAAAATCTTACAATCACTGCAGACAGTGGTAACATGTTGGTCAATTACATTGTGGATTACCATCATCATTAACAGATGCCACAGCCTATCAGTTTCGTCATTTTCTATTTTTGTTAACATTATGTCTGCATGTAATTGTGTAAGTTACAAAATTATTGAATTTCACATTACATGCACCAAGTAGTGTGTGACAAAATCGCAATGCCAGCTCCCATCTGCTTCATTTATTTCCACAACAGCATAAAAACTGTGGCATTTAGTGGGTGTACACTTCTAACAATATGTCTAATCAATATTGATCATTATCATTATACAGCAGCAGCAGAAATAAAAAACAAAAAAAACATCAGCATTTTTATGGGTATGCACTAACATAGCATGTAGGTACTGGCAACCCTGTTGAAAAATGACCCTTTAATCTACTACTGAAAGATTTGCAGGAATCATTTTCTGGTGTTTTGTATTGAAAACATGATGATGGATGTATAATATATGTATACAGTTAGAGTTACTTTTAGTTTTAAAGCATTTCAACATTTCAAGATAAGGCATGGCATTATATAATCTGATGAAGGTGTGGGTCACTTGACTCGGCTGAAATTCTCTTTTGGCTTCAACAGGTGTGGTTACTGATTAGAAAACACAGAAAAAGCTGTCAACTGTCAAAATAAGGAATAGAAACAACAAAAACAACGAACTTAAAGCAACATGTGAGGAATAATGTCTGGAAAAAGTGTTCAATATACAATAATGATCAGTTTTGTCCTTCTAGTTCAAATGTCATAATTATTAATCAATATTACTACAGAACTGAAGGTACAAAAGTCATATTCTCACATGAGACAGCAGCAACTTTCATTTATAAATTTAATTCCTTTTGGAATAAAAATCTTAACAGTGGGGACTGGGTAGTACAACAGATGGAAAGATGTTTAATATAAGATAAAAGAGATATGATCATAATATCAGAAATATGACTGAAATTAAATACAGGCCTTTCATTCATTATGCATGTAGTTACTCCTGGAAAATTGGAGGCAAATGCCCAAAAGAGCATGCTTTTTCCAATCTAAAAGCATAAAATTCCCAATTGTCAGACTGCTTTCATGGAACATTGATTTTCTTTGAAAAAAAAACAAATTTTATTTGAAAAGCAATTCCAATGAATTTGATATGAAATTATGATAAATATGAAGGCCATCAACAGAAGCTATTCTTTCATTCATTATGGCCTTCAAAATTTTTATAAGTTACTTTAAATTTCCCAGTTTGGACTTTAAGGCACTTTTTTACCAATTCCAACAATGTTGGTATCAATCCCAGAATTTTCCCCACCTACTATCAAGGGAAGTAATTCAAAAAATATTTTTTAAAAATATATGGCTTGATTATAACTCTCTTAATTAATTCAAAAAAATACTAGTGATAAAGGGAGAAAAATTTGGAACATGTAATTAGTGTTGTCCCGATTGTCTCTGAAAATCGATAACTAATCGGATCACCCCAAAATCGGCAACAATCGATAGTCCTTTTTAACAATCGATTATTTTAATGTTCTACCACCGCTAAATTGCCTAGGGCGTAACTTTTTTACACGCGGTCAAATAGAAGTTTCCCGACCAAATCTCTTTAATTCCAGAGGATCTTATAGTCCTTTTTGTTTGCCTTATCAAAAAAGAATTACAGAAAAAACATGGCTAGTGAATAAGTGGGCAATTTGAACGACTTTGTTTCTTGAACATCAAAGCAAATTCATCCTGGCCTGTCACAAAGTAGTATTAGGTATTTGCGTTGTTTGTTTTGAATTCAAAGAGTAAATCTTACTTTAATCAAGAAGACAAGAGCTTATTTATTCTCAAAATAATATTAATATGGTCACTACTGTATAAAAAATACATACAAGGATTGGTCAAAAAATGCAAAACTCGATTATACTATCGGAAGACAATTGATTGTGGTGATCCGATTATCGATAGTGATTTTTGAGTCCGATACCCAACACTACATGTAATATAGTGGACCCTCGAAGATAACCAATACTAGCACACTTGCTTATTTGGGGATACCACACCTCCACATTTTCAAAGCTACAATAAAATTCAGAGTAACACTTAGAAACAGAATAAAGTATAACAAAAATGCGTGCACACTGGAGCTCTTTAACTAATTTATGATAGTATCCAAAATATTTTAATAGCGAAGATCATTAACTAAATGTTTTGGGGTTTTTTGTTGTTGTTTTTTTTGTTTTTGTTTTTGTTTTTTTGTTTGTTCATTAATTGAAATGCAAAAAGTAAATATGAATTTATTGAAGAAAATTTGACAAAAAATGCATACCAGTAAAATAATTAATGAAGACAACAAAAGAATTTTGGACTAAACAATGCACAATGAATAAAAGAGAGGGTAATTTTAAAAGCACCTTCTCTTTCATGTTGGGACTTAAAACTGCTAACTCAATTGCAAGATAAACATTAGTGTTTACTCAAATTTCACTAATTGCATGTTAGAAAGATTATTTAAAGTTTAAATTGCAGATATATCCAAAAACCTGACCAATCTTACACTAGGCCAACCTACACTTACCAGTAATTACATAATAATTGGGCACAAGTATGCATAATATTGACCTCAATCTGTCAGCACAATATATTTGAGAAAATGACAAATATAGAAACAGGTCATATGTGAATTTGTAACTGAATGCAGCCAGTATTTTAAACTGTTTAACAGTTAAACTTGTGGACATAAATAAATGTAAGAAAAAAATGAAATAGATTCTTCTGTTACAAATGAAGTATAAACATTAAAGCAAGATGTTTGGCAAAACAGCTGTTAAGTGGATTTATTGCATCTTATAATAAGTTACTCATTCATAGAAATTATTGTAATTTAGCATGTAAATTCGATTTCATTTGAGAAAAGAAAATGATTGACAGTTCATTTTACGTATTGCTTGTCAAGAAATAGTCGGCATAAAATATGTCAGCACAAATAGTTTTAGTTTCTAAATGAAACAATAGCTAAATGAATAGTGTAATTTGGTTCTTTTGGTCCATAATTTGGAACAGTGATTCACTCATTGACAAACTATTTACTCTGCCTGGCATTCGTTTGTGCAGCCTGCATGGTAATTTATTGCTGCTTAAGTGTAGCAACTATTTGAAAACATTTAAATACAATCTTTGCATTTACTTTCCAATGAATTCTAAGAATTGCAAATTGTGCCAAATTAAGCTTACCCCACCCACCTCTTTCACAATTGTAACAAAAATAAAAATTTAAATTATTCGCATAACCAGAATTTTTGCATTGTAACCGGCACTTTTGCTTCAACGCAGACCTACTTTTTTACAAATTGTACCAGATTATATATTAAATTCTCAACCTAATTGTAATGAACTTACAAAAACCGCAGGTACCGTGTCCGAGACCACTGCAGTATGGCGGTTTTAATACAAGGGAAGTTACTCTATTCCAAAGTATGAATAAGTCCATCTCGGAGTTACCTTTCTTAATTTGCATTGCCACGGCGTTATAATTATATATATGGTGCTAATATATCCTCACCTGAACCCCCGTTTCTTTCTTTAAAACATTGAAAATGTCTATTATTACTTTATCTGTGTCTAAAGATAACTAAATATATATGTTCGGATTTTATAAATCTCATCACATAGCCTTTCCTGTACTTCAAAGTCTGTGCATCAAATAATTAATTAATAATAATCAAACAAAACGTCAGTTGTTTTGTAAGTCCCATTATAATTCAGAAATGCTATCATTTTTATTCCTCAAAAACGTTCAAGTTATAGTTTCTTTCAAATAGCGACTTGCCATCAGGGTCTTTGTCATCTACATATAAATTTTCTTCGCTCCTTTTGCTTTTTTGCAACTTGTATAATGCTACTGTAGTGAATAAATATTTCGTATGGAATTCAAAATAACACTTAAATTTGCGCTATATTTTTGGCTGTTAAACATCTAGTAGAATATGCTCTAAATCCATTGTTTAAACATTATTAAACATTTGGTTGACATTTCTAAAGAATTTAATAAATTTTATATGGATTTCTGAGAAATAATGTGCCTTCAATTATATTCCAAAATATTGTAGGCCTACTAGGTTAGGAGGATTGCGTGGCGGTTCGATCCAAACAGTTCACAGCACGGCTAACATCACATGTGTGCCTAACCCGACGTTTGACTCACTGTCAATTAAAATCGACTGAACGTTTCTTCCTTATATTTCTTTCTATCTTAATTTTCGTTATTTCTCTTTAATTTTATATAACAATTGTATTCTCATTCTTTGTATATATTTTTGCTCAGGTACGTATATTAATATATGTACCTGTTTTGCTTTATATTATAACTAAATGTTATAAACAATTGTGACTTTAATGACTTAAAAACATATAAAATCAGAAATATTTCAAGCCACATATACTGTCATACCGTATCTTAATGCACTGTAAATCTATTAGGAGAAGGCATTTATACATATCATGTTTGTATTGTGTATTTTGTATCTGCTATTATCTGTATATATACTCTGAATTTGTTCGATATAAACTACATTGTACATTGTATGTTTAAACTAAATTAAAATCGGGATATTTTAGTTGGTAATGCCAAAGGTAAACAAATTTAAAGATGTGATGTCCTCCTACACCAGTGAAGCTTGAAAGTCGCTGGAAAATGTTCTTGACATTGTTAGTGCGACCTATCCCCCAAACGTGAAATAGTGATAAAAGTTGTTTTTTTTTTTAAATTGTCTGGACAATTGTTTTCACAACGGCCCGTGAAAAATGGACCCCTTGCTCGTAGACTCGAATCTGGAGTTTCCGGCCTTCTCTTAACTTATAGTATATTTTAATGGGGTTTAGCTCATATTCCGCTTTTTGGGGGGAGGGGGTTGTCACATTTAAGATGAACACAGGTTTTTTTTATTAATCTGGTCATATTTTTTTCTTCCAAGGTCCGATACGCGTGCCTGTGATTTAGTCAATATATAATCGACGTACATAATGATATTATTCCTTCTGCAACTAAAGCCAGTTTCTTACTTAGGCCCTCCCTATTTCTCTTACAGTTTTCTTTTACAGATGTTCGCTTGCTCACGAGGGAAAAGTTGTTGTTTTCTTCTCTCAACATTTTGTGTGAAAGAACTCATCTTTATAAACAGATACAGTAAATCAAATTCGCTTCTTACGGATTTACTGAGTCGTGTATTCAAGTGCAGAAAGTACTCAACTGGTTAAGTCAGGACATTTGTAAAAGTCTGTGGGTTTTTTTCCTTGTAGAACCATAAAAGGAAAATATTCAAGTTTTGCAGCTATTTGTGAGTTTTGTGTCATAACCATTTAGAAACTTTGAAACTTTCAAAATAAAACGTTTGGTATATAGATAGCATATACCGGTAGTATATAACAAATAAGTTCATTTAGACATTTATTAACAAATATAACATAGCACATATTACAGCAGTTTTCGTAAAAACGTAAACAAAAGTCAAAAATAACACACAACAATATATACATGAAGATGTATCAATATACATAGTCTGAAGACTGAAATGAAATGTTCCGAATGATTGCACTGCAAATTAATTTCAAAATTACCAAGGTCTCCATGGTGTTTCTTGGCCAACAGCAATTTCACTTTTATGATGAGTTGGTTGCGCATGCGCAAAAACTTCAGAGTCTGACGAGTTCTCAGAAATTCCTGAAGCACTGGAACCAGAGGAAGCGGTCATGCTGAACGGAGAATCACATCTGCTTACATATGAAATATCCATAGGTGAATGCACTCGATGACCTCTGATCTCAGCAGAAGCAATAGGGGAAAACATACTGTCCGGACAAAATGAACCGTAGGTTGGTGCTGGTGGTAGGTCTAAAGCTGGGGAATTTGTACGTCTGCGTTCAGGAATAAAACTGGTCTTTCTTGTAGCAGACGACACAATGACGTCATCTTGACCGGAAGTATCACATACGTTATGTAGATGGTTGTCAATATCTAAAAGAAGAGAATTTGGCATCATGACAGCTGAGCTTAGGTATAGGACAGTCTGTTTCCTGCATTCCCGGTACCCCGCGCGGTAAGATGTCACGTGATCAGTATTTGTGGTCTTGGGTTGTTGGTGAAGCTGCGAAAGGCGAGTGACAGCCAGTTCTAAAATCTCGGCCTTGTCCATCTTTACCACGGTTGCTGGCTGAAATATAAAAGTAATGAAATGAATTTACATTTTTATAAAAGCAAATAATCACTTTTGTATAATTTCATACTTTTTTCCCAATTTTTTTAAAGATAATGCATTCAAGCACATGTTCAGGCAACAGAACTTTATATTCCTATGTCCTATTAAGATCTCAAAGAATATTAAATAAGACACAGCTCTATAGATAATTAAAGCACAAACACTTGTTTTACTTTCTCTGTACTATCTAAATATTTGGAAGGGTAGGCCCATGTTGTAAGAACTTATCATTCCACTCTTTCGCATTATACTGGTTTGTGTGCTCGAGTAAAATTGCGAAATTGTACATTTGTATGTACACTTGTATGTACATTTATGCTAACTAAACTAAGATTAGTTTCTCATGATCTGTAATTCGTACTGCACACGAGCAATTGAGCAAATTTTATTACTGTGATTGAAACTTATGCTCGTTGGTTGGGTATAGTTTAAAAAGTACGAATTCGTATTGTTTAAATAGAAGAAATATCAATTAATAACTTACGTTGTTAGAAGATTTTGCCAACAAGGCTTTCAGGCTATCTATACTGACATTCATACGATCTCGTCGTTTCTTCTCTATCAGAGGTTTACGTAACTGAAAATTAGAGAATAGAAAAAAAATTAGATAGTATACAAATTAGAGAATACACAAATTAGAAAAAAAACATTTAAGAATAAAGAATGTTCATCTTGTTTGATTGATAAGCAGTAACCTCAGTGTGCTCGTTTTCTGCTGTGAACTGAGACGTTCTAAAAAAAAAAAAAAAAAAAAAAAAAAAAAAAAAAAACAAAAAAACAAAGTAAAGAATTTTTCCAAAAATGAAACTTAAAAAAAGATTGATAAATATTATTTGCAATTATTTTGCAATACATGGTAGAAGTAACTGTTTAAATTACCACAGTCCCACACTAATGCTATCAGAGCACGGGCTATTTCTGCATTTTTTTCAGGGTCTCTGTGAATAGGTTAGTAAGCTTGGCTATGTCACTTTATCTGTGCACTTGACAACTATTTCACAAATCAATGTTTCTTCTTTTGAAAACGACAAAAGAATACCGAATGTAAACAAAGTAATTATGCTATATCGTTAAAGAAGATAATTTCTCAATCATTGCTAACCTTGCAAAGAAATCTTAAGGATTCAAAATCACTTACCTTTCTTAGGGAAAAAGAATCCGACGATTCACGTGTACAAGATCCAACCATGGTGGGTGTATATATCAACGTGTAATAAAAAAAAATGTTAACAAATTTAAAAATCAGTTATTTCTTGAGAATGAGCGGGACTTGTCAAGCTCAAAGATTATATCAAAAGTATGAAGAAATTTGTTCATGCGTCCAGTATTATTTCGTTTTTCTCGCAGGAAGTTTTACTCAACAAAAGCACGTGTTGTATCTGATTGGTTAATATTATACGCGGGTAACGTAGTTATCCAATCAGCGCCCAGATGATAGAAAGTCGATAATTGGCACGTGTCAGAAAGCTTTGAGCGAACTCAGCCCCGAAATAAGGTGGGAAATTGAATGGATTAGCGCCTTATTGGTGGCGCACGGCTTTTTTGGCAATTAGCAATCAATTAAATTAATAGGTGACACAATTATTTTCAATTGGTAATAAAGACCTAGAATTGTGTCTGTAATTAATTTATATAGAAAAGTTTTCTGAAACTTGTCAGGATGTTAGTTCATTAGAGATTGGGTGATCAGACTTTCGTCTGCTGCGGTTTAAGCGGGTAAAAAAAGAGAAAAATAAAACATTAATACGATCATTTATTCAGCATATTACATGTTACTAATGTTTTATAGCCTATGAAATCCAAAAAAGAGTGCGAGCAAAAAAAAATCTATTCTTTGAAGTGATGAAATTGTTCCCCCGAAACGTAATTTTTGGTATAATATCATAAGGAATGTCAAAACCTAAGTTTAATATAAGAAAATATGAGATATCATAATGATGCGAAAGTCTAAGTTTCACAATACAAATAATAGAGATTCTTTATTTGATAATATAAAAGGGAATATCACTTGCCAAACATACAGAAATCTAAGTTCGGATAGATACCTTTGGAACTAAAAAGCCCAATTTTGTCCTCGGTTCTTTATATTGGAGTTAGCATCTGCTTTTAATAATAAATAAATTCTCATAAGTAGAGACGATCATTGTTATTTTGAGGTATATTTTTTTTTCGCCCCAAAATTTAGTATGGCTGTCCAAAATAATTATTAATTTCATCGTTCATTTTAATACAAGCAGAATGGCATATTATGCCTCACCAATGAATCAATTACTTCTTCTTAAGAAAGGGCATTTATCAGTATAAGATCGTCTAGACAATGCTTTGTTAGGCCACATGTGTCACAAATCACATTCGTCACAAGTTTTTATGAATTTGTGACGAATGTGATCACATTCGTCACAAATGACTTTTGTGACGAATGTGATTGACCAAAATCGGGTAAAAATGCCAATCACAAACGTCACAAGCAAAATTGAGAATTTTTAAACAGGCGAATCACAAATGTCACAAGTTTATTTTTCAATATGTGATACACGGAATATCATAAGGACAATCGTGGTTATATCAGTGCGATAGTACAAGGGCGACAATGCAATAAATCGATATTGTGATGTCGACATCACGATACCAATATCTTTTCACCACCATTGCATTATCGCCATCGTACTAACTTGTTGCAATATCGTATCGTCGGCATTGTATTGTCTTCATAGAACTGTCGCATTGTCGTAATGGTATTGCTATCAAGTCGTCTTACGTTCTCGAAACCTTCAAAAAATTTTGGTGACAATGCACGGCATAGTATCAGACTTCAACTGGAAGTGCTCTTTTACCTCTGTGAACCCTCAAATTTCTTCCCACCATACAGCGACAGTCTAAAGGAATCTCACAGACTTAATCTTAGTTTCAGTACAAATTATGACCATATTTACACCAATGAGACCATATATGATTGTTTGGGAAGTAGCTGAGACCCCCGTTGACTTTCAGGATATCTAATTAGAGATTAGGACCTTTTGACATCAATGAACCTTTTTTGGTCTGACAGACTTTTGACTTCCGCAGACTTTCAGGAATCTTGGTTCAATTAAAGAGTATGACATTTTGACATCTAGGAACCTTCTTTCCTGAGACGATTTTGCAAGTCTGTGCCAATTGCTTGCAGACGCTCTATGGAACTTTCCATATCTATTCCACTAGTAATAATAATATAGTTAATTCGTTTAAACAGATCGTGTCTTTGTGGCGGGGCCGCTTTATAGTTTCGACGCGTCTTAGCTTTTTTCGCCTTTTATGATTAGATAGTTTCAAACGACGGTGTTTAGTGAATTTTATAGAGGATATTTGTTTGTTTTGAGTGAATATGAAATATATTTCACTGAGAAGTGAGAAAAAAAATGAAATATGTATCACGAGCGCGTAGCGCGAGTGAAAATATGAACATTTTCTCACTTCGATGTGAGATATAGTTCATATTCACGAAAAGCAAACACATTTTCTTTTTATTTTATGTGCCTTTTGAAAAGTGCTTTTAGACCGTTTACTACTGAAGCGCGGAGACTACGCGCGCGTAAACAATATGACGGCAAACGTTAACGCTGCAAGCAAAATAATCCTTATTTATTTATATTTCTTTTTGCGGTCTCATTGTCAACAATCTTACAAAATTACGGACATTTGAATCGAGAAATATGTCATTTAGAATGAAATTAAACAGTTATTTTTAATGCATGTTTAGGGAATCCAGACTTATAAATACGTACGCAGAGTGGGCGTGGCTTATATCACCCAAATCTATATCACCACACTGTGACTGATATAATATGAATATATTTCATTGATAGAACAGTATTTCATTAGTTAGCATCAAATAAATATAGGATATTACATGAGTGTCTTTTCATATTGAATTTATTAAACGAGTTTGATAAAATAATAAATTGCGAGGCTCTGCCGAGCATTTTATTATTTTATTCAACGAGTTTAATAAATTCAATGTTAAAAGACACGAATGTAATATTCTTTTTATCACAGGTAAACTTTTGCCGCCGAAAAAGCGAAAACTTGTCGTTATTTTCCCTTATAAGCGCGGTAAAATTAAGCAACGTCCGCTAACGTAGATAGATATTTTATTTCCTTCAGTATACATGAAGAGCACGTCAAAACGATATTACACTAGTGTAATATGGAAAATATGTAATGGCTTTATTCCACTCCCGCGACTTCAAACGTGATAAATAATTATTTTGTAGTTAAATGCTGAAAAGTGTTGTGTAATACAGAATGTTGTTGCGCGACTGTATAGTACAGAACGTTATTAAACATATCAAGTAGGATAGCATGTAAGTTGTAATGTAATGTAATATTATCGTGTAGCAATTCAAAATATTGAAAAGGACGCATAATCAAACATTACGAATTGTGTTATATGTCCACACGGTTTCAATAAAACACTTTGTTGCTGATTTACGCCGTGTCTTTTTTGTTTCGTTTCTTCGCCGCGAAGATTAGAAAAAAACGAAAAACCGAAGACACGACAAATCCACAGTTTGTCGTATCTTCGCTTCTTTTTTTTCTATTTCTTGCAGCGAAGAAATGAAATACGTCAGAATAAATGCGACAATACAGAGATAAAATGTGCCGTGTTTCCGCCCTAAATCTGTCGTATCTTTGATGTTTCGTTGTCCTTGCCAGGCAGATCAGGAAAAGACGAAGGCACGACAAAATCACAGTTTGTCTTATCTTCGCATTTTCGTTTTTTCTAATCTTTGCAGCGAAGAAACGAACACACGATAGAATAAATGCAACAATGCGGCAGATAAAATGTGTCGTGTTTTAGCCTTTAAGCTGTCGTATATTCGGTTTTTTTTTCGCTTCTACGTATTCGATTTTACGTTTCTTTGTTGTTTTTTAATTCAGTTCTTCGTGTCCCGGTTTTACAAGCGCATACGCACATCAACTACAAAATAATGAAAAGATACTTTATATTGTGATCGCTATATATTGCATATGTAGACACTCAATTATGTTATTCTTCTAAACAAAGTTTAATGTTTTATCTCCATACTGTTTTCTAACAAATCGTGTCTATTTTCTTCACATTTTCCGTTCGCCACAAACATTTGTATTTTAAATATCTGCTCATTAAATTTCTATAAAATCATATAAAAATGTGCAGAAATTTAATCTTTATCTATCCTGTTGCGTGTTATGCTGATAAGTTAACTATAAGTTATATCTTGAGCGCTCCAACGTCAAAACTTGTTTACGTCAACCGGACGTGACGTCATGATATGGATTTTTGGCACACTAGCAAGTGTGCCGATATCTGGCACACTTGCTCAATGCATGCTTATATCGGCACTCTTTGGGCAATATCAGCACACTTCCTTAGCATTTTTGTTACTATTTATAGTAACAAATGCAATAAACTAGTATAATATCGTTTTGACGTCGACGTCATTTAACGTTAGCGGACGTCGCTTGATTTTACCGCGTTTATAAGGCAAAATAACAACAATTTTTCGGTTTATCGGCTCCAAAATTTAACCTGTGATATGAATAAAATAATAAAATGCTCGGCAGAGCCTCGCAATTTATTATTTTATCCAACTCGTTTAATAAATTCAATATGAAAAGACACTCATGTAATATCCTCTATATTGGCCTACGAGACCGCTAAAGCCCTCGGGCCAATACCTCTTCTTGGCCAATATTGCATTCAGACACACTAGACCTGTGTAATAACCTATAAATACGCAACGGCAAACACTATAAATAGAAAAAAAATGTGAATTTAAACGTATATGAGTTTTGTCCATGTAATATGACTGTGGTCAGGTGACGTGATGCGCCAAATATCGATATCGGTCCGACTTCCGGTTGGGCCGATATCGATTTCCCACTTCGGGTTGCTAAAAAAACGCGGAAAGATTGACAATTTTATAAGAAAAAATACGTTTAACTGAAATATATCTTGATAAAAAAGCAAAATTGAAGAAACACTTGAAAAACAATCTCCAAACAGTTAAATAACGCCAAAATATATTAAAAACAAATGTTTGTGAGGAAATGACGTCAACGTCATTAGACGACGTCAAAAGTCCCTCGCTTTTTAAAATAAATTATACATTGTCGCTGAACAATGTTTTCAAACGATTTTTTTAATTCTATAATGAAAACCAAAACATAAATGAGCACATGCAATAAAAAGGTTATAGAACAGGTCTGGTGTGCCTTAATGCGATATGGGTCTACAAGATCGGTATTAGCCCTCGGGCTCTTTTAGTGGGCCAAAATCGAATAAAGGCACATCAGACCTCTGTAATAACCTATAAATATATCCCGCCTCTAAACCAATGAAAATTCGTGAACTTTATTAGCAGTATTATAATTGCGGCTAGTATTGTGCAATGTGAGTTTGCTTTTAGTCTTCTTGGAATCCATGTTGTTATTCATTACTTTATATTCTAGCATAAAACTGCCGTTATAACCATGATTTCGGGGTGTTTTAACAGGACCAAAAAGGTCTTTTAACAAGGAGATTCTAGCGCTCATGCGCTGTTAAAACACCTTTTTGATATACGTTTTCCGTGGCACAGCGTCAATACATTGTGGCCCGGACGCTGCTTAACTAAAACGGAAATGACGTCACGGTCACATACAACGCTGACGTTCCCGTGCAATCCGAGGAAAATCAGTGATGTTGCTTGATTGTGTATGGATTGTGTTAGATTTATGCATGCTTTATGCTAGAATAGCGTTAACGAATGATTGTTCCGTGTCATAACAACTGCTGAAACCCTCGGGATACGTTGGGTCGGGTACCAACTAATCCCTTGGGTTTCTACAGATATTTTAACACGAAAAAAGAAACATGCGTTATTCCTATATTATATCAGAGTTCTTTAGTACTGACGGCTCATCTAGGGTTCAATATGGCGCGGTTCATATAGTTATTTTACCAGTAATATCTATAAAGGAAAGGGTTAAATGAGAATCATGAAGGAAGTTGAATAAATAAACTTAAAGAAAACTTAACATTTCTTGTAGAATATGATTGGTCTTGCGAAGCTATAATTACACGAGGTCATTCAAATATCTTGCAAGCAAATTCGCTGAATTAATGTTTACCGCCGACAGCATCATATACTGATTGAAAATTAAACAATTGCAGGATACATTTCGAATAAAGACTCCGGGGAAATAGTCGGTTAAAGCATAAATTATCAGGGCCCATATCACTCAAGGTCACGGCGATAATGCACATGCCCTTTTTGTATTGAAGGTTCCCACACAATTAAAATTAGATATATTTAACATTTGAAGACATGAAATACTTAAGTTATCTGACTGAATATTAAGCAACCAGGGGTCTTAACTTCGGGTAAGTGCCGTCAATATACACATCTCCGCTTGGTATTAGATGTACCCACATAGTTTTGTTTAAATTATTCAGCAGATTTGTTGAAGAATAGGGTTGAATTAATGCTTTTCTATGAACAATAAATGATAATAAATTATGGATCATAACTCTGTATTAAACGGCCAAACGGGAAATACTGATGATGATGATGATGATGATGATGATATGCACATCTTGTTTGTTTGTTTATGTGTTTATCTAAAGTCGCCGCCGGAAAGCCCATATAAGCGACCGTACCCTCAAGTCGGACCAAATCCTTTAGTGTCCCGTCGAGATTTTTCGAGATGCGCATCTCCTCTTTATATTAAACTAAATTTCGTTGAAATTCCTAGAGCGCAGAAAAGCAATAGTTCTATATACAGTGTTTTATAAATAACAACAACAACAAGGGGCAATAAGTCTGTTTTTAAAAAGAAATGGAGATATGCTGGTTATATGTGCAACTGGTTTGTGAATGAAGGTTCCTACAAAGTTGCAGCATCGATATCCATCCAGAAGTTGCTGAAAAATAGCGT
The DNA here is from genome assembly GCF_026571515.1 of Ruditapes philippinarum. Lineage (NCBI taxonomy): Eukaryota > Metazoa > Mollusca > Bivalvia > Venerida > Veneridae > Ruditapes > Ruditapes philippinarum. The sequence continues at coordinate 39,536 of NW_026858769.1, read as the reverse complement.
GGAAACGAAATGATTCCATATACAGTGTATAATAACTAATCAATGGCCGGATAGTGCGGAAACTAAATCTGGACTGACAGGCGGACGAACACGCTAAAACAGTCCCATCACTCCCGATTTCATCAGCGGGGGAGGGGATAAAAATGTCTGTAGTTTTAGTTCCAATAATTGATTTCAGTCCTAAAAATTTGTGACGTTTGTGACTCAGTGAAAAGCATTGAAGAAAACAATATTTATCTCAAATTTGTGACATTTGTGATTTTAAACTCGTGACGAATGTGATTGTCTAAAACATTGGATCACATGCATCACAAAATTTGTGACGAATGTGATCTCATTCTTCACAATTGTGACGAATGTGATTTGTGACACATGTGGCCTTACAATGCTTTAATCAAGGGCAGTGTACATGAGCAACGGAAAAAAAGGCAAATAAGTAACACTAAACTGAAAATGAATTGAGAAATTAAAATAAAGAAAATTCTTGTGCATTTACTTAAAGTATTTAGATGTCTGTTGCCTTTATTATATAACCCATCAAATGTCTGATAGGTTTATCAGAAATCTGCTGCATTAATCCAGCAACAAATGCAATAATGTGTGAAAGAAAACAATTGGCACTGGATAAACTATTACACGTTGGTCTGAAATAAAGGATAAACACCGAACCAAACTGACGACAACATTGTGGCTTAATGTCTAGTACCTTTCCGCGGAACAAATCACCTTTCGGAAAACATTTAGCAAAACTTATCGACTACTTTAATGCTTTAATCTCGCGCAATTTTGTATATTTATCAGTTATGCTCTTTTCAGAAATCAATGTCCATCATTGAAGATGAAATAAAGGGACACTTTAAAAGTAAAATAACTGTTACAATACATGGCGTGCGAATGTCGTATGGTTTAGACTTCTGAATGTTCAGGAAAGGCCCATTAAGCCTCAGAAATGCAATCATTTTTATTTTTCATAAGTGTTTTTTCCAGTTTTTTTTGTCCTGTTAGAGTTTCCAAAGTTACTCATAAGACATACAGTTGAAACATATTTCACTTCTTTTTGCGTTTTAACAATGAGTACAATTAAATATAATATTTTGTATGGAAGTCAAAATACTACTTTGTTTACATTGTGCTATCTTTATGCATGCAATACCATTTTCTTTTTCTTTGATAAAATATTTATAAACCAATACCATTTATCAATACATGTTTTTCCTTTTTTAATATACCAAGTTTCTCGCGTTTGTGGACATTTTCTAGTAAAGAACTGATAGAAGAAGAATATTTAAGCGAAATATTTAGTCGTCTGTTGCCTTTATTATCGCCAGATAGGTTCATCAGATATCTGCTGCATCAGATCAACACTTTCAAATTTCAATCAACAAAATGCAAATATCGGTAAAAGAAAACAATTGGCATTGAATAACTATTACACGTTAGTCTGAAATAAAGGATTGACATCGATCCAAACTGTCGACAAGATTAAGACCTAACGTCTAGTACCTTTCCGCGAAACAAATCAACTTTCGGAAAACATGGAGCAAAACTTTTCGACAACATTAATGCTTTATCAGTTATACTCTTTTCAGAAATCAATGTCAATCATTGAAGATGATAGAAAGAGACACCTTTAACAGGAGGATTTTGAAAACTCAATAACTGTTATAATACATGGCGTGCGAAAATTCCATTGATATAGATAATAAGAACGATTGGTGGGGACATTTTCAACATCATGAATTCCCGATTTCATCTTCGTGAATTCACAATTTTGACTTCGTGAATACACTTTTTCAACATATATGCCTTATTCACGATTTCAACTTTACGAATTAACTATTTCAACTTCGTGAATTAACGATTTCAACTTCACGAATTCAACTTCGCGAATTCACGTTCTGAACTTCACGATTTCAGTTTCACGAATTCACGATTTCAACTTTACTAATTCACGATTTCGAATTCACGATTTCAAATTTACTTCTGTATACGTATCCATGAAACGTGTTGTCATAATGCACAAGTCATCTTTCGTTAAAGAATCTCTACCATGGTTCAAAGCCTTAAATATATTAGATTCTTGCATAGATCAACTGGGATAATATGCAGACGATAGTAAGAGTAAGGAAATACATTCATTTTCCCAGAAATAAAAAGTAAATTGATTTTTAGTGCGATTGTAAGTCCAATTAGAGCTCATTCTGTACAGAGGGACTTTAAGTGGAAAGTTTTCTCATATCACATATCATTTTGTACAATAAAGTTGATATTTTGAAAAAGTGATGAATAAGCAAATGATCTTAAATTATACACACAAGTAACTTGTCCAGACATACATCAGATGGTATAAAATTCTTGAATAAAACATTACAGTCCCATCATGTCAAAATACCTCAGTGGAGTCTATTTAAGTCATATAGACAATTAATGGTGGCTTTCCACGAATAAAAGAGAACAGAGGTCCCTCTGTGCTTAATTTTAGAAAGAAAAAAGTGTTGTGTCACCGACACAACGGAAGTTTCTTGGATAACTTTATCCAATAAAATAATGCAAAATCTTCCTCCGGGATTCGAACACACAGCGGTGACGGGTGGTGTAGAGCATTGCTTCAAGGGGGCATTGGTAGATGGGATAAATGATTTACAATCTATTTGTTTTGTAAAAGAGAGTCGTAACAATTGTTTTATGGTTTATTGAATGTATCTTGTTTCTCGACCAATTCAAGGGTCATAACACCGACCTATTGACTGTAATTTACTTGCTTCTTGACCGATTTCAAGGGCCATAACATCGACTTATTCAAAGTGTTTAAATATATACTTGTTTCCTGACCGAAACTTTCAAAAAGCCTATATTTCAGTCAAAATCCATAAAAAAGCTACTGGCCTTGGATACTTATCTACAATTATGATCCCGAAGACTTTCATTAACTTTCAAGTGGATACCTTCAGTTGTTTTGAAAATTTTGTCAAAGAATTTTCTAAGTTTTAAGGGAAATATTTATGTCAAAATTTATGCTTAGAGTGATGGGCCTTGGACATGAAGTTGAAATGTCCGCATGATACTGAAATGTTACTTTATTTGTAAAGGCTTCTTGTCAATGTCAACAAAGATTTGTTTCATTCCGAGCAAATGAATTCATTTACTGTCATATATTCATTTCCCGAATTCAAATTATCCTTTGATTATCATTTTCTGTATAGGAATATATTGTCTATATAATCATGTTATATGGCAAATAAAACTGAAAATTTTGAAAAACCGATGTTGATTTCCGAAAATGATAAGATGATACTATTATGTTTAAAGTGAATGACTTTGTTTCTGAGAGAAAATGGACCTTAACGCCGACGAGAGGGACAAGGCAAAAGTCCCACTTGTTCTCTTAAAGAAATGGTTGATGTTACAAACTCTGATCATTTTGGGGTATGAGACCTTCAAAATATTAATCTGGTTCCTTGTCCTATTATGGTTCCCATCCAAGATGGCTGGCCATATTCTTTTTGGCTTGCAGCCACGGCTGCAAGCCATTTCATTTGGAAAACCTGTTCCGGTTAGGTGGTTTTCTGCTTACATTTATAAGTGCATGATTGAACGGGAAACCAGCTGAAATCGTGCCAATCGCAACTTTTCGGCCTTTTCCGTCACTCTTCGGATTAATGATAATAGCCGATGTACTTCCGATTGCAATCGTGACAATTCGGGCGATTCCGTCATACTGCGGAATCAGACGAAGTAATATTACGGAAATCTAAGCTATTTTAGTTACTTCGGTAATCCCAGTTTGCTTATATAAATAGGATTCGTATTTTTACTTGATTTATTGATTTAAACCGTAATAAATTAAAAACGAAATTGTTCTGTTTCAATTCTTTTTCAAGACGCAAAAGTTAGTTTCTTTTATAATTGTTTTTTGTTGGCTTGCAGCCACGGCTGCAAGCCATTTCATATGGAAAACTTGTTCCGGTTAGGTGGTTTCCTGCTTACATCTGTTGGTGCATGATTGAACGGGAAACCAGCTGCAATCGTGCCAATAGCAACTTTTCGGCCTTTTCCGTCAGTCTTCGGATTAATGATAATAGCCGATGTAGTTCCGATTGCAATCGTGACAATTCGGGCGATTCCGTCATACTGCGGAATCAGACGAAGTAATATTACGGAAATCTAAGCTATTTTAGTTACTTCGGTAATCCCAGCTAGATTGTTTATATAAATAGGATTTCTATTTTTACTTGATTTATCGGTTAAAACCGTTAAAATTGTTCCGTTTCAATTGTTTTTCAAGACGCAAAAGTTTGTTTCTTTTATAATTGTTTTTTGTCTGTATTAGTTTTATACAATAGAGAATGGTGACTGTAGTTCAAAGGGTGGTCCTGCTTACCAAATCACGCATGACCGAGTTATATTTAGATCTACTGAACGCAATTCAACTTCTTGGTCAGGTAATCTAAAAATAGCCCATGCATATCATTAACCTTGCCACGTGCTGAATCGTCTATTTGTGATCGTGTAACATAGTTGATACATGCTCATTAATTGGTACCACGTAAAAGTAAAAGTATTTTAGTGCATTTACTTGTCTATAAAGCAAAGGTATGATTTCGCTGTGAAAAAGGGGAAATGAAATGTGCACACTTGTTTTCCTTCAGTATCACGTTAGTATTTTTACGATTGATCATTTGATCATTTTTGCGACGGACGCGCCCTCAGGCGCGTTCAGAGCTAAGTCATCTACATGGGATTTCGTCTGCTACACTCGCGCAAAGTGTCCTCAACCGATTAACAGCCCAAGAAAAAGTACATGAATTTGATCCTTTAAAACTCCCATACTATGTCGGGATATCTTAAAATCTTCCATAATTAGCCTTTTCAATTTCAAATTAAGTTATCCAGGTTAAAAATATGGACGTATATGATTGATAAAAAACGTTGTAGTCCCGTAGTATTATTGCGCAATTATGCAAATTACTGCCGAAACGATTTACCGCTGTCGAAAAAGTAGGACAGCAAATTATACTATAATAAAGGTGTAAGCTCTGAGTTCCAAGAAATTATTAGTAGGAAATAAATATTTCTACATTATACAAAACATTATTATTAACAAATCAAAAGTTTTTTGGACTCTAGAATAACTCGCGCATTAATAAAAGAAGAACTATTTTCGTGACTCATACCGCGGGTTTAGCTGAATATTCAGCAGTTATTAATAAATTAGATACATTTTCTAGGTCACGATATGAGTTAACCTTCGCTATTCTAAAAATAGATTCTGCTTTACCTGTGCTGATTTTCGGACAGTAGGGAGTACACATTATACATGTTATAAACCAGCGGATACTTACTTTGTTCACATGCAATACTTTTAGATATTCTATACAATTGTAAGAAGCAAACAAGTTGAAAATGTAATTTAATGTGAAAATGAAAAGGACAACTAAACACTATAGTGCTTTTAAAAAAAATTGTGACATTTAGATTAAAATAAAAACGATGTGCTCTGGCCCTTGCAAATAAAAAAAATCTAAAAAATACGGTGACTATTAATTGCTGATGATTTTAACCAAAAATATTTTTAATGAGACGTACATATCCAAAAGAAATAAAAATACAAATGACTTATATTTTATTGTCTATATGCCCACTATGTTAAAACACGAAACAATTCTAAATAACATTCTCACATGTATAATCACGGATTTATCCGTGGTATAATGTATTATGCTTGAAGTCTATTTGCATGGTTTTATTTTAGAAATATGTCGTTGAAAGTTTTTTTTCCATTTACATATCATTTCTTGGAATAAATCGATAATGACACTGATTTACAAGTTTGACCAGGGTTTTAGGCATATATTTCATTCTGCTTGAAAGTAGAAAATCTGGATTATATCAGATTGGGACACAAAATATATTGCTCCTTGTATGGAACAAATTTTCTCTGTTATATATTTTGTGTTTTATTTTTTTTCTAAAAAAACCCAAAATGTCTCCCCAGTTGCATGTCCGTCGCATTCAGTGCTGCAGCACTTTGATTTAACCAGGTTTTCCGAAGGAAAAACTGGTTATTAGATTGAGGTATGTCGGCGGGCGGCGGGCGGGCGGATGGGCGGACGGGCGGGCGTAAACAATTTCTTCTGTGCGCAACTCCTCCTACATTTCTCAACGGATTTTGACCAAACTTTCACAGAAGCTTTGTCATCAAGTGCCCTGGCGCATATTGTCGGGGTTTTGCGATTAGATAATATTTGACCTAATTATGGCCCTTTGTTTTTTTTCCTTATATAAAATATATAGTGAACAATTTCTTCTGTGCGCAACTCCTCCTACATTTCTCAACGGATTTTGACCAAACTTTCTCAGAAGCTTTGTCATCAAGTGCCCTGTCACATATTGCCAGGGTTTTGCAATTGGTATATATTTGACCTAATTATGGCCCTTTGTTTTTTTTCCTTATATAGAATATATAGTGAACAATTTCTTCTGTGCGCAACTCCTCCTACATTTCTCAACGGATTTTGACCAAACTTTCTTAGAAGCTTTGTTATCAAGTGCCTGGCACATATTGTCGGGGTTTTGTGATTGGATAATATTTGACCGAATTATGGCCCTTTGTATATTTTTTCCTTATACAGAATATATAGAGAACAATTTCTTCTGTGCTCAACTCCTACATTTCTCAACGGATTTTGACCAAACTTTCTTAGAAGCTTTGTTATGAAGTGCCTGGCACATATTGTCGGGGTTTTGTGATTGGATAATATTTGACCGAATTTTTGCCCTTTGTATATTTTTTCCTTATACAGAATATATAGTGAACAATTTCTACAGTGCGCAACTTCTCCTACATTTCTCAATGGATTTTGACCAAACTTTCACAGAAGCTTTGTCATCAAGTGCCCTGGCGCTCACTAAATTCCCATGTTTCTTCCAAGACATCATTCAAGTATTTTTCTAAAATTGTGAACCTACTTTTCTTGATATCGCACAAAACACCACACGCCAATATTGTTGACAAAAGAAAATGACAAGAGATGCAAAAATGCAAAAATTAAGCAAAAATAAAGTACTGTTTACCTTTCTAAAATATTTGGGGAAAAAAGGCGAATAGACAACATAAAATTTCTCAATCATTTTTGTTTGAGGAATATTAAAAAAGCCATAATTCCTCCTAAAAGTTCAATTAAAAACAAATGCCCCTTCATGACAAAGCTTCTGTGAAATATTTTGCTGAAAACCTGGTTGCATCGCATTGCGATGTTCCTTGTTATTAGTTTTATACAATAGAGAATAGATTGACAAAAAATATTCGGTTTTCCAAAAAAAAAACAACAACTAAATAAACCCTTTATGATATACAAATACCGTAATTCAAAAAAAAAAATGTGATAATAAATTGAAACCAAAATAAAAAAAAAAACAATTTTAAAGGGTTGGGATGAAGGCACAACTGTGCAAGCCTTTCCTTTTAAAAGGAAACTTTATCTGTATTAGTTTTACACAATAGAGGATGTTGACTGTAGTAGTATTCCGTCTTCAAAGGGTGGTCCAAATCACACAGTGCATGATCGAGTTATATTTAGATCTACTGAACTTGGTGAGGTAATCTAAAAATAGCCCATGCATATCATTAACCTTACCACGTGATGATTTATAGATAGCGCATCGTATCTGGGAACATGCTTATTAATTAAATGAAATGTGCACACTTGTTTCCTTTCAGTATGATAGATCTTCGCGTTAGTATTTTTACGATTGATTATTTTCTTTATTAGTTTTATACAATAGAGAATACTGTAGATTTCAAATCGTTTTGACAAAAATATCCGTTTTTACAAAAATAAAAACAAATAAATATGTTGGGATGAAGGCACAACTGTGCAAGCCTTTTCTTTTAAAAGGAAACTTTATTTTCCTTTTAGAAGTGCGCTTGGTACCAGTCTATCAAAATATAGGAGAGGCACACAATTTCATCCAGAAAAAATTATCCTTTGTCCGAAGTTTTAAGACTAAGATACTAAGATAGAAAAGAATGTCGAAATATACCGGTATCATAGAATTCCTTCGATGGAATGAAGGCTCTAGTTATTTTTACTCTACAGAGTGGGGGATTGGTGACCTTTTCAATTTCTCCAAGATATACAAATTCAAGTAATAACGATATGAATTCATCTTTTCATCTTTTATACACATTTATTAACAATTAGAACATAGCACATAATGTAACATCCTTCATAAAAAACACAAACAAACAGACAAAAGTAACACATAGCAAAACATAAACACCAAAAAAAAAATGTCAGAAGTTTCTAGTCAAAACCATTGGTTTAGAATGACTTACTTAAAGTCATGCACTGCACGTGATATTGTCTTACCAAGGTCTCCATGGTGCCTCTTGTTTAATCACATTATCAAGAACTAGGTCACTTTTTGTTTGTAGTGATTGCGCATGCGCGATTCCTTCAAGGTCTGATGTTGAATCAACAACGTTATCAGAAAATCCGGAAGTACTAGAATCCGAGGCTATGGAACTGCACGTCGATAGAGCTGGACTCGGCATACTGAACGGGGAACCAGCTCGACCAAAATATAAACTATCCATGGGTGAATGCACTCGATGACCTCGGATCTCAGCAGAAGCAATAGGAGAAAACATGTTGCTTCTACAAAAAGGACTAAACGCTGGTGCTGGTGGTAAATTCAAAGTTGGTGAAATAGCGCATCTACGATCAGAAATAAAACTGGTCTTTCTTGCAGCAGACGACATGATGACGTCATCTTGGCCGGAAGTATCACAGGCGTTATGTAGATGGTTATCAAGATCTAGAAGAAGAGGATTTGGCATCATGGCAGCTGAGCTAAGGTAACGGACAGTCTCTTCCCGGCATTCCCGGAAGCCCGCGCGGTAAGCTGTCATGCGATCAGTAGATTTGGTCTTGGTTCGTTGGTGTAGCTGGGATAGGTGAGTCACGGCCAACTCTAGAATCTCCGCCTTGTCCATCTTTACTACAGAGGCAGGCTAAAATAAACAAGAACACACAAAAATTAGATTAAACAATACAATTCGTTTATAATTATTATGAAAGAATCATAAAATCTACGCGCGTATGTGTCAGTTATACGAAACAGGAATGTCTACAGTCGAAGTAAACAGTAAACAAACGAAAAATTTTAGGAAAAATATGAGTATTATTAACTTATGCGAAGTATAGTTTTAATTTTTTAACACTCCATTTTTACACTCCATTCCAAGTAGAGTCGGGGTTCGAATTTGGGTTACAGTATTTATACATTGTCTTAAATAATAGAACATCTGCTGAGGTAATGCTATTCATACAACATTTATTTGTGTAAATCAGTACAGCCAAACCTATGTTAAAGACCACCTGCAAATAAAGACCCTACTGAAAATAAAGGTCACTTTTCGACAATATTTCATGGACTGAATACAACAGGGTTACTTCCAAATAAAGACCACTTGTCTGAAAAGACCATGTTTAGTTTCTCCTTTGGGTGTCTTTTGTTCACTGGTTTGACTGTACTATTACATTTCGATAACATTAAAAACAACTCTTTAATTTATCATTTTATATCAACTGCAATATTCTTGTTAATAATCTCAATTTTGCAAATTTTGTTCTTCTTTGGAGGGAAATTGATTTATATTGTAAATATTTTTTACTTGTTTCCAAATCTAGTCTTTATTGAACATTTTGTATATGTGTACAAAACATCGAGTTAATAAAGTTTAAAGTATAAACTACGATAAAACAATTTATCTATTTAACTAAAAATGGAAAATTAAACATAAAATCAAAAATTTAATTAAAGTATGGTTAATTAAAACAGAGGCAACACTTAAAGAAATCGTCATATATAACTTACGTTGTTAGAAGATTTTGCCAACAAGGCTTTCAGGCTATCTATACTGACATTCATACGATCTCGTCGTTTCTTCTCTATCAGCGGTTTACGCAACTGAAAATTAAAGAATACACAAAATCAGAGAGTATACAAATTAGAGAATACACAACTTAGAGAATACACAGATTAAAAAATACAGATTTTTTTTTTAGGAAAGTGTACTCAGTATCGCATCACGAATAATACGTGCAAACATTTTTGCTAGTTGTATTTCAATTATCATCAACAAAGTTTTTGTTAAAAGTAAAAGTATTTATCTTAAATGTGACTTATATATAATACAAGTACACAGCTTCTCAGTGAGACAACGCAATCATTGTATCATTTATTACGAATATCTATAATTCAACGTGTATGGTTTATTGCGAACACGAGCACTTGTTACTTCCAATCACCTTATGGTTTAATGAAGGCTTATTTGGTTCACTTTGTATCATTTATTGCGATCACATTAAGTTTATTCGTAAAACATGGAACCGCTTAAGTGACAGCCATAATATGCAAATGCACATACTAATAGCTATGTAAGTGAATTACCGAGGATGAATAAACCGATCAACGTTTTTTTTCAGAACTAAGCATTCAACAGACACAGCATACAATTTTAAACACAAAATAATGACAAATCAGATAAGAGTTGACTCTAAGGCTGGTATTCCTTCATTTAGATTTTTGTACAAGAAATCAATAACGATTTGTACATTCAAGGGTCAGATAAATATTAAAGACACATATTAAGGATGTAAAAGTTTGTTTTAAAGTCACATACCTTCCTAAGGAAAGAAGAATCCATTGAGTCTCGCGTACAAGATCCCACCATCTTAAAATGTTTTACGTTGTATGTAATAAAATGTAATATTTTCAGAAATTCTTTTATGAGAATGAGTTGGACTTGTCAAGTTCAAAGTTTATATGATAAGTATGCAGATATTTGTTCATGCGTCCACTATTATTTCGTTTTTCTTGTAGGAAGTTTTACTCATGAAAAAGCACGTGCCGTTTCTGATTGGTTGATATTATACGCGGGTAACGTGGTTATCCAATCAGCGACCGGATAATGGAAAGTCGATAATTGGCACGTGTCATTACGCTTTGAGCGAACTCAACCCCGAAAAAGTGGGAAATTGCATGGATTAGCGCCTTATTGGTGGCGCACGGCTTAGTTGGCAATTATCAATCGACATAATAAATTGGTGACACAATTGTTTTCAATTGGTAATAATGACCTAGAATTGTGCCAGTTATTAACATAAATGAAAATTGCAAAGTTTAGGAAATTTCATCAGGATGTGAAATTGAAATTGAATTCAGTACAAATTAAATATACAGACATTTGTCTGAAATATTGAATTGAAAGTAAAATGTCTTAGAAGAAAGAATTGAAAATGTAAAGTACTTGAAAAAGTACGTGTCTCTCAAAAAATAAATAGATTGTGGTGTAAAATAAGTATAAAAAAAACAAAAGCAAATTGTAGTAAAAAATTTTTCGGTCTAAAGACATCCCTACAGTTCCACCATTATACTTTGTCAGGCAAGTGTCCGATCCAGTCTATAATCCTAGTTTTACGCAAATCAGTTGCAATTAACATTTAAAAAATAACATGTAGAATTTCCAATGGTATTTTAACGAATAGAAAGTATTTTGCCTAAACTTATAAAGACAAATATTCATCTTGATAGCCAGATGCAAAACTGATCAGGGCAGTCTAACTATTTTATATCTCAAAATGTTTCAAAGAAAATTAAAGTTTTCATCATCATCATCATCATCATCATCATCATCATCATCATCATCATCATCATCACCACTTGCATTATTCAGCAGCAGCAGCAAAAACAGTAGTAGCAGCAACAGCATCTGATAAGGATATCCTTTCTGTTTTAAAGGGAAGAAACTCTTTAAAAGAATCTGAAACAAGTTGCTGCAAGAAAGAAGAAACGAGTTCATCAACAACTAATAAAAGTCCAACATATTTAGATGTTGGCTACTTTAAAGGGACTTCACTGAGGTTTTCTAACTTAACATGGCAGGAAATATTTTTCCAGAATTAATGTTTCCGTTGATGTAAGACTGGACCAATGACTTGTGTGAAAAATTCACCCTGTTTTCCCAGGAACATTATTCTCATTGTTAAAAAATGTCCATTGATTTAAAAGCGTTGCAACGCCTTACACTAAAATTGGAATAATAGTAGCATGAATATATGATTTTAAATTTATTTCCGAGTATATTTCTTGGCTATCTTATGCATATCTTTTTCTTTAAAAAGTTAAATCTGATATAAATAAGAATTTCAAATTTTATGCTTTTAGGTTTTTAGACCTTAGTGGAGTTCCTTTAAAGACTCAACAATTCAATTGTCTGATATGTACGTCCAACGATATAGATAACTCAATATTTACATGCAATCAACAAATAATCGAAAAAAAAAACAAAGCATTAATCTATTGTTGCATCAGAAATATTTTACCTCTCGCGTGCGCACGTAGTAGCTATAGCGCGCGCACGAGATAGATGATATATTTCTAATGTCCCCTCTATGCCACCGTATTAATCTGCCAAAGTAAAACAAGTTAAACACCCAATTTTATTGACACAAACATTTAGACAAAGTGTCTACACAAATCAGCTTACTGATAACATGAAGCAAAACTTTGCAACAATCTTAATTCTTTATTATTTAAAATAAAAAGAAGTAAAAGGCCAATCAGCATCCGAAAACACATCGAACATTTAGGCGTCTGCTACCTAGAAAGTCAAACAATTTAAATATTTGCTTAGCTTATTCAAACATTGCCTTAATGTAAGTGAATTAATCGAAACTTTTTGTCAATTCAATTAACATGCGATTGGAAAATGCGAAAATCTGTCAAACAAAAAGATTGACATTATAAAAACTGTGGCTGGACCATTGGATAAACACCAAATTTTTCCCGGCAATATCTAGTCTAAATGTCTAGTACCTTTTCGCGAAACAAATCACCTTTCTGATAACAAAAGACAAACTTTTGTAACACGTTTATTTCATTAATCTTTCACAGTATTTCTAATTCATTATTGCCTGTCTTGTCAATCCGGGATAACAATCTAAGGTGACAGAATTAAAGAATGACTCCCTTAATGCAGAAACTGTTACAAAACATGGCGTGCGAAAATTCAACGGCACCGAGAATTAACAAGATAATGCCTGCAGACGATATTATTGTTCATTTTTCTGAAACATACATTTGATTATTATCATACATGATTATATAGAACAGGGTCATGTTGGCTCATTTCTAAAATGAATAAAGCCTACGCTCTGTTCTGTTCATAAAAAAATACAGTTTTTGAAATTTATACTTCTCGAAATATTTTTGTTGATGTTGTCTCGGTTGAGTCACGTGATTGGGTTATCTACCGACCGTGATATGGCATTAAAAAATCAAATTTTAAGAAAATGTTTTGTTAAATCAATCAAAAAATTACAAAAAACTAACTCTGATTACATTATATTATCAGTTTTTACTTTAAAAGTAACAATTTTATAGATTTGCAATGAAATAAGAAATTTTTCGTTCCCGGTGTCAAGGTAAAAATCTACTGCTCATATTTGAAAATAGGTCCGAGTTTCATGAGCTTTTTTAACATTCATGCATTGTTAAATGACAAAATAGAAATTGATTTTACAGAGAAAAGATGTTATTTAATCGTATCATGTAAAAATATTATAATATTTCACGATGTTATTTGCAAATATTTGATGTTTAATTTGGTGCATTTTCAAAATGGCGCCTATTATCTAAGTTTTTTAACAAAGATGGCTTTAAAAAACATCATTTCTTGAAATATTTATCCTTTTTTCAAAAGCTTAAAGATTTTTAAATAACATCATGTCGTTAAAATTTTCATTTTTGCTCTTGTATTTAATATTCGCCCTTTTCTTGAACACTTACATAATTTGCTTTTAGCAAATTATAGCGATTTATACCGAGACATGTTTAATTGTAGAGAGAAGGGTTTACATAGCGTGTTTCCAGACCATTCTGACCCTGTTGTTATCAAAACTTGAGAAAACTGTATCATGCATTATAGAACTAAATTGACAAAGTCAAGCATAAAGAAAGAAAGAAAAACGAAATGTTTATTGTTTCATGACTTTTCCCCCTTCTTCTTCAACAACAACAACTACAACAACAACATTATTATATATAATTATTTTTATTGTTATTTCTTCAGTTCAATAAATATTGATGAAGCAGAAAAATGCATGTTTTTCAGATTATGAAACACTTTTTCGTAAGAATTCTACTGTTAAAAGAAAGAAAACATTTTTACAATTTAGAGAAAAGTGATTTAGCACGGCTTTGATATTTGTAATATAATATTTGTAAATTAAAGCCGTGAATTTAGTAATGGAACTTTGGAAACTTGTCCGTGTGTATAGATATTTTCACTTGTTATGTTTGTAGACTTTTTTTTAAAGAAATAATAAAAGATCTAATATAATCTTCTATTGACGATACAGTTGAAGATACAATCTTAAAGGACCATGAAGCCTAAAAACTGTCAATATTTCTATTTATTAAAAGTTATTATTACAATAAATGTTTGACCTTAAAACACAGAACGAATACAAAATCTTTTTTTTTTTTTTTTGAACTTGAACTGTAAACTTTGCTCATTTTCATCTTAGCCCAACATTTGATCCCCAAAATTTCTTGGCAGTATTTTAACAGGTATAAAAATTATTTATTCAAATGACTTTGAAATCTGAAACAGTTGTCCTATGAAAAGTTTCAAAATGAAAATTAATTCTTCTATAGCTGACAAGTAATACGTTGTTTGTAATTATTTTGCTTTCTTTCCTTTTTTGCATCCTATTAGTACAGGACAGAACAGAGAACTATTACACTCAAATATGAATATCAAATTTTTAATGAATTAACATCCTGGGAGTTTTCCTTAATTAATTTTTTATTCAAATTAATTACAGACACAATTCTAGGTCATTATTATTAATTGAAAACAATTGTGTCACCAATTAATTCAAAATGATTGCTAATTGCCAAACAAAAGCCGTGCGCCAACAATTTGGCGCCAGACTGTACACTCTCACACTTTTTTAGCGGTTGAATTCACTCAAAGCATAATGACACGTGTTAATTATTGACTTTCATTCCCCTACTTGCTGATTGGTTAACTACTTTACCCGCGTAAAATATTAACCAATCAGAAACAACACGTGCTTTTAACTGAGTAAAAACTTCCTGCGGGGAAAAATGAAATAAAAGTGTACACTTAACAAATATTTTCATACTTACAATATAATCTTTGAGCTTGACAAGACCAACTAACTCTCTAGAAATAAAAATCAAATTGTTAAATTCCGAGTTATCAAACAAAAATACATACATTTAAAGATGGTTGGATCTAGTACACGTGATTCGTCGGATTCTTCTTTCCTTAGGAAGGTATGTGCCTTTAACAAAATATGTCATCCTGAATACTTGTCTTTATTCACCAAATTTGAAAACGCATTTTTTATGTTACGAAGGACTTTACAGCTTCAGTGATTACTTATATACCTTAACGCTGGGACCAAAAATATACTGGTCCCAGCTCAACGTCACAATGAAAAAAAAAAAGAACATAATTCTTTTTTTGCTGAAAAAAAAAGACCATTAGAACAAGAACATTACTACCAAATGTGTTCTACGAGGTGATCACGTGAATTTCGTGATGTTAATTTCGATTCTGAAAATCATTTTCTCTAATTTGTGTTTTAATGCACTTTAACTGTTCCATGTATACAGAAAGAGAATACTTTAAGAAATATCCTAGAATTGAATATACTGAAGTTTATTAGAACATAACTAACGGATTTATTCCATGAGACGATAACGAACAAAACGATTACACTCATTTCCCCTGATTCTAGAACATGTGTACATATATCTAATTTTATGTTATCTAATTTTTTTGTGTTCTCTCCTTTTTGTTAATACTATCTAATTTTTGTATATTCTCTAATTTTCAGTTACGTAAACCTCTGATAGAGAAGAAACGACGAGATCGTATGAATGTCAGTATAGATAGCCTGAAAGCCTTGTTGGCAAAATCTTCTAACAACGTAAGTTATTCTTCTGAATTTGTTTGTACTTTACTTTTCAATAATATCGACAATAACAACAACAACAACAAAACATCATCATCATGAATTAATCATCATCATCATCATCAATAACAGCAGCAGCAGCAGCAGGAGCAGCAGCAGCAGCAGCAGCAATAACATCAAACAACAACAACAACAACAACAACAACAACAACAACAATATCATCATCACCATCAACAACAACACTTTGTAAATGATTTATTGTATAAGTTCCACTCATTAATTAAGAAACTATGTATTCGTCCAAAGACGAACTTTTACCTCTGTCATATTTGTGATAGAATTTCAAAATCACAATGGGTCTCCTTTCATATATAAAAATATTAAACTGTTTTTATTTAGTTTCAAATATAAAATGTTAATCCCACGCTTAAATTTGATAACAATTACCTTACCTACGTACAGACAACATTCTTGGAAAATTTGAAATATCTCTATATAGTGATTAACGAAATATGTTTCTTCATTTCAGCCTGCTTCTGTAGCCAAGATGGACAAGGCGGAGATTCTAGAGTTGGCTGTGTCTCACATTTCCCAGCTACACCAACGACCCAGAACTACACACACTGACCACGTTACATCTTACCGTGCGGGCTTCCGGGAATGTAGGAAAGTGACTGGCCGGTTCCTTAGCTCAGCTGCTAGGATGCCAAATCCCGTTCTCCTAGAACTTGACAACTATCTACAAAACGTCTGTGATACTTCCGGCCAAGATGATGTCATCATGTCGTCTGCTACCAGAAATACTCGATTTGTTCCCGAACGCAGATGTACAAGTTCGCCAGCATTAGACCTGCCACCAGCACCAACATTTTGTCCGGACAGTATGTTTTCTCCTATTGCTTCTGCTGAGATCCGAGGTCATCGAGTGCATTCGCCCATGGATAGTTTATATTTTGGCAGAGTCAGTTCTTCGTTTAGTATGCCGAGTCCCACTTTATCCACGTGCACTTCCATAGCCTCTGATTCTAGTACTTCAGGATTTTCTGATAACGTTGTAGATTCATCATCTGACCTTGAAGGAATCGCGCATGCGCAATCCCAACAATGTAAAAGTGACATTATACTTGAGGCACCATGGAGACCTTGGTAAGTGTGTAACCACGTGTAGTGATGACTTCTAACAAATTATTCCGCAGAAGAGATTTGGTGTTTACGTTTTGCTATGTGTTATTTTTGTCTTTTTGTTTGTTTTTTATAAAGGATATTACATTATGTGCTACAATCTAATTGTTAATAAATGTATATAAATGATGAATTCGTATCGTTATTACTTGAATTTGTTTATCTTTGATGAACTTAGACGGTTTTCCTTCCCCGAACTCTGTAGAGAGCCTTGATTCAATCAAAGGAACTCTGTAATATATTTTGTAAGAAATCCTAATCTATCAATAACTCGCAAGAAATCGGCCAATTTTGCTTTTTAATATATACAGTATTATACATCTTATCTAAGACTGATTGATTTTGTCTAGATAAAACTCATACAAAAGGAAATAAAGAACGAGCCGTTTGGCAATAGGTCTACTAGCTTATTTAAGGAAAGCTAATACAGTATATTTAGTTTCAAACTGTGGTTACTTATCTCCCCTGATGTCCATTTCGCGAGGATTTACTTGCTAAAAACCGTAATTTATATGTAATAATCATCGGGTGAAAACTGAATAAAATTACTTGAATTTGATGAATTCGCTTTTAAAGAAATTGAATTATCATGCAGGTTAATATCACTGAAAAAGGACAATAACTCCCGTACAACAAATACTTTTCTACATTGGTAAATTGTATTTGGCTATGAACATTGTTTAAATTTTGGTAGACTAAGAATAAACATGTTCAATTGAGTCCAAGTCAATTATAAAGAACATGAACATAAACTAAATAACTGACTTTCAATGTAAATTCCCTCCTGGAAATGCAACGTATTTCCTTCTCCATTGTCACTTTATCTATAGCATAAAAACAAAAACTAAACTGTCATTTCGGGTGTAGATTATTTACAATCACACTTTTTTAAGTAATGTAAACATTATCATGTTTTGAAATGCAAATTAATTGTAGGGAACTGGATCGGTTACTTATTGCGTCGAATTTATTGCAGATTTTGATCAAACTTGATTGGTTTCAAAATAATATCAGACGATGTGTCTAGCATGTATTTTATAGTTATTCCAGATATTTTGCAGTTTGTCAAAGGTTGACAATTCTGTTGTTTTGCAGGGCGCACCAGAAATGGCCATTTTTCTACATTCATTTTTATCAATAACGTCACTATGTACACAAATAAAAGTTAGCAAACGCAAAAAATAGTTCATAACACAAATAATAGGTCACAAACACAAATAATAGGTCACAAACACAAATAATAGTTCATAAACACAACGTTAACATTATGATACGTAATATAAGAGCAATTTTTGATCAGTATACATGCACTTAAAAATGTCTATGTTTTGTATAAGGAAAGAAACATGAAAATATACATTTAAATATTTTTTTTGAAAAAAAAAAAGATATAAAATTATATTAATAATCATATAAATTAATTAGACAAATATGATAATGTGAAGAGCAAATAAAAACATGAGCAGAAACACACACTAAAATTAACATTTGTAAGCAAACAGAAGAAAACTGACATATGTAAAAAAAATACGAAAACAAACTTATATAAATATATAACATATGTAAATGAATAGGGGAAGAAATCGACGGAAATTTACATGTAATGAAATAGCGAACATAAAAATATTAAAAGAAATAGATTAAAATAAATATATGTACAGAAACAGACAAAAATTGCCATGTGTAAAACAAACAAAAATTGGCTTACTAGTATGAAAAGAAATAGAAGCCAGATACCGTCAACAACAAAATACTAAAAGGACTTGCTGAAGAATTAGCAAATCCTCTTTGTAATCTTTTTAATCGTTCCTTATCTATTGGAAAAATACCTTCTCAGTGGAAGTTAGCACATGTTTGTGCAGTATTTAAAAAGAATGACCCTCAAGATGTATCAAACTATAGGCCAATATCTCTTCTTAGCACTATCAGCAAGGTCTTAGAAAAAATTATACACAAACATGTCTTTAATTTCTTTGTTTCAAACAACTCTATAACCTCTTTACAATCTGGTTTTGTACC
Source organism: Ruditapes philippinarum (assembly GCF_026571515.1). Classification (NCBI taxonomy): domain Eukaryota; kingdom Metazoa; phylum Mollusca; class Bivalvia; order Venerida; family Veneridae; genus Ruditapes; species Ruditapes philippinarum. The sequence continues at coordinate 20,315 of NW_026858769.1, read as the reverse complement.
TAATGATTCTACTTCAAACCAGCTCGTATCTATTTATAACACATTCTGTCAAGCTCTTGATGTTGGTAAAGAAGTTCGTGCCGTCTTCTGTGATATTTCTAAGGCGTTTGATCGTGTATGGCATCGAGGTCTATTGTATAAACTAAAGTTGACTGGTGTAGCAGATCAATTACTTGATTGGTTCTGTGATTATTTGTCAGAGAGGAAACAGAGAGTCGTACTTCTTGGAGCCATGTCAGATATTATCAATATTTTTTCTGGCATCCACAAGGTTCCATCCTTGGTCCTCTTCTTTTTCTTGTCTATATCAATGATATTGTTTGTGATATAAATTCCACTATTAGACTATTTGCTGATGATACAAGCTTGTATATAATTGTTGAAAATCCGATAACAGCTGCGAATATTTTGAACAATGATCTGGATAAAGTCACTAATTGGGCAAATAAATGGCTAGTTACATTCAACCCAAATAAAACTGAATCATTATTAATTTCTCGAAAAGTTACTAAGCCTATCCACCCCCCACTAGAAATGAATGGTACTCAAATATCGGAAGTCATAACTCACAAACATCTTGGTGTTACTTTTTCAAATGACGGCACTTGGAATCATCATATTGACACTATCAAAGTAAAAGCATGGCAACGAATCAACATCATGAGAAAATTAAAATTTATTCTTGATAGAAAATCTCTAGAAATCATATATATTACGTTTATAAGACCACTTCTTGAATACTCAGATGTCGTATGGGACAACATAACAATACACCAGGAATATGAAATTGAGAAAATACAGCTTGAAGCTTGTAGAATTATCACTGGGGCCACTGAACTTGTTTCTATCTCAAATAAATGATGAAAAGAAGTTAAAATTAAAGCTAAAGACATTTATAATGTGCCTTGTAATGAGTCAATTACTTTTTAAAGTGACTTTGTTTTTTAACGACATTCGTGTAAAAAGTTACCTCGTTGAACATTTCAGGAAGGTATATTTAGAATAAAAGGTGGTTCTAGCTCATACACATACTAAGGCCAAATGAAAACAACAAAAAATATATGTAACAATTTGAATATGTTGAGTGTATTGAAAAAACACAGGACTGTAATCAACATACATATTTATTTTTGTTACGGGAGGGCTTTTGTCCGCCTTGTTAATTTCACGGGAGGGCTTTTGTCCGCCTTGTTAATTTCACGGGAGGGCTTTTGTCCGCCCAGTCATTTTCATGGGAGGGCTTTTGTCCGCCCTGTTACTTTCTCGGGAGGGCTTTTGTCCGCCCTGTCATTTTACGGGAGGGCTTTTGTCCGCCTTGTCATTTTTTGCCGGAAGGGCTTTTGTCCGGGAGGGCTTTTGTCCGTTTCCCCGAACGAAAACATTCTAAATGAATAAGAAATAAATCAATATATGAACAGACGAAACTTTATTGCAGATTTTGATCAAACTTGATTGGTTTAAAAATAATATCAGACGATGTGTCTAGCATGTATTTTATAGTTATTCCAGATATTTTGCAGTTTGTAAAAGGTTGACAATTCTGTTGTTTTGCAGGGCGCACCAGAAATGGCCATTTTCTACACTCATTTTTATCAATAACGTCACTATGTACACAAATAAAAGTTAGCAAACGCAAAAAATAGTTCATAACACAAATAATAGGTCACAAACACAAATAATAGGTCACAAACACAAATACTAGTTCATAAACACAACGTTAACATTTTGATACGTAATATAAGAGCAATTTTTGATCAGTATACATGCACTTAAAAATGTCTACGTTTTGTATAAAGAAAGAAACGTGAAAATATACATTTAAATATTTTTTTTGAAAAAAAAAGATATAAAATTATATTAATAATCATATAAATTAATTAGACAAATATGATAATGTGAAGAGCAAATAAAAACATGAGCAGAAACACACACTAAAATTAACATTTGTAAGCAAACAGAAGAAAACTGACATATGTAAAAAAAAATACGAAAACAAACTTATATAAATATATAACATATGTAAATGAATAGGGGAAGAAATCGACGGAAATTTACATGTAATGAAATAGCGAACATAAAAATATTAAAAGAAATAGATTAAAATAAATATATGTACAGAAACAGACAAAAATTGCCATGTGTAAAACAAACAAAAATTGGCTTACTAGTATGAAAAGAAATAGAAAAAGAAGCAAAACAACATAATTATGCAAAGAAACAGAAAAAAAAACACAACATATTTAAAGAATCAAACGAAAATTAACATACATGTAATTTGAATTGTGTAAAATCAGTTTTTAATTATGTTAAGAAACAGACAAGAAATAACATATGTAAACATTAACATACGTAAAGAAATAGTCGAACGCATATTTTTTCACGTAGATATGAAGGATTACTCCTATGTGAAGTTAATATTAATAGAGTTAAATAAATGATGAAAAGAAGTTAAAATTAAAGCTAAAGACATTTATAATGTGCCTTGTAATGAGTCAATTACTTGGGAGGGCTTTTGTCCGCCCTGTTACTTTCTCGGGAGGGCTTTTGTCCGCCCTGTCATTTTACGGGAGGGCTTTTGTCCGCCTTGTCATTTTTTGCCGGGAGGGCTTTTGTCCGGGAGGGTTTTTGTCCGTTTCCCCGAACGAAAACATTCGAAAGGAATAAGAAATAAATCAATATATGAACAGACGAAACTTAACATATCAGCAGAAATAAACAAATATAAAGGAAGAGACGACAAAAAGCGTAATTAATTAACAGTGACGAAAATGAAAATATGTTGAGAACCAAACGAAAGTTAATACACGTAAAAAAGACGTAAAAAGGCGGACGAAAACTTAACATTTAGTAAACTAATGATTAAATCTTGCACAGTTTTGCTTATTTGTCATGTATTATACTATTTGCTACTACCGTTGAACGTTTTAATAGCCAGAGCAACAGAAATAAATTAGGGTAAATGTGATATATAGGCGCTGCATTTTGAACAATTTTATGAATATTTTTTATTTTCTACTTTTGCAATCTGTTTTTTTTTTCAATTTTGTTATTTTAGTCTGATGCTGATTTTAAAAAAAAAAAAAATTAGTCTGTGTTCATGTAATTTACATTTTTGGTCACATTGTTACAATGTCACGAATGTGTTTCCTATTCTAATTAAAATCTGGGACCAAAAATATATTATTGTTCCAGTTAAAATATACAAACCAGGGTATGAATTTTTTAAAACTAACGCAGACATATAGATAAATCTACATCTCTGATAAACGTTATTGCTAAGACGAAACTGGTGATATCTTTTTTGAGATTTATAAACTATTTGATGCACGTCTGAACCATAGGCCTAACTTGTGTGCAAGATTTCAGATTATTCGCTCACTCCATTTTTCCGGTGCAAAATGACCCAAAAATGAAAAGTGGTTAAACGCTTTTAACCCATATCGGACAAGAATTACACAAAATCGCGAATTTATTTAATACATTGTAATTAAGATCCATGACAAAATAGAATTTATATCTAAATCAAATCTGAGTTTATATATTTATTATATACCTATAAATGAAATATTGAGAAATATTGATGAAATAATTAATATTTTCACAAGAAAAAGTATTTTAGTGAAACATATTTTCCGTGTTTTCACTGGTGTCTTGCCGGACTACTTTCTTTTAAATTCTGCCAGTACACAAAATTTAAGGAATAGTCTTCCAAATTGTTATTTAAAATTAGAGACAAATGTAGAAAATTCAAGTTTTTTACATGATTTATTTTCATCTTGTGGCATGAAAATTATCACATTTCACTCGTGGCTACCGCCAGTCATGAAATATTTATTTTCATACCACTTGATCAAAATAAATCATGTATTTACAGAAAAAACTTGAATATCCTCTATATATTTTTAACATCTTTTGCATATTTGTTCGTTTTAAATGTCCATGCAGTTTATTTATGTAAGAATGTATTTTTGTATGTGTTTAGGTTTTAGGACCTCAGTGGAGCTCCTTTAATTAAATACCTTAACAAACTTATATATTATAAACCGTTTTTAACATTTAGGTCCCAGCTGCTTTCAATATTTCATTTTGATACCACTTACAACTGTTCTTGCGTCTTAATGCTCGAATGACGAATAAAAACTGCTTCGCGCATGTCACGTGACGGTGTGCCAACCACGTTAACTTTTTGGTCCTTCCGAATAATCCAGGCGGGGAACAATAGTTTCATATAAATACATAGCAAATTAAATCGTATGACTGAAAAGAGATCGGAAAATGTTTTGCTGGCGTCTTTAACGGATTTGTTTAGTAAAGTTGTTTTTTTTTGGTGAGAATCAATCAGTGGTTAAACATAGAAGATTGTCCCCGATCGCTCAAGATTCATGGTCGAGTGATTTTCCATGCACTTTACTGTTAGCTACATTTGCGTGAAGTTTGTGAGAGGGAAAGTATGGGAGGTTTGGAATTGTTTCTTTTATTTTAGGGCTAAGTATGGATCAAAAATGTAAGTTATTTTATATTTTATTAAAACTATATAGCCGAAACGTAATATTATTACACATGAAAATCGGGAAAGCGTTACGGTTTTTTTTAAGGAAAAAATGTAAATATTTCACAGAAAATCCGGGAAATGTTATTGTATCAGATAAAATTTGTAAATTATCAAATATTTTTCGTAGGTACAATTTGTTTGACACAAAGTTAAATTTTCAATGACTGTAAATTAGCATTAATCATAAAGATTATACATGTTAAACTTTTAAATTTTCATGTGACGTTTCGATCATAGTTAACGGTATTTTTGACCATTATGATCATTATTCATATTTATTTACCATTGTAGCCATCTAATCAAGACCACCTGATACTTAGTGTGATGGGGTGGGGGATTTCAAGTGTTATAGGATTAAAGTTAAATTTCTATCAATTGTTGTAGTGTTGTCGTAGTCTCAGTGTCAATGAACTGTCGTATTGGACCAAATGTCACATTCATTCGACGCGATGTCTTTCGACGAAATGTCATGGAAGCGTATATACTGATATATATACGCAATGGAAAGGTAAGAATTATTTTTTTATAGATGCTTAGATGGCAAAAATGTTTTAAGTTGATATAAAATGCTGTATCACTAAATGCCATTTTACTGAGTGTGTGTAATGGTTTTGTCCAGCATTGCATTGGAACATTCCATTCGAAGTTAAAGGGATTTCGAATTGATGAGCTTACAACAGTAGTCTGATGCGCGTGATGTCCTGGCTCTATACTAAAGTGGTAGCAAAGGGCAGATTACTGGTTTCAGCATATAAATCGTAACGCATAATTACAATATGTTGTGTGTGTGTGTGTGTTTTTTTTTTTTAACTGTGGCACTATATTATTTATTACTGTAAATAATTAGTACATGTGATGATTCACTTACTGTGGGCCTACAATTCCTGATTCTTTTCTGTTTTAAAGGATGGTAATAACAATAATTTTATTTATTTCCTTCTATACTCAAAAGTCACATGTTGAAAAACCAGATGATACAATAGCTAACATATGATTTTTTAACAAAACATTGTCGTAGGTAATTGGCTTATGATATAAAACAAAATACAGATATGAATAATTGAGAGTTGGCATATGAGGTCTAACAAAGTATTGACACGGATGATTGACGTGTGATATGTAAAAATGATGGCCATGTTGATGACAATGTTGTTGCTTATGGTAATGTTGATGAGGACGTCCATAGGTGAAACAATGATGATGAAATGACGTTGTTCAAGGTAGGTAAATAGAAACTAGCTAATTTTAGAAACTAGTTATTTTTAGACAAATGAGTTTAACTTTTCTTCGTAAGTTTTATCAGTTTCAGAAGATGAAATTTCAAAAGGAACCAATGAACTTGCAAGTGATCATACTATATCGGGCCATTCTTGTGGAACAAGAACAGCACACATTATGCAACGTAAAAACAGCATACTTATATAATTCAATTTACATTTGGAAAATTTGACATTATAAGAAATTTGATATACATAATTATATATATATATACACATGTAAATGGTATTATGTTAGTGACTGAATTGGGTAGAATTACAAAATTTAATTTTAGAAATGAAGATTTGTTTTGTCAAATTTTAAAACTATGTTTTATGTTTATGTATATTGACGATATTTTGTGTGCATTGTTTATATCGATTTTGGTTGTTTTGGTTTCTTTCTCAAATTTTTGGAGTTGGTGTGTGATTTGGGTTATTCGATTTGGGTTCGGTGTTTTAGTTTGTCTCTTTGTGGGAGTTGTTTATGTGTGTTATGGTGGTTTTTCTTTGTTGGAGTTGTTAATGTCATTTGTGTGTTATGGTAGTTTTTCCTTTGACTTTGTTGGAATTGTTAATGTCATTTGTGTGTTATGGTTGTTTTTCTTTGTCGAAAATTCAGGCCTTATTTCTGAATAGTTTGGGAATTGGTGGTCGATAAGACAGTTGATTCTGTGCTGATACATTGTGATCGATTTGAAAATTTTGGATTTTGTTATACTAGTCTAATTTCTCAAATAGTTATATCATTTTCATTAGAAATGGCAGACACATTTATAGTTTTATTGTATTTTTAGCTGTACAATACCCAATTTTGTATAATTATATTGATGTTTAATATGAGTAATGTGATATTTTTTATAATTGTATTGAAATATAGGTGGAGAATGCGACAATATTTTAAAGATAACATTGATTGTTTAAGACTTAGAACGTGACATTTCTAATAATGATTTTTGGGTGTTGAATGCGACATTTTTAACAATTATATAATATTATACTGATTATTTTAGATGCAGAATGCGACATTTTAGACTAGTATAATATTATTGTTCTTTGGTTTTTCGTTTGTTTTCAGATGGCGTAAGAAAACATCACTGGATTTTGAAAGAGAAAACTAGTTAAAATTGTATATTTCTAAATATTACCACTATATATTTCAGACTATTGTTCGATTGATAGTAAAAAAAAAGTTTTTTGATCATTGAGCAGACGTAAAGCAGGAAACGGGAAGAATCCTAGCAGACGACATTTGTCGCGCAGATGCAATCATGCACCATATCAGACTGCCCGAAATTACAGATTGGCCCAGCTCTATACTGGACTCGCTTTCAGCAGGTTAGGGTTTTGAAAAAGGAAATCATAACTTTGTAATGTAAGTCTTGTTTAATTTTTGAAAAATAAACTTTCGTGTCAATGTAATAATTATGTCGACATACCATTATTGTCTAATGTTTCATAATGAACCATTTTTAGCCCAACTGTTTGAAAAACGAGTAAGGGCTATTTTAGTCACTTGGTCGTCTGTTCTTGTAAAACACTTCGTTTTGCATATGTTTTGTGTGTAACTTCCTACCTCAGAATTCATTATGATTGTGTAACGGGGAACATAATCTAAACACCTTTAACTTTAAACTAGATTTTGATTTATACTCAACATCACTAATTCCGCGTCATCACTTATTTCACGGTAATGGCATATTTTCATGTGACCAGTGTTAAAATTGGTCAGAATTGACATATTTTATTCAAACACCTGAACAACAAAGTGTTTGTGCAAAATATTTTAAATCTATAGATTTTTACGTAAAACAGAACAACATTTTACAAACTTTTGCAAAAAGCAACAATAGTCCGTTAAATTTGTGCATAGGTCTGAAACAATCATCTTTTTCTAATAAATTTTGAGGTATAATGTAAAGATACTTTTAATATTTAAAATTATGCAAAATAACACGTAGAAATTTTGACTGAAACATGAAAAAAACTGAAATAAAACACCATTACTGCGATTTAAATGATGACATACTGTTTTCAAAATGGCCGACATATGGTCTACGTCCGGCTCATTTAAACTGATTTTGACTAAATATATTGTTGTTTCCTTGTGTCATACAGCAGAAAATACATAATTATATGTTACAGCTTATGACAATTTTTGTACCCTAAGGTTCATGTGTTGTTTTCTTTCTTGCTTCAGTGATAAGTGCCGTGAACTAAGAGGAGCACAGTATAATTACATGTATGCCACTTAGTTAACTTGATTTAAAGCAGGCATGTTTAAAATGATAATTTAAGTTTACAATATATTCTTATCAAATGAGCATAATAATGCTGAGTTATGGGTCATTAAGAACATTTCAGTAATTTAAACAAATAACTTATGATCTTAGTTACAATTATTTTTAAAATGCTAAAAAACACAGGCACGAGTATCGGACCTGGGAAGAAAAAATATGACCAGATTGATAAAAAAACCTGTGTTCATCTTAAAAGTGTCAAAAAACCAAAACAAAATGTAAATAATGACCCCCTTTAAAAATATACTATAAGTTAAGAGAAGGCCGGAAACTCCAGATTCGAGCCTACGAGCAAGGGATTCATTTCCCGGGCCGTTGTGAAAACAATTGGCCAGACAATTAAAAAAAACTTTTATCACTATTTCACGTTTATATTAAGCTTCAAAATGAGACCAACCCCAAGTCTCTAGCCCTTCCCGTTCATGAAATATCTACCAGGAAACAGCGAATTCGTGCTAAAAATCCTTGGTAGACAGAATTGCGGCACAACAATTCGGTACGTAAACATAGACTAATACATGTATGTCAGCTGACTACGGGTCAAAATTACTTGAATTTACTAAATAATATTACTAAATACATTAAGTTGGACCACTTACCGTCAGTAGCATCTGATACACACGAGATTCGAGTTTCAAACATTTACACGGTCTTTCAATCGCTTTCTATGCCATTAGGCATCCTTGTGTGAAACGTTGCGGTTTTCGTTGCTATTGGCCAATCAGAAGACTCGTTACAAAATATCGAACAGCTGATTGACAATGGCGTAGAAAGTAATCTAAAGACCGTGGAAAGGTTTGAAATTCGAATTTTGCGTGTAAGTGATAAAAGTTTTTTTTAATTGTTTGGCCAAATGTTTTCACAACGGCACGGGAAATGAATCCCTTGCTCGTAGGCTCGAATCTGGAGTTTCCGGCCTTCTCTTAACTTATAGTATGTTTTTAAAGGGGGTCATTATTTACATTTTTTTTGTTGACACTTTTAAGATGCACACAGGTTTTTTTTATCAATCTGGTCATATTTTTTCTTCCCAGGTCCGATACTCGTGCCTGTGGTTACAAATAGTGTATCCACAGGTATCCACAGGTAGTAGACGACAATAAATTTTAAAGTGGAAATTTGCGACTTCCGGTGTGTCTGCTACTCGATGTTGTGATCTCAGTTACTTCCCCTGACGTTCAGTATAGGACATGAGGGTCTAGGTAAGATATTTTGAAGAAATACAAATTTTAGCTAAACATAGAACAATACATTTTACAGATAAGGGTTTGTGAGTCGCTTATTACACCTTTAACTCTGCAAAATATTTTAAATGGACTTGCCCATCTTCAAATTTGGACAAAACCATTACTCATTTTACGGGAAAATTTCAAAATATGTGTATAGTGCAGATCATGAGCAGATGTCAAGGATATGCCGACTGATTTTGGTCTGCACTGGTCGCACGGGTACATGTATATTATGTTGGCTCTAGAAGGCTGAGAGTTAATCAACATATTGTACCACACAAAATAATCAGAAAGTACTGATAACAGTTCATTAATAATGACAACTTTTAATTTGGTACAATGTTTGTATTTTGAAAGCTTGTTAATTTCAGATGGAACTTGACTTTTTAGCTCGACTATACGAAATATATGGAGAGCTGTCCTACTCGCCCCGGCGTCGGCGTCGGCGTCGGCGTCCGCGTCCAGATTTTAGATTAAAGTTTTGGTGCAGTAAAATATTTTCCACTATAACTTTGTCATTTCTTAAGGTATCAACTTCAAACTTCAAATATATGTTCCTTATCATCAACCACATCTTATGTGACAAGGTTCATAACTCTAGCACCAATATTTTCAGATTTATCTCCCCTTGAACTTAGAATTTTCCTTAAAAAATACTATTTTTTACTGATACTTCTTTATTTCTGAAGGGATCAACCTCATACTTCAAATATATGTACCTTATCATCATCCCCATCTTATGTGACAAGGTTCATAACTCTAGCACCAATATTTTCAGATTTATCTCCCCTTGAACTTAGAATTTTCCTCAAAAAATACTATTTCTTACTGTTTCTTCTTTATTTCTTAAGGGATCAACCTCATACTTCAAATATATGTACCTTATCATCATCCCCATCTTATGTGACAAGGTTCATAACTCTAGCACCAATATTTTCAGATTTATCTCCCCTTGAACTTAGAATTTTCCTCAAAAAATACTATTTCTTACTGTTTCTTCTTTATTTCTTAAGGGATCAACCTCATACTTCAAATATATGTACCTTATCATCATCCCCATCTTATGTGACAAGGTTCATAACTCTAGCACCAATATTTTCAGATTTATCTCCCCTTGAACTTAGAATTTTCCTCAAAAAATACTATTTCTTACTGTTTCTTCTTTATTTCTTAAGGGATCAACCTCATACTTCAAATATATGTACCTTATCATCATCCCCATCTTATGTGACAAGGTTCATAACTCTAGCACCAATATTTTCAGATTTATCTCCCTTTGAACTTAGAATTTTCCATAAAAAATATTATTTTTTACTGTAACTTATTTATTTCTGAAGGGATAAACTTCATACTTCAATTATATTTACGTTATCATCATCCACATCTTATGTGACAAGGTTCATAACTCTAGCACCAATATTGCAAGAATTATCTCCCCATAAACTTAGATTAATTTACTAGAAAAATGTTATTTTTTATTTTAACTTTTTTATTTTAAAGGTATCTACCTCAAACTTCAAACACTTATTCCTTATCATCAATTACATTTTATGTGACAATGTTCATAACTCTTGAAGCAATATTTACAGATTTATCTCTCTTTGAACTTAGGATTTTCTTTAAGAAATATAATAACTTCTTTACTTTTTAAGGTATCTACTTCAAACTTCAAATATATATTTCTTATCATTACACAAATGTTGTGTGGCAAGGTCCATAACTCTAGCATGACTATTTCTAGAGATATTCCCCTTGATCTTGGAATTTATGTTAACAAACGTTATTTTTTACTGTAACTTAATACATAATTATAAATAATTGATTTTTCTTTCATAGTTTTGTCCTCCTTACTGCGTCCAGTATTTCATTAGTCGAGCTTCGCTGTCTCCTGTGACAGCTCTTGTTGTGATTATTGTTGCTTTTCCAAAAAAAAAAAAAAAAAAATGAACTGAACATAATATGAACAACTATTCTTTCCGAGATCACTCGCTTCCTTAAAGTATTACAATCTAAATACAAAGATATACATTACAATCAATAACTTAATTCACGAATAGGTCAAAAAATATCGTGCCGAAGGAAGGGAGATAATTATGAATGTATTCAAAATAAGGGAGATAAAATGATCTCTTATTATAATTATACTATAAAATATCATAATTATTTTTAATGCATAATGTGTATTTTGTAATGAACTGGTGACTTTGATTGTGGCACTCCGATAACATCTGAATTTTCAATCTATAAATAGATAAAAAAATTTAACCTATATTTCAGTTTCAGGATTTGAAATTAGGAAAGAACGGAAGATATGGAATAAGCAACGGCAAACTCATCTAGGCATGTTACATCCTTATCACAGAACTGGAACCTACTGCTTAAGATGAGGTAATAGTAGGCTTTATGAATATATGTATAGGTTTGTTTCTTGGCCTGCTGAAAGCGAGAGTCATTAGTCTTTGCCTCCAGAATAGAGCCAGTACAGCCTGCACTTTTGTGCAGTTTGACCAGCCTCTTTACTGTTTGCCAACTTCCAATTTTCATTTTCATGTTATGTAATTAGTTATTATAATTTATACTGGACTGTTCCTTAAATAAAATTGGGGAAAAGTCCATTTAATGATTTAATTCATGAATAGTTTCATGTGCAGAGATGATCCACAGAGGTGATCCACAGCTAGCTTAATTGGCAGAGAAAATTGGTGGGTCTACTCGAGTGCCCACCGTGTCTAAAATAATTTATAGAGGGATATTTTGGACCTTCTTCCGCCAGTAAAGCTGAAAAATTATTATTGTTTTCTTGATAAGTACCGTCGAGACAGTAACCATTCACCTACTAAAAAGTGTAATGGATCTGCCCTGCATTGAATTTTGAACAGTCCATTTGAAGTTTATGGGATTTCAATAACAAAATACAAATTTGAGCAGACGATAATATATAGCCTTGGCACGGAGTGCACAGACCAATAGGTAAAGGGTTAAACCCAACCAGAATAATTAAACCATTGCAGTTAAGAATATACTAGAAATAATAGGAGAATCGTTTAAATAAAAGCTTTATGACCACTATTTGAGTAAGACGTAATTATTTGTTTGTTGTATTCCTGAATTATATTATGTGCAGAATTATATTATGTGCATTTTTGAATAAGAGTTGAAAACAAAAAGATACACAAAATCAAGTCTAAAATTTTTCCCATTGCTGAATAGACGAATGCATATATATACTAGTGCGGCAATCAAGTCTAAAATTTTCCCCATTGCTGAATAGACGAATGCATATATACTAGCGCTGCAATCAAGTCTAAAATTTTCCTCATTGCTGAATAGACGAATGCATATCTACTAGACGCCGCGCTGCGCGCGTCTGTGTAATAGTTATTTCTTAAACGGTTTGTTTGCTGGTATTAATTAAGGTGTGCAGCTTTAAAGGCCCATTATGTCCCAAAAATGTTTTTATTTTTATATTTGAAAAGCTTTTATTTATGGTGTCCTATTATACTAGTTTCAAACAGATATTCATTGGTCATTTATCTTAATAACCATTTGCTTTTTGAAAACAGTTTTAGTGATTTAGTATTTTGTGTGGAAGTTAAAATAGTACTGTGTTTACATTTTGCGACCTTTAAAACAAATATTTTCACATTCAGTCATACTTTATTTTGTTAATAAGCACCTAACATGCTTTAAAGCATTATTTGTTATAATACTCATGTTTGCACTATCTTATGTAGAAAAATTTATTTATTTCTGAGGCATAATGTGCCTTTAAGGAAAAACAGTTGCTTATATTTTTTACAATGCAGGTGCATCAGTGATCTTTACATTTCAGAAATACGGAACATGGTAAATTGAGCAGGTGAAGGAATGAAGAAAACACCACCCTCTTTACAGTCAGCAAAATAACTATGCTTCCGGTTTGGGACTAATGCATGCCGTTACAAATTATGTGACTTACAGATTTTAATCCACCTGATACGATTTGGTATCTTTCTGAAAATGTCATGTTCAACTTTTGAATGGTGTTTTTTTCTGCCAAGTTTTAGAAATATATTACCATGTAACTGTCTAATATTTATGGCAATTATGAAGTAATGAGTTTTTGGCGTAGTAATAAAAAACCATAAAGGGTGTAGCTCGATTGGATTTTCTACATGAGCTTGAAAAAATAACACCGAGTTAAACAGAATATAAAGGATATTTTATATTTGCTTTTACACTGTACATTTTCTATTTACCAACACACAGTACCGTCAATGTATTGTTATGGCAATAATGAGTATAATTGCAATAATGAATAGTGCACTTTTTTGCAATGTATATTTCAAGTGGTATAATAAGTAAAATTTGATCAGGAATGTACATTTATTAAGACGATATGTAAACATACTGTACCGTTAACATGGCAATAGTAAAATTGAAGAAATGAATGATGCGCATTTTTTACAATGTATATTTCAAGAAGTGTACATACTAGGCCGTAGATTGAGAAATAATGATAATTTAACAATGTCATGATAGGAACGTCCATTTGAAATTTCTTAAGATTTAGATAATAATAACACCACCAAGAATATCACCACTACCGACAAAAACAACATTAATGAAACATAATGAGAACTGCAACGATGAAATATTGCATCATTCAAAAACATGCATTGATGAAAAAATGAAATAAAATATTAAAATAATTGTAATAACGACCAGAAGAACAATAATGAAATAAAAGAAAGAAATAACAATATGAATGAAATAAAATAAAAACAACAAAAATAATGAAATAAGATATAATAAAAACAATAAAATAAAATAAATAAAAACAAATTGAAATAAGGTAACAAGAAATGGATTGAAAGAATAATGTTGTCACAAGTGACCATTTAGTTGTTTACCTATAACATGCTTGACCTTAAAGTGACCAGCCTTTGCCGCCAGTGTGCAGCCAGGCCAACCTGCACGTCCGTGCAGATTGACCAGGCTCTAAACCGTTGGCTGACCAATTTCAAATTTGATTTTATTCAAGTTATATTCTTTAAATTGAGAATGAACGCATTCAGAAACGGAAGCTGGACAAGTCCGCTTCCGATTATATTATCAACCATATACATGATATAATGTGTTCCTTTATATTTTGAAGTATCATTTGTTTCTTTTTTTGTCTTTTAAATGCTTTAAATAAGGAGTCACAAAGAGTTACTTTATCATTTTCATTTCCAAGCATATCCTCGTGCGTTTCATCGCCGGATAGCCACTGATACCCACTGCCTAACCATTAACATTTATCTTGATTACATGCTAATCAACCGTGAGTATCCGACGATGCATGCGTTTATGCTTGTGTTTTTTGTTGATTTTTTATTATTGTTGTTGTTGTTGTTTTCAATTTTATATGATCTGATAAAAAGCTAAAAAAGGGGGTAGGGGCTGGCATCATTTAGCTTTTTTTGTTCGCTTTTGATGTTATTCTATCAATCTTTAACTTTACTTGCCTGTTTTAATTTTTTAAAGTTTATTTATTTATTTGTTTATTTATATATTTATATTTATATATTTATTTATTTATTGTTTTGCAAATTACATCAAGCGAAAAGGAAGGCTACTTGTTTTCAAATACAAATTGATCTCCCCTGAAAATTCAAATGATAAGAACGGACCAAAGGAGACTTCTCTTCATTAAAACAAGTATAAAATGATAAAAACAAGTCATTTTCCCGTTAGTTTACACTCTATTGCCACTTGTTTTTTTTTCTAACTGCTAACTATCACACATCTTCGGTACTAACATTAAATTTTGGGGAAAATGACTTTCATAATGATTGAACAGAACAGAACAGAACATATCTCTTTATTTCTTTCCCAGGGTATATGGTAATACAACATGGGGATATACTATATAAACAGATATAATATTATAAACAAACTTCCGATAGTACTTTATCAGCTGATGAATAGTGTTTTATTCAAAATAGAATGAAGATTCAGTAACATTTATAGATAAAAATGTTAATTTTGGGGGAATCCTTCAATAAAGATTTAATATGCACATTATTCATCTGATGATATAGTTCTTATCTATATAAGTATTAAATAAAAACAACAAGAGAGAAAAAGAAAAAAACAAAAAACAAAAAACATAAACTTTTTTAATTGACTTATCATGGAGCAGAGACCTTAATGTTAATGTGTTCAAATCATTACTATGTTAAAACAAGAAAAGAAAGAAAAAAAAAGAAAAGAAATGACCAATAGCACACTAGAGTGTTTTCATTAACATTTTTTTATGCTAGTTATCCTTTGGAAAAACATAAAAAAAACATTTCAATGTACAGTAAAACATAAACACATATTAAATAATATTCTATACATTAGACAAAATTTTGCATGTGATCAGCATGCTATATAGAGACTTTTAAGTCATAAATTATACTACATGTATTGTACTTTACAAAATTATAGAGAGAGAAAATTAAAATGAAGTGTGTTTTTTTTTAAGTAAGATTAATGATAGAGATAATTTAAATTCATATAAGTCAATATCAGCCTTTATCAAGGAGCATAAATAATAATCTTACATGTACGCCCATGTAATCTCTTAAATCGTTAGCCTAAGTACATATACAATTCGCAGTGTTAAATAGTTCGTAATAAAACACGTTTAATTAACAACAATAATGCTATGATTAATTATATTTGCTACCAATGAGTGCTTTGCGCAAATATATTATTTTCTATGAACTGTTTAGATCAACGAAAAGATTTCTAGGGAAAAAAAAAAAAAATAACAATGTAATTTCTTTAAGTAGGGAGAGTTTGTGGCTATGCACGTGAAGATCATGGACTTAATACATGTAATTTTACAACAAAAAAGAATGTCATTCAATTGTGTGCAATATTTACATGGATTTATTACAAGGTAAAGTTCTTTTGTCTGAAAACGGTAGCTATTATAAATGTATACACAATGTCTAAGTGCTGTAAGATGATTACACGTTCATTTAGATAAAGATAAAAAGAAGAAAGAAAAAGGAACGCAGTTATTTCTTCTATGGCATAACTTATGCTAGTTAAATTTAGACATAATAATGCCGGTAAATTTACTTAAATTAGAAAGAGTATTTTCATTTCTACTTGATAATATTCTTGCAAAACAATGGACGGTATCTGAAATATAAGTTTGCTGTAGGAGGGAGTTTCTTTCTGTATTAAAGAATGGGCATTTAAGTAAATAGTGTTGTTCCGAGCCTATATCTCCGAAGTTACAGAGTCCACACGTGCTATCTAGAAAAGCGGTTCCCCGTCCCCAACGCGCTGTTTTCAATTGGTAAACGATTATTACATGTACGAAATCTAAATAAGGTTATGTAGCTTTCTTTTGGGAGTTATATTGAAATATGTCTCGTATTCTAAAGTGTTTTTAAATGAGCTGTAAATTCTACCTTTATTCGACGCTTGTAGATCATTATACCAACTTTGTTTAAATTGATCAATTAAAGTTTGTTTTACAATTTTGTGGATATTTTTATGCACTAAAATTTGCTGGTTTTGCCAAATATCAGGTCTTCCTACATTAACGAGAATCTCTTTAATTTTACTTGTCCATTTAAATTCAGTATCATTCCGATTTAACATGTAATTGTAAATTTTAACGGATAGTTTATTTTCATTTCCAAGCACTAAACGTGACCAAAAAGAGATCATTTTAGCATATACATTAATATAAATCGGATGTCTTCCAAGCTCACCGTTGAGCATATATTTTGGGGTGCTTTTCCTAGCCGACGTTATTCGTTCTCATAAAGACGTTATGGATTTTTTCAAGTAAATCTAGATTTTCAAAACCAAAAATTTCTGACCCATATGTAAGGATCGGCATAACAGTGTAATCAAATAACTTTATTATTAGATCAGGGGGTAGGTCTGAGTTATTTGTTTTTGTAAATAGAAGGTGCATTGCTTTATTGGCTGTTGGCTTATATTGTTGCCTAGCTTTAAGGAATGAACCGGACGCAGAAAATGTTAAACCTAGATAATGGTATTTGTCAGTTATTTCAAGTTCATGTTCGCCTAAATTAAAATGATATGAATTTCTATTTCTAGCTCCGAATATTATTACTTTTGTTTTATTTGGATTAACAGTTAATTTCCATTGAATACAATACGAGTTAAAAATAATTTAAACTATGTTGAAAATCGACAGGGTTATCCGAGACTATCACGGTGTCGTCAGCGTAGAGAAGAATTAAAAGTTTAAGCCAAGGTTCATCTAGCTCAATACCAGCGGCACCGTGTGCCTCCAGATATGTTTGTAAATCATTTAAATATAAAGAAAAAGAGGATCGGACTTAAATTCTCGCCTTGTCGGACTCCTATTTCTGAAGAGAAGAATTGAGAATGTTGACCGTTATGCTTTACACAAGATTTAATATTTTGATACATGTTAAAAATTGTTCGAAATAATTTTCCATCGATAAGGTTTTGCGTAAGTTTCTGCCAGAGTCCAAATCGCCAAATTCTATCAAAACATTGTGAGAAGTCTACATAGGCCACAATAAACCTTTTGTTTTCTTTTCCTTAAGATCTCAATAAGTGCATGGAGCGTGAAAATATGATCAGAACATGAATACGAGCTTCGGAATCCTGCTTGATTTTCATTAAGTAAATGTGTATTTTCAATATAATTGGTTAGTCTTAAGTTTAAGACTGCTGTAAATAGTTTGCCTAGACATGACAGAATGGTAATTGGTCTGTAAGAACTAGTGTCTAGAGAGTTTCCTTTGTTTTTTATAAATTGGGATAATGAACCCTTCGAGCCATGATTTTGGAATAATGCCGGAGTTTAGTACTGAATTGAAGAGTTTATTATAGACAGGTAAAAGCAGGTCTTTGGTCGATTTAATGTGCTCATTTAATATATTATCCGTGGGACTGCAAGCTTTTCCGTTATTTAAATTTCTTATACATCTTAAAATTTCAGCATCAGAGATAGGTGCATCTAAATATTGGTTCGAATGTTCTAAAAAATCATGGGATAGAAAACGATCATCTTCCTCATCAATATAGGGGTTTTTATTAATATTTTTAAAAAAATTGTAAAATTCTGTGGTTGATGGCGTGTCATCAGCCTTTGATTTCGGTTTAAGTTTTTTAAGGAATTTCCAGTATTGCTTCGGGTTTTTGTCATGCATGTTTCTTAGTTTATTACCGTTTTTGTGTTTAAACTTCTTAATATAATAATTCATAACGCGTTTATATTCTTTACTTGCATTTTGTAAACGCAACTTATTATCAGTAGTACGCTGACAGCGATATTCAGATTTTGCATTATGATAGTTTGTCTCGCCCTATGACATTTAGGGCCGAACCAAGGTTTATTATTCCTCCGGGAGGCAAATGTACTTTCACATTTAAATGTTTTATTAGACGCATTTTGGAACAGATTTTGTAATTCGTTCGTAACGGTTTCAGCTATTTGTTCGGTTCCCTCGGATTGGTTTAAAAATAATTGTAATATTTGGTCAATATGATTTGCGTCTACATTTTGACAAAATTCGGAACGTTTATCGTCTTGCCATCGTGGTTTTGCTGTAAGAGTGCGTTTCGTATTATGTGTATCTGATTTATGTTTCAAATTAAAAGACCAACACAGTGCACTATGCCCATCAGAAAAAAGTGCATCTGTCCCTTTGATTTCAAAAGTGTTCAAAAAGGAAAAGCATTTGGCAGTAACAATCAAATAATCAATTTACCGATTTTTTCTCGAAAAGTGAAATTCCCTTGTAAATCTTTATCATATCGTCCATTAACAATAAATAAATTATTGTTTCTGCATAAATCAATTAACATCATACCATTAGGATTAATTTTCTTGTCCATCGATTTCCTGTCTAAATTTATTGACAAATTTTCAAGAATTGTATAATTATCTAAATGGGAAATAGAATCCTCGTCAATTTCGAACATTTCGTTTAGAAAAGAGTCTGAGGGAATATAATCTGCAAGTTCTGCAACTCTTGCTACAGTGAGTACTGTAAAACTTCCAACAAATATCAATCAAAAGTAATAACATTTTTGTTTGTAAAAATTTAGCCGCGAAAGGCATCAAAATGGAGAGTTCTTTGACGTCATTTCAATTTTCATGGGAGGCTACACCGTTACAGACAAGAGTGGTCTCCCTTTGGTCATACTTGCTTTTACACATTGAATTTAACATCAAAAACAATTTAAAGGAACACACTATAGTCAAAATTGGATACTTCTTTTTTTACAAGTATACAGAACTTGAAATATTTCAACCAATTTTAAGGTAGATTTAATGATTAATGCTTTGATTAGAGTCTTTTCACTTAGAACATATAAAAATATGAAAATACTATAGACCTAGCAACTTATAGAATCACAATTTTTAAGTATCATTTAAAATAGTTGACGGGTTAACAGAGGGTAAACCATTAAAATTTTGTATACTAGTTTATATATATCTGGAATATTTTAAAGAACAACATTTGACATTTTAAATCTTGCTTGTATCTTGAAAACTTCTTTGCGTTTGTAAATATTTTTTTAAACAGGTTCAGTTCTGGACAATATTTAAGATATCTCAAAATCCTTAAAATTTCTAAATAATTATGACGTTGTCCTTACATAGTTAGAAACATTAATATATTTGTTAATATTTGGATTTTTTTTTAAAATTAATTTGTGTCGTGGGAACTGCTTTACTATCTAAACGTACATAAATTGGAAAAAAGCTTAGTTTTAATGAAGACCACTACTTGAAATAATTTAATTTAAGCCTGGAAAATCACTTGAAATATCTTAACTTAGTTTGAGCCTGGAACAAAACTCAGAATATCTTAACATAAGTTTGAGTTATGAAAAATACTTGAAATATCTTAACTTAATTGTGTCTTGAACAATAATTAAAAATATCCTAACAAAGTTTGAGTTTTGAACAATACTTGAAATATTCTTTAATTTT